>NC_081431.1:948333-1281250 GCF_949786415.1 Peromyscus eremicus
CAAATTTGCCAAAACTCATTGAAATGTATAGAAATTAATTCACTATGACGTTGATTTTTTTTTAAGTCTCAGAATGAAAGAAAAATAACCTAATTAAAAATGAGCAAAAGATTTGGAGTGACAGAAGATACACAGATGGTAATAAACACATGGAAAAGACCCTCAATTAGTGAATGAATAAATCTACTTAACGAGTCAGGAAGCCTCAGTGGAAGAAATGCTTCTGAACTTGCTCGGCAAATCTGAGAACTTGGTCACATCAGATAGAGACAAAGTAGTCAAATCTAACTGAATATTGAAAAAAAAATATAACCCGAGTAAAATTAGTTAACCTTTGTGCCTTAGGAAAGGACAGAATGATACTACAAAGGTGCACCACTTCCTGTGAGAAATGCTGAGATGAAAATGATCAGCTAGTTGTTGGACATGGTGGGGTTGTAGGGGCTGGGCTCCCCAGAGCTTCTGGAGAGTATATGCATACTAAGGGCTCCTTAGCTGATGGAGGGCAGGCAGTACTAGGCTCCTGCAAGCAGATGGAGGGCGTAAGGGTACTGAAGCCCCTAAGTCGACTGTGCTGATGGTTTCAGCACAGACCAGTCACTCACTTTATTGCAGTTTCTTGAGCAAACCTCCACTACCTGACTTAGCTATTCCATTCAACAGAAATGAAAACATGTCCGCAGGAAGACTAGTATAAAAACACTCAGCAGCTTTATTTGTGATTGTGCAAAACTGGCAAGAATCCAAATGCCTATCAACAAGTAGACAGGTAAACACTGCCGGCATTTGATGCTTGGCTATACAATGATATGAAGTCCATATGGCCAGAGTCCATGTCTCTGAAAAATGTTAGGAAATGCAAACAAACTCAGAGCAACAGAAAACAGACATTGGTTGCCTAGGGAGCAGGGATGGCAAGTATGTGGTGGGTACAAGGAAAATTTGGGGGGAAATAGATATGTTTGTTATCTTGATTATGGTGACAACTTTATGGATGTATACATATGTCAGGCCTTATCAAAATTGCATACTTTAAATATGTGTGGTTTATTGTATGTCAATTATACCTCAATAAAACTGTAAAAACAAAGATAATCCATTTAAAGTTCCTGGTTTGCAGTAACAGCTTGTTTTCTCTAATTGCTCCCTGGCTCCAGACAATAAAATTATAGACAGAAGACTCCCACCTGGCTGGAGAGGTCTCTGAGACACTGTGTTAAATGGTTCCTGGGTGGCACTTTCTCCCCAAAATAATTTGTTAGGGAAAGGTGTCAGCAATGGCCCCTCTGTGTCTGCAAGCATGGCTATTGTCAAGCCAGTTGTCTATCCTGTTTCCTTTATTGTTTTTCTCTCCTTGTTTCCCTTCTTTTCTTTTACAGTGATGGGAATTGACCCCAGGGTCTAGTGCATTCCAGGCAAGTTTTCTACCACCTAGCTATGTTCCTATTTTCAGAATGTCTCTTGCCTCACATGAGACTCTCTTGGGGTCTTGGCTTACAGGATTATTTCACCACTATTGACTTTGTTGTGAATTATCTTATGGCGACCAACACAGATTACAGCATCCATGGAACTCAAAACAACTCTATCCATATTTTTCCATATGGAGTGTATTGAGGCATGGCACACACTAAGTCTACAAAGAGAAAAAGAGACCGAGAGGCATGGGAAAGAGCCCAAGCCTATAAGGGCCTCCTAATACATAAGATGCTAATGGCTATATCCAGTGGTGGGATGGGATTCAGATGAGGGACTTACAGAGATTGACATGGGGATTTACAGAGACAAATGCATCCTGATTCCCCACTTAGAGTTTTGTGGCCCCATCCTAATACCCCAGCTCTTTTCCTTTGCTGTCCCCAGATCCATCTAGTGGCAGAAGGCAAAGTATTTCTTTGCTGGCCAAATGCTTGTTGTGGGGACCTAGAAGACCAGACAGATTCCAAGCCACCAGGCATCCAACAGGGCTGGCATTTTCTACTAGCCTGAGCTTCTACTCTTCCAAGGGTCTACATTTGAGCCTACAGTTAGGATTTACTTCCGTGTGGCACAAAACAGTCACTCAGAGCCGCAAATACGTGAGCTGTATAAAGAGGAAGGGGAGCAGAGGTAGACACAAAGTCTCATATCAGGAGGTTTTGTGTTATTGCTGTGCCCTTCCTGAAGTTCTTGGGTAGCTTTTGTGTCCTGAGCAGGTGTATCAGAAGCCAGGGAGCCATTTTGATGGGATGGTGTGTAGATGCAAAAGGAAGCCTTATAAAGCATGTGACTGTGGTCCTGCAGATGCCTTACAACCCAAATGCTGCTATTGGAGGATACCCCTCAGTACCAGGCCAGGCAGAATAGGCCTGCAAAGTTACCAGACCTGCGTCCAGAAGGGAATACGATGCAAGCAGCTATCCAGCCCTCAGAGTCTGAGGACTACAGCTTTAGGCCAGGACTACACTTGCTGCTTCAGGTTGTGAAAACATTTGCTCACTCAAAGCCTATTTAAAAACAGGAACAGTGATAATAACAATGCCTGCCTTTTCAGGATTGATGGAAGGTCCAAGGGAAACAGTTTGGTGGTGGTAGCTCATGGTCTTTAATCCCAACACTTGAGAGGCAGAGACAGGTGAATCTCTGAGTTTGAGGCCAGCCTGGTTTACAGAGAAAGTTCCAGGACAACCAGGGCTACACAGAGAAACCCTGTCTTGAAAAACCAACCAAACAAACAAACAAACAAATACAGGAGGCAAAACATTGCATAAGGATAAGAATCTTTAGCTGCCAAAGCTGTTTCCTTGGACATACAAACCAAATGCAAGTCAGGTTGTGGTAAAGACAAAAAAACAAACAAGCAACAACAACAACAAACCACACCCTCAGTGACCAGAGACTTTCTTTCAAATGTAAACCATGGAGAACAACCAGGACTAGTCAAGATTGCCTTGCTTCCCTGTTTCACCTCAGTAGAATGAAATGTGCACTGGACAAAAAAGGAGGGCTTGACCTCAAACTAAACAAAAATCTGCTGCTTCCAGGTATCAAAATGACTTCTATGAAAGTGGGGCACTCTAGACACTGGGATTTTTTTTGTCAGAACTAAGGGAAGATAGTCACTGGGATACTATGATGCTCTTGTTGGGATGTTTTCTTCTTTGCCAAAGAAAATGTCTCTCTGTAGCACCAGATACATGAATCATTCATGAGACTTTTCATGAGAGCACAGGACAGTTATGCAACCATTCCCTTCCTACTTCAAAAACCATGGTGAGATCAGTCCTTTAAAGTTAGAGTCTGAGTGCAAAAGAGGAAGCCCCTGGGTGTCTTGTAAACTGGCATCTTCTCCAACCTCCTGCAGAGCTTTTTATCCCACATTTACCTGTTGGCCTCTCCTCATGGTTGTTTATGGCCTAACAATGGGCAGGAGACATCTCTGGCCTTGATCATGTGACCTGACTTTACTAGTCCTTTAATACAATGACATTATTTCCATTGCTGGTTGAGCCTTCACTAGGTATTCCCTGGGCTTTTGTTCATTTTGGGTGTCTTCTTCCTTCCTTTGAACATCCAAACGTAGGACATAGAAAACGTTGGGTGAGAGGAAGCATCCCTATTCATCAATGCTGTTGATGCCTGCCTTTGAATTTCTATTAGTTAATGAACGAGGTTTAATGTGCAGAGGGGAGTGTCTGACACTCACTGCTCATCATTGGTGCATTTATCTATCACTATCATTACACCTGAAAAATACAACCTTGGTGCATAATTCTCAAATGACTTTGTGATATCTTGATCTAGTATGTTTCTTAAGGTTGCTGATTTTTTTTCCTTGTACAATGTGGAAATAGCTTACCGGGATGCAGGGGTGGTATAGATAGGACTAGTTCAACTGTGTGTGTGCAGGGATTTGGGCTTTCCCACCCTTTCTAGATGCATTGTTTGGAGATCATCCTCTGACCCATGTTGTGCAGTGGCTGGAGCATAGTAAGTACTTGATACATGGAAAGAGCTGGACTTGTTGCAATTGTCCTTGGGAACCTGGTCCAGGCCAGGCCTTGCTGAGTTGCCCTGCCCAGGGCCCTAGTGGAGCCTTTTCAATAGGCTCATGCTCCAGGAAGACATAAATTACTGCCCCAGAAGAGCACAGGGACATATCCTCCTTAACCCTGTCTGGAACCTACTCTATTGTTCCTTCACCTGACTCCTTGATGCTGGGTAGGCATTTTGTACTAATTCTCTTCTCTGTTATGAATCTTTTGTTTAATATGCATTGGCCATTGTGACACCAAGTTCTCTCTTTTAAACAATGCTTCCTATAATTCAGATCAACTTATCTGCTATTCTCTTATGTGTCATTCATCACAACTGGGTCACCAGCATGTAAGGACTACCAGCATTTCCACTTTCTAGATACACAGAGAGGCGTACATGTGTCTAACATCACACAGCAGAGAAGCAGCAGAATTGAAACTAAAATTTAGAACTTGGTCTTCAGAATGAGGATTTTCATCACTGAATAGTTTGTCACAAAAAGTAGCAGATATGGGGGCAGGAGGGAAGGAACCAGCCCCAGGTTGCTGAATCCCAGGGTTTCTGGGGAAGAGCTCTTAGAAACAGCTGAGGGATGTAGCAGGAAGCCCACACTATCAGGGTTAAGATGGCAACACAGCAGACATGCGAAAAGACCAGCCAAATGAGCAAAGGAATGATGTATCTGAGAGAACTATATATATTAGCCCCCTTTCTGAGGATGGGTACATATGTTTACAGTTTATTTACCTTAAATAAAAGGAATTGGCACCAGAATCAGCTACTCTGTGATATAACCCCTGGGGTAATCAGACAATGCATGAAAACACAGGGCCTGAGTCTAATATATAAGGACGAGAGATGTCTCAAACATCCTACAAAGCACAGCTCCCTCAATGAAGAATCATCCAGCCTGAAAGTCAGTATAGCTGAGTTGAAAGACTCACTCTGAAGAGTCAACAGGCTCACACTTGACCACATTCAGTGTGGGCAACCATTTTGCCGCTGGTCTTTTTATGGGGTGTTGACTACTAAGCCTTGATGTTCTTAAGAAAAAGAGAAGAACCTCAATAAATGTACTGATTTAAACAATGGCTCAGCCAACCTTCTTCCTTTCCTACAAAATGGGCCTTCTCTTCTGTGTGGGTTATAGGGAAGTGATGGAGTCAGTGAGGGTGACACCGTATGGGAAGCTGCTCCCAGTGTTAGAACATAAGAACTGAAATAATGATGCTGAGAACAGCGTGCTCCACTAGAAGCCAGAAAGCTTGCTTGAGAGCTGGAAAGAACTTAGAGATTATGAAGTCGGGTTCCTTTCACACTTGGGGAAACCCCACCTTGAGTCTTATGAATATGTTGAGATCCAAGCCAAGCATGTGAGTAAGTACTGAAAGGATGCTACTGTGTCTGGCCTATTTGAACAGAGTCAACTCAGTGTTTAGGGCTAGGTCAGTTAAGGCAGGGAGATGTCTGGGAAATACTGTATTGAGAGAAGTGAATTCTTTGGTATGATCTTGGCAAAAAAGATCTCTTCCTACTGACAAGTGACTCAAAGTTTACCCTATCTTAAATGTCTTCATTACCTTCAAGTTTATATGTACAGTATTCTTTTTCCTTTTTCCCAAATCATCCTTCCTATAACAGTTTCACCTCTATTTCTGTAAATCATTTCTGGACTGGAGTGCGCACACACACACACACACACACACACACACACACACACCCCTCAAATAGAACACATCTCTGCACACTGCAAGCTGTTTTTATGCTTCGCACGTATTTCTGTTGAACAGTAACCTGTATCATGTTTGGCTTTGTGGAAAACAATAAATAACATTCTTTTCTTCCCCTATTGAATGCAGAATCAATTGAGAAATGAGACACAGTTGTCAAACATGTGGAAATACAAATATAAACTTTATTGGCAAAATTTATTGTAGAATATGGTTCAGTTCTACAGCCAAGTGCAGATCCCTCATAATTTCCTCCAGTGTCAAACTCACCTACCCAGCAGCACACAGATTAGAGCATGTTGCAGAGGGCTGAGTGAGATGATGGAGAGACAAGGTCTCTACTGTTTTCATCCAGGAAGTTGGTAACTTTTTTCCTTCCTTTGGGACTAAATATTTCAAAGTTGACATCAAAATACAGAATCTGGTAGATTCCAGGAAGCTTTGTGGCATGGTACTATATAAGCTTTGTTTGTTCAACTCTAAGTTCAGTGTCTGGTACACAGCAGGTCTGCTCAATGAATGACATTAGACATACTCTATGTGTCTCTTTCTTCTGCCTCATTTCATTCCTTTTAAACAGAAGGTTACTGCTTAGCATCCCAGGTTCTGTACCACCCATGTATGCTATTCAAACCAATATAACAGTGGCCTTGGAAGTGGCTCCATTTCATCTTCTGCAGGGAAAACACCCTGAGATATTTGGTAACCCGTATGGTTATTCACTGGCCAGCAAGTTGTGGAAAAGCCAGATTCAATACTGTCTCACCCTTCCATGGTATGCTGTGGAGCATTCCACTCTGGCTTATAGCTCTCTCTTTTCCTATCTCACCCCTCAAACTCTCAGGCAGTCCTGACCAACATAGGGACCTTGAAGAGACTTAATTATTCATCTGGTTAATTTGTGATTTTAACATTTACCTGGGTTCAGTTGGTCACTATGGGAATTGTTCTAGCTGAACTACAGCAGGGTACTGTTCTGGAAGGCAACCTCAGGCAATGTATAGGCCCTATACAACAGATCACTTCCCTGTTTTTCAGAGCTCTCTTTCTAAGTTTCCACCTGTTCAAGACCATCTTTAGGTTGAGAGATGTGCGCTGAACTTAGTACTGCTGGGCAACTGTGTCTCAATGAGGATTTATTGCCAAGTATGAGTGGTTGATTGTGCACCACCTTTATTCTTTACTGGGGTATTAGGCATAGCTGGTTAGGACCTCATTGTCCCCTCTTGGAAACCCAGGAGCTTGCCTACACCTTAGACTCTGTGTCTAGCTCTCCCATCTGTCATTCCAGAACTGGCTTCTGGGGAAGGGTTCCAGTGTCTCTATGAGCTTTGGTAAGGATTTTGGTGAGATTCTAACATACTCTTCTCTTTCTTCTTTCACAGACAATGACTTCTCATGGCCATGACCCACCATTCATGAGGGAAGTGGGGCAGGCAGGTTTCATAAATTCCCTCTTTGTTATATGAAGACACTGAGCATGAAAGGCTGGGAAGCTTTTCTGAGACTCCGTCAGGCAATTGCTCTAGAAGGAAAATGAGGGTGTGCCATCTCAAGCTCAGTTTTTTCTCTTCACTGTGTAGCCAGAGTCTCCTTCCTGGCCTCTGTGAGCCCCAGTCTCTTTATAAAATCAGAAAGATATCAAATGAGAGGAAATAAAGAACACAGAAATGACAAAAATCGTTCTCAATTCAACATAGTGCTAATCTGACATGACAAGGCCAAGTCCATATTTCTCCGGTGCCAATTACTTAAAGGGCACCAATGCCATGGCACCATTAAAGCAATAGCAGAGATGGATTGTAGGACACTGTGGATCAATGTGCTAAGTGTTGTTCAACTTGTTCAATGAAATAAAGCATTGGATCATTAACCTTACCAATGTCAATGTGTTGTCACTATCAAATTCCACTAAATGGAAGGCCACAGCCCTCATTAAAGGTGTACTTGGAGGCAGCTACTGTATTAATACCTTATTGGCTGATGGTTAAGGGGGAGACACTTCAGGACAGGGCAGAGAAGCTGGACTAGAGCTAAGGACACTTGACAGAGAGTGATGGGTACAGATGTAGAAATGTGGGCTGGATCAGGAATGGTAGCAGCAAAATAAGGAATGTACAGAGCTATGTGAGCCTTTGCCTCTACCACAGACAACTCTGGTGTGGGCAGACACTGCAGATGAAAGTTTGTTAAGTAAACTTAAAGAGTATATCTTCTTGGCTCAGACAGGGTTAAATGACCACTGCTTTTCCTTAATTCAGTTCATAACCTTTAAGCCTGAGAGACAGCCTACACAGGAAGCTGGGAATGGGCTTCCTCTGGTAAAAGCTCATGGATGACATTTGGTATCAGTGGTCAGGACTGGGAATCAGGAGACTTAAGGTCTTTCTACCTCTGCTGCCTTTAGTAAGGCTTTAGCCAGGCCTTTCTACTCTGAGGCTCAGTTTCCTTATATGTAGAACAAAGAGCTTGGAAGAATGTGTCAGTGATTCCCAAGCAAGCTTTTTTCCCCCTTCTGGGTCTTAAGCATCTTTAGGTAGGGACCACTGAGGGGAAACCATGATAGACAAAAGAAGGAATCTGACCCTCCCCATCTGCCTAGAGCTGCTCTTCTTCATGCACTATGTATTAAGATGCACATGACATTTCATTAGGAAAAGATGATTCCACTGCTTTTCAAAAACAACAACAATAACAATAACAAAAACAAAAAACCAAGTAAACAAATGAATTTGGAGCAAACACCCTGGATCATGAAATCCCAGTCATTTAATAATTTTTGACAGCGAATTTTCCTCTTTCCAGATGACTCTAGGTTTATGTCAAGTTGACAGCTAACTATGCATAGCTTGAACTCCCCTCTTCATCAGCTGAGTTGCTTTGTTGTGCTCTTAGTAGAAGACTGCATCCTGACAAATGTTACTGCTTCAGGAAGGCTCATGCTAGTTTGAGGTTTCTGTGCTTGCCTTTTGGAAGACCTTTCTAGAGTGGCGTCTTGTCCCTCTCTGCCTGCCCCAGATTGTTGACAAGTTACCTCATCTGAACTGCTGTCAACTCACCTTTTGCCCCTGTTGGACTCTAGGATCCATGAGGACTTTTCATCACTTAAGGGCACACTGGGACGGGACTGGGAGCACCAAAGTGAGCAATATGCATCCTTCTTATCTTAGCATCTAGTGAGGAAAAATAGGAGCAAAGATCAGTGTGGGCTAGCTAGTGTGAAAGTGCAAGAAATGGTTAGTGTTAGAGTCAGCAGAGAATGCTGTAAGAGCTCACTGAGGGACCTCTATCAACCTTGGCTACAAGGGGAAGCATTCTGGATCTGCTTTGGAAGCTGTTCACGAAAGACCAAGCTGGATTGACCTCAACATGGAGGACAGGCCACCCACAGAAGCAACCTTTTTTCAACTGAATTTTCTGCACTCTCATCTGAGCTCCCTTGTATTAACCTCTTACACTCATGGAGGAGTCTTTGCTCATCCTGAGTATTTACTTACTTTTCTCTTGTAACTTGTTGTATGAACTTAGAGGATCCCCTTCTCCTTTCCCCTTAATATCTCAGGTTCTTGGAGGGTTTTGAAGAAAACGACCTTCAAAGTTTATTCCAGTTTTCTGTTCTGAATCTCCCTGCAGCATATACTTTATTGCTTGGCAAACTGGACGTTTCTGCTATGTTATTGGTATATATAGGTGTGGGAGCATCCATGCATGCAAGGACTTTCTAGATGTGACCACTTTTATTATAGAGTTAAAACTATATGTTGGAAGAAGAGCTGTGGACCTTTTATCAGGACACAATACAGTATTCATATGTTTATGCACACATATACACAACCATAGCACAGATAAACACACATGCACATACCAGTGCACATGCATACACATAACCTCTCAAGAATATAAACAGCCCAAAAGAAGCATTGGGAGGGGAGGGTGAGTGACAGGGAATAGAGCATGGTACTGTCACAGCCATGGCTTTAAAATGGCTTGAGTTGCAATTAAAAAAGGCAGGGGCCAAAGGTCAGTTCCTGGCATTTCACTCTGGGTGGATAATTTTAGAGGGTGATGTGTCTCTGCTTGTTGAAATATTCTAAGAGACTTGTAACAGCTTAAGTCTAGCCAGCCTGAAATAAAAATCAAAGAGGCTGACACCTTCAAAGCCCAAAGAGCCCAGCAGCACATTGGCAGATGTCAGTGGGGGAAGAACTTGGCTTGACTGGCACTGCTCTGGGATTCTTAACTTCTGATTAACAGTAGAGATTGGATAATTTTAATTATTAATTATTTCCAGAACTCACACATGATGTCAGGTGGTCTTCGAGTCTTGTCACTGGGAAGGTTAAACATTCTCTCTACTTGGTAATTACCTAATCACCATTACTCTTTTACATTAATTCAGCCCCAGAATTCATTATGGCTGGGTTGGGTTATTAAAGCTCATGTGGGAAGATATAAAGCGCCCCATTGTTTGCATTGATTTAGGAGCGAATGTGACGCTTTGCTAATAGCAAGCTTAGCCAGAGTCTCTCCTGCTGGTGTGTGAAATCTGCTCCAGGGTTTTCTTTGTGTTACCACCAGCAAGAGACTGGAAGAAGAGTCAAATGAACTTCTACAAGAGTTGTAAGTCCAGGAAGGGGCTAGCTGGAGAGGAAGGTGGTTAAAGCTGCCATTCCTCCCAGAATGTTGGCACTCCTGGAAGCTAATGTCTTCCCATGCTCCTCCTCATGGATCACTGCTAGCAGGTCTCTCCAGCAGGTCTCTCTACCCTGAATTTTGTCCTTTTCTGAATAACCATTAGTGTCACCAAGTCAGATCAGAAACCCTCAAGTGGCCTTGGCCAAGGCAAGAACTCATGACAAACACAAAAGGGACAAATAAAATTGCAATCACAAAGATAAGTGTGGCATTTACAAAAGCTGATACACTTAGTTGAAATTACATTGAGTGACAATCTCATGTGAAGGCCAGAGAGGAGGTAAACAGAGACTCTGATGTGTAACTATTTGAATCATGTCTGTCAAGACAGCTTTTTCAGAGGATAATGTAGTAAAATGAATTAACAACTTTAAGAAGGTTAAAATCTTTTCAGTTAATATCTTTATCCTAGGAAATCCATGAATATGTATGTGGAAACATTAAACTATGAGTAATAAACATACAGGTGAAATTATAGCATTGACTGGGTTGTGGCTTGAAGGATGTGACAATCTGTTCTTTAAAGACTAAGTTATGAACTACTTGTTTATATTGGAATATGGTATTCATCCTCCTTTAATTTCTAGGTTATAGAAGATTCAAAAGTGGACTAAAGAGATGGCCCAGCTGTAAAGTGCCTGCTGCATAAGCATGAGGACTTGAATTTGGATCACAGCACTCACATTAAAAATAAAAATGGGCATAGTGGTGTGGCACATGCCTGTAATCCTCGCACTAGGGAGGCAAAGAAAGGAAAATCTCTAGAGATCTAGACTTGCCAAATCAGTGAGCTCCAGGTTGTAGGAGTGGCTCTCTCTTTCTCCCTCCCTCCCTCCCTCCCTCTCTCCCTCCCTCCCTCTCTCCTCCCTTCATCCCTCCCTTCCTCCCTCCCTCTCTCCCTCCCTCGCTCCCTCTCTCCCTCTCTTTCTCTCTCTCTCTCTCTCTCTCTCTCTCTCTCTCTCTCTCTCTCTCTCTCTCTTTCAGACACACACACACACACACACACACACACACACCACACACACAGGATTAAAAAAATGTAAACCATGTTAACATTTTATCTAAAAAGGCTCACAAAAATGCATTATAAAAATATGTACAGACACACATAATTGTGTTATTAATGATGAGCTTGGACTGTTGACCCTTGATAATAGACATTGAATGGTAGACCCTGGATAGTGGATCCTGGGTTATGGACCCTGGATTATGGACTCCAAATAGTGGATAGTGCAGATAATGGACTGTTTCTACCACTGCATGAAAGGGCTGTTGGATGTCATGTTCAGAAGCTTCCTATGGCAACCACCCTGATGGACTCAAAAATTGACATGACATGGGACTTTCAGGTAACTTTGGTTGCCATCACTTACCTCTCATCTTCTGCCGAGGGACACTACATCATTTTTTTCAGTGGCACAGGCAAGTATTCCATACTTTAATATGTCTAGTCTGGAGCCTCAGGAGAGTGATGTCTGTGGGCTATTCTTTGATTAATATAGAATGGGAGTCAGGGATAAATGCTTCTCAGTGCATTTGTGACATTCCTAGAGTGTTTAGAAAAGTTCTCAGAAGATTCAGGGAACAAGGCAATAACTGCCCACTGCATAGATGGCTGGAAGCACACCTGTCGTGACTTACCCTCCGGCCAAGTCTCATGTTCCACTTTGGAATCTCTGCTTCTTGGAGAGAGAGTCTTGGTCTCTGCTTCCAGAGAACACAGACTAAAAGAAAACTTAGAATAAAATGTTAGGGAATGTCTCTATTGCTAATTAGAAGGAGAAAGGAGAGAATAATTAATAAGTGGCATTTAAATATTAGCACACCATTTTGGAAAGAAGAAATTTACATCAAGCACATAGAAATTCTACATGAATTAAAGATTTAATCACAATTTTTAAATGCAAGGCTGTAAAAGCACCAGAATAAAATATCAGATTTTTTTATAATCTTAGCCCATGCAAAGCCTTGTAAGTAGAGATTTCAAATAAATAAAAAATGATAGAAATAATTAAAGTTTAATAGTTTGCATAGAGCAAAAAAATCACCACAAAATAAAAAGCAGCATCTTAAGAAAATAATTTAAGAATATTATAGGGAGTGGACGAATTTCCAGAATTGAAGATTCCTTATAAAAATGTCTTTCTTAGCCTCAGCTGACAATTTGACACAGCCCAGAATTATCTGAAGGAGGTTTGACTTGATCAGATTGGCCTCTGGGTATATTGATAGGTCATTTTCTTGATTGCCAATTGGTGTAAGAGGGCTCAGTACACTGTGGGCAAACCATCCCTAGGCAGAAAGGCCTGGACTGTATAGGAAAGTTAGCTAAGCATGAACCTCTGGGTGAGTCAGCAAGCAGTTTTCCTTCATGGTTTTGGCCTTTCGTACTGCTTGATCTCCTGCCCTGACTTCTCTCAAGGATGGACTGTGATCAGGACATGTAAACCAAATGAATACTCTTTCCTTTCCGAGTTGCTTTTGGTTATGGTATTTATCACAGCAAGAGAAAAGCAAACCGAGATACATTCAAACCCATTTAAGCAACAGTGTTTTCTGACTGGCACATTGTGGGTGCTCTTTGACTGTTATTGGATAATTCAGTGACCAAAGTAGAAAACAAATAGATTATAAACAGATTATGTTCAACTTCAGTAGAAATCAGAGAAATGCCTCTGAAACAGTAAAATTTTCTTTTTTCTCATGAAATTAGCATAAAGTATTAACAAGCACCCAGTTTTAATGAAGATAGACAGAAAAGGTACCAGTTTTGTATACCACTGTTGGGTGTAAAAATGAATATAATTTTATGCAACCTTACAATATCTATCAACATTTAAGATCTATATATCCTTTGACCCATGTTTCCTACTTCTTAGAATAAATCTTTCTTAGTCTGTTTGGGCTGCTGCAACAAAATTCCTTAGATTGGGCAATTTATAAACAACAAAAATCCACTGCTCAAATTCTGGAGGCAAAGTTCAAGATGAAATTAATAGCAGATGTGATGTCTGGGGAGGGTTACTGCTCTGCTTCAGGCAGGAGGGATAGACTGTGTCCTCATTTGGTGGAAGGGGTGGAAGGGACTAGGGTGTCCCTTGGACTGTTTTATAAGACTGAGATCAGGGTCTCTCACTGAACCTAGAGCTCACTAATTGACTAGACTAGGTAGCCAACAAGCCCACAGAATCTTCCTATCTCCACCTTTTGGGTTCTGGGATCCCAGGTAAGTACCATCACACCTCGATTTTTTGTTTGTTTGTTTTTTGTTTTTTGTTTTTTGAGACAGGGTTTCTCTGTGTAGCTTTGCGCCTTTCCTGGAACTCACTTGGTAGCCCAGGCTGGCCTCGAACTCACAGAGATCCGCCTGGCTCTGCCTCCCGAGTGCTGGGATTAAAGGCGTGTGCCACTCAGATCCTCATGCCTGGGCATTAACCACTTTACTTACTGACTGAGTCATTTCCTCAGCCTCTAACTAAGAATTTTTATTACATTACTTGTAAGTGTGGTAGAACATTGAAGAAGACTAAATGCATATTATTTGACGGGTGGTCAAGTCACAGTGTAATAAAGCTGTGGGGGATATTATGTAGCTGCTGAGAAACTGAAGTGTATTCAGCAGGGTGCATTTGTTTTGATATTGCTATTGATTGATTTATATTGTTGTCAAAAGTACATTGGAGCTCCACCCCTAGTACCTCAGAGTATGTCCTATTGTGGTTTGAGTGTGAAAAGTCCCACATGATCAGATCGTCTGTTGTACACTGGATCTTCATTTGATGGTGCTAATTTGAGTGGGTCTGACAACTTCAGGAGGTGGGACCTAGCTGGACTCAAGTCCTTTGGCAGTATTATCCTTGTTTCTCCTTATCCCCCTCACCTCTAATTCCTGTCTACACTAAAGTGAGAAAACTTCTTTGCTACACATTCCCACTGCTATGGTGTTCTGCCCAAGCATATGAAGCCATCAAGCAAGGAAAAAAAAACCCTGAAACTATGAGCAAAAGTAAATCAGTAAGTTAGTTTCATCATGGCAGAGAAAAGTAGCTAATGTGGGCTTTATTTGGAAACAGGGATTTACACAAAGTCTTACAAGCCAGGACAGTCAAGGCTGGGGTGGGGGTCCGTGAGGGTAGACCCTAACCTGGTGTCACTGACAGGTAGCCCTATTAAAAGGTGAAAATTTAGACGCTGAGGTAAATGACAGAAGGATAGACAGAGGAAAGGTAGCCTGTAACTGTCTGTGGAAGGGAATACCAAAAGTTGTTGACAAACTAGAAGCCAAAAGAGTCAAGAAGTATTTTCCTTAGAGCTTCAGTGAGAACACAGTCCTACTTGATTTCTGACTCTGAGCCTCTAAAACTGTGTGTGAATAAATTCCTATTGCTCATGCTATATTGTTTTTAGTACTTTGCTATAGCAATGCTTGGAAACTAAGACATCAATGATCTATCATGGAGTAAAATACAGGTGATAGACAATAAATACAATGTAAATTTATTTTGTTCAGAAAAAAAAAGCTATATACATTCTCCCATGCTTTTTTGTACATAGAAAATACTCTAGAAGGAAATCCACAAGGCAACCAGGAGTAGGGGAATTAAGAGTTTGGGGCATGATGAAGTGTCTTGCTTCTTCATACATTCTTAATTTGTTTCCCAGTGAGTATATTATGACTGAGTCTACTCCCTGTTAATGGTCTGGCTCTGCAGTGTCTCCCAAATGCAAAGAGCTTGCTTGTCAGCTGATGGTGTTATTGGGGTTGGTTAAATCTTCAGCAGGTGGAACTGCAGGTCAGCAGGAGAATGCTCCAGAAGGTGTTTTGAGAGCTCTTGATGTTCTTTGTCTGTGTCTCTCCTGGCTGCTCTAAGTGGGAAGTTTTGTTGGGCCACACGTTCTTGCCTAATCACAGGCCAGAAATGATGGGTCAAGTGATCACAGACTGAAGCCATGAGTCAAAATAATTATCTCCTCCTTTTAAGTTGGTTATTTCTTGTGTTGTTTGACAGAATTTTGACTGCCATATTCTGTGTTGCAATGTTCAAGTCCCTTGCATACCCAGGTGCCCCTCTCCATAGAGTCGAGGCACAAAAAGAAGAGGAGGAGGAGAAACACAGCAGAGGGGCACCTGGGTCTCAAAAACATTTCAGGGAAGCATCTCTTCCTTAGTAAACTCTACCCTCAGTGTAATCCCCAATGCTTTGGAGTTGCCAAGAGCTAAAATAATCAGACTTCATCATGGTGGAGGAAACACTCTGTTTTCCACTGAGGGGAACCCTCTCCCAACTAGATAGCCGAGGTCCTCTGTGTTCTCACTATGTTAAGGATTAGCTCCTGGGTGCACATTAGCATTATTTCTAAGTGTCCTGAGACTTCTGTATGTCTGGGTATCACCAGCAGGACTTTCTACTGGGAAAAGTGGCCACAGAGTCATAGGAAACCCATATCATCATACTCCGTTTTCTTTCTGAGCTCTCAGGAGCCCCAGGAGTCAGAGAATTATGCATTATGCTGCAGGCAGGGGAGTGGGAACAGGAACAGGAGTGGGCATAGAGTTTCTGGTGACCGATGGAGAGCCATCCACAGCAAAAGCCAACCTGTGACATCATGGAAATTTTCCTGTATCTCTGACCAGCTCTGTTAGTCCACTTGCTCTTCTTTCTGTGTCCTGACCACTTGCTCTCAGCATTCACTGTTGTTCTTCCTTTAAAAACAAGACAGGATTTGAGTTATTTTCACTTCTCTGTTAGTCATTTCCCTTTGTGGCACCAATGACTGGAATTGAACTTGAGTTGCTAAAAGGATAAATCTCTTAGGTACTGAAGGAATATTTTGAGTGACTGTCTTTCCTGCAGGCCTGACATAAGTCTATACTTGTTGATGAAGAGGAAAAACTAGTGTACACATGTGGGTGTGTATGTATGTACATGTACATGTGTGTGCAGGCACATGGGGGTATAAACTTACAATATCCTTCCCACAATGTCCTGAGGTAAAATATATTTAATGGAAGGACTGACACACACAGCTGGTGTGGCAGAGTTGAGGTGAGATCAGGTGGTTCACTGTGACTTCTGTGCCTAGTCATCTGTGACACTACTTTTTGAGGATCTGGTCACATACACCTGGGCTCAACTTCCCTAAATCACTCACAAACCTTGAGGTGTGTTCTCAGAGCAAAGTCAAGGATGTGATCAGAGAGTCAACTGGGTTGGATGGAGTCAGCTAAATGCCTCAGCACCTGGCAAAAGGATCCTCTGGAAATTTCTGTTGAATATGACATTGAAAAACAGGAGATACAACTTGCATGATAGACAGTGAAAACTAATCAGCAAGGGGAATCGAATTAGGTGTCATGGGGATGGGGAAAACCATTCTCTTTTGGTGAGCTTCATGCAGAATGGGATATCTAAGAAATTGTTCATTTTCCTTGTAGAGAATCCAAATCTGTTCCCCAGCCTCCACCTACCCCAGATCTGTACTTTCTAGGATGGACAGGACAGCACTTTTTCCTGCTTCCAGGACCTGTAGCCCCTGGTAATTTCAGCTCATGGGCCCAGTTATAGAAGTGTTGGAGTCACTCAGTGCCTCCTGAAAGCTGGTTGGTGGAAGCTCCATGCACAGCAGAGCTTTGCAAGCGAAGTGCTTTTAGTTTGCAACCCAGCAGCAATAGAATCCAGCAGACAGCGGCAGAGGACCTTTGAACAGGTAGCTGGACTCTGAAAGCTCTTTACCTGTATTGAAAAAGCCCACTATGCTCTGTCTTCTTCCCACCTTGTTTTCTCCTCAGAAAAGTGACTCTGGCTCTTCAGTCAGCCCGAAGGAGGTTTAGGGCTGAGATCAATATTTTAAGACTCCAGTGAAGCAAGACCTTCAGTGTCCAGATAAGCAGCAAAGACAAACGACAGTGCTGGAGACTCGAGACTTTAATTCCCACCGATTGCTTCTCTCCAGCCCATTATGCATGAGAAATGTACACAGCTCACCCTCTGGCGCCCTGGTAATCCAGGGGCACCTCCAAATCACAGATCCATAGCATGTTAGTGCTGGTGAGCACCTTAGAGGTCATCAGGCAAGGCCAGCCTCTTCATTTTACACATGAGGAACTTTCTTCAGGTGTGTGCCCTGCAGACTTGGAGGCTGGTTCTCATTGATTCTTTCAGGGTAGACTGAGAGCAACAGCCAGGCTGTGAAGTAATTAGCATGCTTGCAAGCACCATGGGCTTGTGGGAAAGAGGTAGTGGGTAAAGGGGAGATTGCAGATCTGGGTTGCCAGTGCTGCTAGACATCTGCTCCCTGCTGTGTAAGTGGAGGGAGTGGCAGCTGCTTCTGAGCTACATCCTTGAAGAAGTTCCTTACTGAGTAGAAAAAGAAAATCATTTTGCCATATCTAACTCATTTTTGTTCTATTGAAGAATCCCGACATTCTTACATTGCTTTTGGCCTGGTGATGTAGCCAGGATTTTTCTAATTCTTTGGCTTACCTTTGCCTGTTTTAAGCATGATATTGACAGTTACCAGTTACTGGATATAACTTCTGTATGCTGAGCAATATATCCATGAGTTTGCATAGATAAACATATTGAGCACTTACAAAGCTCCAATGAGGTCACTGTATATTAATACCATTTTAAAGACAAAGAAAATGAAGCAAGGAGAGATTACATAAATTACTCTAGGTCACACAGCCATGTTACCAAAGTCCCAGGAGGAAAACACTTCAGCGGGAAGAGCTTCTGGTCAAGTGTTCAACCAACTGAGAGTGAACAGGGAGAGAACTTCTCTACACTGCAGGTAAGAGGCTCTGTGTACTGGAATTGACACAATCTCCATTGAGAGGGCTTGCAGTTCTTGCTAGCTATGCAGACTAGGGGAAATACTATCTTAAAACTTCTATTGGCACATCTATAGAATAGATATAGCTATAATGATGATGGTCATATGGCTGGTATAAATTATATACAGGTATTATTTCTCCCAAATATCCTGTTAATAGCATTTCCCCTCCTTGAGATAGGTCGGGGGACACATCACCTGCTGATGGAATGAAGGAAAGAATCATGTAGACACAGTGATATCATTAGGCTCCACTGACCCTCTTTATCCATCCTCAAGGAGCCATTCTAAACAGCATAATTTTGTTCTCTTTCACCCAAGTCAGGAATGTACCCTGTCCACCCTTAGCCACATAGTTGGCATCTTTATTATTAGTCAGCTGACACTGCACCTCAGTGCTTCTTTCTGTTCACTTGACCCTAGCAACAGTACACAACTCAGAAATTTATTGTTTATTTCTGGAATTTTCTGTTTGAGATACTTAAACTGCAGTTGACTGTTAGTAATTAAAACTATGCAAAGTAAAATTGTAGGGAATGTATAAATGATAATCTTTTCTAGAAGGCCACCTTTCTTTTTGACTCTTGCTTCTGAGTGGGTGAATTTCCATTGATAAAATCATTCTTCTCTGCTCACTCAGTGACTGAAGCATGCACACAGACACACAGAGATAGATAGACAGACAGACAGACACACACACACACACACACACACACACACACACACACACACAGATATCCAGATGTAGACAGATTGGATATACAGAGATAGACAGATGCACAGATATAGACACACAGACAGACATACACAGAAATAGACACAGAGAGATACACAGAGAGACACAGACAGACACACAGATGCAGACAGATACATAGAGACACACAGACACACACAGAAACACAGACACATACATACAGGCTTGTAGACAGATAGACAAACACAGCTAGAATGTTGGTCACCCAGCTGGAAAGTGGGAAGTGAAGCTATAAACCCAGGCAGTTTGGCTTTGGAGCCCACACACTTTGATGCCTTGCCATACCAACTGCTTGGAGGACAAAATACACACGATATCAAATATCCCCTCTCTCCATGTAGTCAGAAAGCTCTAACTGCTGGCTGTTAAGGAGAAGCACTGTGGAGATGTTTACTCAGAGTAAGGACTTAGTCCATGCTTTGAAATTAGTTTATATCTTTGTCTCTTTCTACTCTGAAGTTTGGAGACTCATGACCCAGGGTGTCTTCACCCCTGATATGCCCAGGAGGGTTTCTGTTTGCACTTCCTTTCCTCCTTCACTGTTAGAACAGTGTGGTTTGGAGATAAATTATATAGTTGTTCCCCACAGATGCTTGGGAATTGTTTACACAGTGGAGGGTGGGGGGAGGTCATGGGCAAGGCTATTGGCCTACTCTCTAAGGCAGAGGAAAAAAAATCTGGTAACATTATTTTATTGAGGGTTGTGCTAGTTGGCGCCACCAGAAAATAAGACCACATGACTTGTGGGAATCTAGGCTTCTTGCTCTGTCTGGGCTGTGCTATCTTTGTTCTTGCTCATGAGTGAGCCCTGATAATGTAGTCTGAGGTCTCTCAGAGCCCTGAGTGACAGCTTAGCAGCAGACAGCCACTCCAGGCTTCTGTTGACATGGTCAGAAGCAACTCTTGGGCAACTTGTTGCCAGTGACAGGGACACAAAACCTGAAGTGCAGATTGACCCATACAGGCTCAGGTCTTAGAGGTAAATTGACTGGCCTAATTGCCAGATGTAATTTCTTTGCACCTCTTCCTTCTAAGTGCTATTTAAGAGCAAAGCACTTAGTAAATTATAAGGAGGTACCAATGCAAAATTGCTTACAAATAAGAACTATAGACAATCAGAAGCCAAACGCTCACAACAGCAGTTTTTTTTCTTCTTCTTCTTCTTTAATCAGAAACAGAGTTCGGCCATTCCAGAGGGGTGAAGTTTCCTAGGCAAGCGATAATATAATCTGTTCATATATTTTAAGATCTAATTTATCGTTTAAAACGTTATTTTATTATAAGCCAGTTTTATATTTTTTTTTTAAAAAAAAGAAGTCTGTGTTTCAATATTCTGCTGGGTACCCCAAGGGTAATCCTAGAATGAATGGGAATTAACTTTATAACATTAACCCACCAGGTTTTGAGAGTAGAAAGCAGAGATTGGTGAACAGGGGATCCAGCTGCCAAGGAGCCCAGCCAGATATGTCTGGTAGCTGATTTTGTGGTGTTCATGTCAGGAAAGGGAGTTAGTCACTCAGCCACAAATAATGGAGAAAGGAACAAAACTCAGGCATTCTGAAATTGTGGTGATCCCAAAAGAAGACAAGGACTCTCAGAAACAACCCTGAGAGCCAGTCATGTCTTAAGTGCTTATGTTTTTGCCAGCTGTACATTGGTTGTTTCCTGTGGGGCAGAAAATTAGCTAAAGTGGACCTACATTCTTTTCATGTCTCACCACTGCAGCTGGACCTTATAGAGTTAGGCTACAAGGAGACACATCTCCAAACATGCCTATACATTGAATAGAATATGATGTCCCAACAAAAGCTGGCCCTTTCCCTTCTCACTGTATCTCCAAGGAGGAGGCTTATAGAGAATACTGCTATGGTGGGGGTCTTAAGAGCACCCTGAAGCCCTGTGTATTAAAAGTTTGGTCCTGAGCAGAGCATGCCACTATGGGAAAGAGTAGGATCTTTAAGAGGTGGGGCTAGAGGCAGATTTTAGGTCAATCCTCAAAGAGTATTGTAGAACTCTGGTCTTTTTTCTCATCTTTGGTTCTTTTATACCTAGGTAGGAAGGAATCAGTTTTGTTCTGCCACATGTTCCCACCACAGGCATATCACACCCCACTTGAGATCTGAAAACCATGGGTTCCTGGTCATGGGATGGGCCTCCAGTACTGTGAATATAGGGACCTTTTCTCCTTATAAGTTGATTATCCTTTGTGTTTGTAATCTGCACAGGCCTGGAGATAAGACCCTGTTCTATTCTGGCTTTAGTCCACTATTGTTTGACTCTTAGATGGTCTTATAATTAAAAACCCAGAGCCAGGTATTGGGGTAAAAGCTGAAAGATCGGAGAAGCAGAGCAAGCCACAGCTAACTTCACCTCACCAACTCCTCAGCCAATCCTGTTTCCATGAATTCTCAGACTGAAAGCCTATGAGTCCTCACCTGAAGGGATCTCAGCTGAACTGCCTCAGTTCCTGTCTCCTCACACCTTATATACCTTTGTTCGCCCTGTTGTCACTTCCTGGATTAAAGGCATGTGTGCTTCCCAGTACTGGAATTAAAGGTGTGTGCCACCACTGCCTGGCTCTGTTTTTCCAGTGTGGCCTTGAACTCACAGAGATCCACATGAATGTCTGCCTCCCAAGTGATAGGATGAAGGATGTGTGCCACCACTGTCTGGCCTCTATGTCTAATCTAATGGTTGGCTCTGTACTCTGATCCTCAGGCAAGTTTTATTGGGGTGCACAATATATCACCACAGTCCATGTTGACTCTGAAGAGATGCATAAGCAAATCACAAGGTGCAGGAAGCTTGCCTCCTATGATGAAGTATTTGCATCCAGCAGTTTCCATAAGTGTCTCTAAAGCCTTCTACTGAGGTCATGACCATCAGCTTTCTGGCTGACTCAAAGTGGCATGGACCTAAAAGCTACCAGATTCCTTTCGGCCTTAGTGGCTGATAAATACAACAGACAGTCCTAAGGAAAGGATGAGTCACAGGGAATGAAACACTGTCACATCTACCAGGATTCCCTCATTAGTTCTAGGAATTTACTGGATGTAAAACTTTTAAGTCAGGAAATCTCTATTTCATGAAGATTCTTTCCCCACATGCATTTCCTTCCAAAGGAAGAACAGGACCTGCTATTTGCCTCACCTCTGCACCTTCCACCTCACCCCTACTCCTCAGAGAGATTCATTAGCAAAGGCCAAAGCAGACAGGGTCTGTGTGCAGAACGCCCTGTCTGCTGTCTCCTTGCTCCACATCATCAGAATGTCTGATGACAATGCACTACTTCCTCTACACACCGTCAGATAGGATGCACTGCTAAGCCGATGGCCTGACAGATAAATGGCAAATAAGCATTTTTCCTGTCCTTTCCATCTATAAAATACTTTACAGAGAGTTGAAGGAGGAAAGAAAGCCTATTTGTAAAAATGATGGATACATTATCAAACTCCATAGCTTAAGCATCCAACTTGCTGAGTTTTAAATGGGTTGTCACCACTGGACTGTTAGCTAAAGTATAAAAATCAAGAAAATGCCTTTTTGTTGCTCCATAAATTCTGATGAACAATTGTCAGACAGCAGAAAACAAACTCTGATTTGGGAGTGATCACTCTCTGTGCATTGCCAGTAATGGAGAATGAAGGAAATCAAGAACTTATCGCTTACAAATATTAGAACAGACCCAGATGGCTCAAATTTTTTCTTCTTTTCTTTTTTTTTTTACCATAATAGATAATTCTTGAATTATGTATCCAACAAAGACAAATTCTCAAACTAATGGAAGGTGTTTATTATATTAACAAGTGTGTTTTCAATTCTTTCAAAACAGAATGTAATTTAATCTTGGCTTCAGAGACAGATTGGAAATGTTAAATGTCTGCTTTTCAGAAATGATTTCTGGAGGGAAGAAGCGTTCCCCATCAGCTTGCGTGTGTAACTGAGGAAAAGGATGTTTGTCTTAACGGCACAGAAAAGGAGAAGTCGTGGGATTTTTTTTCATTTTTTTAAATTATAGAGCAGACTGTATACATTCTAGCCCATCCCCAGGGCAACTTCTGCCTTCCCAAATGTAACATACTCCACTGTGATGAAGAGTAATTATCAGATGGTGAGGGATACCCTGCTTGTTGTTGGATGCACTGTATGAAAACTTGAAGCCTACCCTTTGTCTCTACTATCTAGTTACCAAGGGATTTCAGTGGGTGTGGTGGATTTAGGATGGGGCTCTGGTGATTTATAGAGCAGTATTCTGATTGTCTCAATCTGAGTCCTACAAAAAAGCTGGACTGGAATTGGCTGCACTGGCCCCAGGAAGAGCAAATAAAGAACCCAAAAGCTTGAGGCCACTTAACACAGAGAAGAGGCAGTTTTAGGAATGAAAGGTGAGGGGCATGGCCAGAGTGGGAGAGGCTTCAGAGGACAAACTGAACTCATGTCTACATCATAGAAGCCAAATACTTGTGTCAGCAGTATGCCAACCACCAGACAGAGAAGAGGAAAATGTGCTGCACACCAAGCAGTTCAGGAACTAGAACTGGTGTAGACTGAGGAGGACCAAGTCAGAGATGTGAAGTCAGGGGTGAATCTGGAAGTGAGGTAGCCTGGCCTTATTGAAGTCTCTACCAAAAGTACTGGGCAGAAAGAAGGGACTAGATACCAGTCAGAGGGTGGAAATAGGAAGCATGGGATTCAGCAAATGACTCCAGAATTATTCAGAGATGCCAATCAGAAAAGTTGCCAATCAGGGGTTGCTCATGCTGCAGGCTTGCTGAACGTCATCTGTGAATTATCCTGAGTCAGAAGGGGGCACCTTGAGTGTTGTACCAGTTTGAATGAGGTCAGACTAGTAGTAAGAACAATTGAAAGACAAAAGGAATAGTTTTGTAAGAGGGATTTCTTGTATTCATTCCTGATTATGAGGAAGCCCCTGACTGCAGGGATCTGTGTAGGGGATGCCAAGTTTGTTCATCACACCTGTTTATGTGACTATTGAGGTTCTTCTAGCTTCTAAGTTGTCACAAAAATATATTTCTTTTCATCATGATTTATTCGACATTTTTGTAATAA
Source organism: Peromyscus eremicus (assembly GCF_949786415.1). Lineage (NCBI taxonomy): Eukaryota > Metazoa > Chordata > Mammalia > Rodentia > Cricetidae > Peromyscus > Peromyscus eremicus. Next base: position 972,436 of record NC_081431.1, read on the forward strand.
GCCCCTTCTCTATGACAGTGTCAACACAAACAACTCCCTCTCTCAGGCATTTAGTGCTTTCTTGGGAGGATAGAGAATGTACATGAGTGACAGGTGTGCTGGTAGATTTGAAGACATGCCAGTGAGGCAAAAGTATATACACTATGGCAGGTGTGCCCCACGTATGTATATATAATACATATATAATAATATATAAATACATCTGTAGCTAGAGTTTTTCTGCCTGGCCCACAGTCAGGACAAATCTCTCTCACCCGCCAGTCCCATAGCCACTCAGACCCAACCAAATAAACACAGAGACTTATATTGCTTACAAACTGTATGGCCGTGGCAGGCTTCTTGCTAACTGTTCTTATATCTTAAATTAATCCATTTCTATAAATCTATACCTTGCCACATGGCTCGTGGCTTACCGGGATCTTCACATGCAGCTTGTCATGGTGGCGGCTGGCAGTGTCTCCCTCTCAGCCTTCCACTTCCCAGAATTCTTCTCCTTGTCCCGCCTATACTTCCTGCCTAGCCAATGGCCAATCAGTGATTTATTTACTGACCAATCAGCAACACATTTGACATACAGAACATCCCACAGCACTTCTCCTTTTCTTTTCTTAAAAAGGAAGGTTTTAACCTTTACACATCTCCAAAGTCAGCTTGGTATATTTGGGAATTTGGGCGTAGCTTCTCTTACTACTTCCTGCTGGAGGGGGGCACTGTATCTTATGGGGACACAACGAATATTTTAGGATTATGGAGTAGTCCATGAGGGTGTATCGTCTGAGCCAGTTGCCTTGAAATGGTTCTGGATGTTGGATCATTTGGGCCATGGTGTCATCGGAGACCTTTCAGGTGGTCTTGGCTGGTCAAACCTGATGTATCTTAATCTGGAACAAATCCATAGCCTCTGGCTTTCTGTGGAAACAAAAGCAGAGCCTCCTTTCCAAAGCAACATATCCTTACATCCAAATTTTGAAGTCAAGGTACCTTTAAAATATACATTTTGGCATAACTCAACAGTTTTTATAATCAAATGTTTTTCTTCAGTTATGAATATCAAAGAGAACATAATCCAGATTTTCTGTGTGGTAGCCATCTTTACGTGGCTTATTTTTTTTATATTAGCTTGAGCCTATTGCTTTAAACTGCAGCCTTCTAAGCCTGAAACGGTGCTGGCGCTATGGCTGCTGGCTCCGCCCACTTTTGCTTCCCAACATGGCGGTGGTGCGTTTTCCACCAGCTCTGGGAGCCATCAACTCTCAGAAATAGTGGGTCTATGCTTCTATCAAAGCAGCATGTAGCCCAGAAAACTCTTTTTTTGTTTGTTTGTTTTTGTACTAGCAAAGGCTAAATCCACCACACAGCTTAATGTGCCACTTGCAGAGGCCTCATTCCCGCCATACTGCAGGTCGAGCATGCACGCCAGGAACCCGCCATAGTAGCTCAAACACGCAGGCTGCCGCTAGCTTGAAAGAGACAACTAGGAGCTGTTTTTAGCTCCGCTTTAGAATCTTTTTACTCAGGTTTTAGGTGGAAACTCTTGCCAACACGTTGGGCGCCATTTGTAGCTAGAGTTTTTCTGCCTGGCCCACAGTCAGGACAAATCTCTCTCACCCGCCAGTCCCATAGCCACTCAGACCCAACCAAATAAACACAGAGACTTATATTGCTTACAAACTGTATGGCCGTGGCAGGCTTCTTGCTAACTGTTCTTATATCTTAAATTAATCCATTTCTATAAATCTATACCTTGCCACATGGCTCGTGGCTTACCGGGATCTTCACATGCGGCTTGTCATGGTGGCGGCTGGCAGTGTCTCCCTCTCAGCCTTCCACTTCCCAGAATTCTTCTCCTTGTCCCGCCTATACTTCCTGCCTAGCCAATGGCCAATCAGTGATTTATTTACTGACCAATCAGCAACACATTTGACATACAGAACATCCCACAGCATACATCTACATACATACACATGTACACACAATGCATACATACACACACATAAGTACACACATATAAGCAAACACATATACGTATACCATACACATATGTGCGAACAGATAAATGTAGAGTATGGTTTGATGCTGCCATTCTCATTCAGTATGTACATCAGAGGGTCCCTTGTCCTAGGTAGGTTACAAATCCTCAGAGGGGACCCACAAAGGCCCTCTCATGGCCTACTTAACTTTTGTGTTATTTTAAGAGACCATAGTTCATGCAGGCTTATTAGATGAAGTATTTGAGTGGCTTAATTGTCTGCTGGAGTAAAGACAGACTTCCTAGAGAGGTTTTCAAATAGACCTATGATGTGCCTAGGAGACAGAAGATGAAGTGGTGGAAAAGAAGGAAAATGTCACTATGCAGAACAGCATGAATGGAAACACTGCGGGACAGGAAGGAAGGGTGAGTCTCACATGGGAACCGATTTGTAGCTTTGCTGTCTGGACAAAACAAATCCTAGGTCTTAGGAAGGACCTCACATGCACTCACTCACATAGATTAATTAGCTGTATTTAATTAAAAGTTCAGATAGGAATGCAGAGCAGGAATATACACATCCTGGTGTGGTTTATAGTATTCCAGGAGGGATTAAAAATTGGGGTTATTTCTTACAGGCAGAATTTTGTTAATAAAAGCCTGGAAGTTTGAGGGCAGGTAAGTGGAGAATTTAATGAGCTTTTGGGGGCAATGCAGGAAGTTTTCAGAACTATCAGGGCATAGTGGTACAAACAATGAGCTTTTCTCGGCTGGCAAAATGTTGCTAAGGCAAACCTTCCTCCTAGAAGTGTCATACAGTACACTTCTCTCCTAGGAGTCCTTAATTCACAAAAGTTGTTAGTTTGGGGCCAGCAAGACAGATTAATAGGAAAAAGCACGTGCTGTCAAACCTAAAATCCTGAATTCAGTCTCTAGGATACACATGGTAAAAGGAGAGACTACCCCTGCAAATTGTCCTCTGACTTCTACATGCACTCTGTGGTATGTGTGGGCTCCCACACTCCAGAATAAGTAAATGAAATGTATTAAGAATGTTTTTTAAAGCTTTGAGATTGGCCAGAATGCCCATGGGCTCTTATTTCCTATAGGTCAAATAATTACTGCTTTTTGGAGAAACTTGCCTGAATCCCACCATATACTGTGCTTTCTGTGGTGCTGTGTAGTTTGTAAAATGTTCACACCCACGTGCAAAGGGTTTGGCTGTCTTTGTTCTTGACCAGAGGAACTCAGATTCAGAGAAAGGGGGTGGCTCACCCAAGCCTGCGGCTACATTTTAAGCTAGCACTGGCATATTACTAGTTGGTTGTTTCTGCATGTGGTTGTCAGGGTTAGAACACTGGGCTCTTTCCAAGACAGGCCCCTGTACAGCAAGTGAAAATAAGTAGCATAGATAACAGGCAAACCTAGCAGGCTGCTTCCAGCATAGTTGTATGTCCTTGGAACAGATGACAAGGACTTTTCTGAAAGGGCCCACCTATAACAATACCTCCAAACAGTTGATAAGTGTTTGCTCTTCTATTCTGGTTATTTTTCCCTTCTTTTTTTTCTGTTGCTTTGCTCTGGAGTTGAAACTGGCTGAATCAGCACAGAATCGTTTAGAGGAAATGATGAACACTGTCATTTTCCCTGTCTGCACAGTAACACAAGGCAGAGAGCTTTGCAGATGACGGCAGGCCTCCTGACAACACCTCAGGCCTCAGATTGGATTGTGGGTGGGAAGAGCTGCATTTAATCAGCAGTCACTCCCCAGAGGGTTGGAGGGTTGGGAGTGTGAACGTGAGGTTGTCCCTGCATCAAGGACACCCACTCCACAGACCTACAGAGGCAGTTCTGGTGAGGTGAGGAACCAGGACAGAAGGCAAGCTGTAGGTCCTCCTGGAAATGCTGCATTGGAAAGGGAGCATGAAAGGGATGAAGGATGGAGTAACTCAGAGCCCTCTGGTATTTACACTAGCCAGGGTGCTTTTTTGACAGGGAGACAGAGCTCCTCTGGGCTTCTCATCTTAACAGGCAACCTCGCTGGGCTCCCATTCAGGAGAGAGATATGAGGTGGTGTCATAGTCTGCTCATGTTAAAACACATTCTGGATTTGTCAGAAAACAACATGGCCCTGAAATTTTTGTCATGTTTCTTTTCCTGTTGAGCCTCAGTTTCTTCCCCTGTAAAGCACAGACCTTTATACCTAAAGTGCTGGCATTATGGGCTGAGTAATAGCATAATGGATGTGATGGTACAGCGAAGAGCACACCATTACATTATTCAGAATCTGGAGTCCTTAGGGGCATTCAGAACCCTACACTAGCACTCATCCCAAGCCAGTAAACACAGCCACCTCATCTACCCATCCTGTCCCTGCTTAATGGCTTTAATGCAGCTTTGAACGTGACCCCTGATCCTCACGCTCTAGTTGGGAGGTGGTAGTAATGGCTTCCAAGTCTAGAGCTGCCTCTGCTTTCTGTTAAACTACCAGTCAGCTACGTCTCCAGCTTTAACTGAGTTGTTGCATTTGTTGTCCAAAAGGCAATGTGCAGCATGGTCAGACATCCACATGTTTCCCAAGGTTCAGATTGCTAATGTCATTTGCAGAATGAATCAAAAATAATCTTTTGTGAGTAAGGATGGAGAGAGGACATGGAAAGGAAATGTTCTTGTATGTGTGTGCACACTTGTGCATAAGTGTGTAGAGACCAGAGATCAGTGTTGAGGATGGGGAATAGGCATTTTATTTAGTCACTCTCTACCTCCTTAGGTTTTGAGAAAGGCTCTCACTGAGTTTGGAGCTTGTTGATTCAACTAGATTCAGTCCCCAGTGTTCTTCCCACTTCCACCTCCCAGCATTGGAATTACAAGCTCATGCTCACTTGTGAGTCCAAACTCCAATGCCAGGAACCGAAGAGGATGGCAGAAGGCTGGGAGATAGAAAAGAATTGGAGAAGTAATAGACAGATAAGATATATTTCATTCACCAGTACACAGGTTGTGAAGCAGGCAGACACTAGCCAGCACAGGTTGCAGACCAGGACACGGGCTTCACAGAGGTATGCACACAGGTCTGTAGATAGACATATGCATTCATGCTGGTGAAGGCAAGGGGTAAAGGTGCTTGCCTTTGACTTCAGGGCCATATTTATACAGAATCACATAAAAGTGGCATTCTGCCAGAAATAGTTATATAACAGATTATATTACTGTTTATTTTGGGGTTCCTCAGCATCTGGTGTCAGCCATTTTGTGTTGTCCCGTCACCCCAGGATGTCCAGCTATAGCCATCTTGATCCATGCCAAAGATCAGTGCTATATTATCTAAACATAAACTGGCCCAAACAGCACTTTGTTCCCTTCACCACTGCACCCAGGTTTGTCACATGGGTACAGGGAATTCAATTCTGGTCCTCAAAGAGGATGGTTCTGAGGACCATGGCAAGTCTAGTGGACATACAGGGCACACAGGAAAATAATTACACCCTGGAATTATTTTGTGGAATGATGCTGAGTTCACTCACAATCACACTAGGAAAGTTCTGCCCACCTACTTTTTCTCTCATATATTAAGAAACATTTACTAAGCTCCTACTATTTAAGGCCATTCAAAAGATATATTGACAACAATGTAGGGTGTGAACTTTAGGGAGCAAGAATAGAAAGAAGGAATAGTTAGAAGTGTAGGCAGATGAACCCCAATAATGATTGAAGTAAGGATAGTGGCTATGAAAATGGAAAGGAGACATGTTTGTCTTTGAGAAATAAATAGCTTGGCTTGACAACAGATGAGATATGGCTTGCAAAGGACAAAGAGCAGGAAGAAAGGGATGGGTGAGGAAAGAGGAAGGGAAGATGTTGCCAACATACATTTAGCTTAAAAATGGGTAGATAAGGTATTTTCTCATATTAATTCAGAAAAGGTTTTGATGGGTCAATAATAGCAAAGAACTCTGGTCTTGACAGGTTGTATCTTTAACTCCTTTAAGCCAGTCAAGTGGAGATAAGAAGGGCACACTTGGGTGAGCATGTTCAGAGGTCAGGTGGCAGAGAGAGAAGTTTAGAGAATACAAATGTGGATACCCTCATATTCTGTGGTTCTGTGACATCTAAATCCAGCCAACTGGATGAGGTCTCTCAGAGAAGATGTGCCCCTAGAGAAGGGGGCCTAAGGATGCCATCATAGCATTAAGAAAGAGAAGTCTGGGGAATAACAGGTGAGTGGAGTCATGGAAGGGAGGTGTTCTAGGTAACTGTGATGGTTCCTAGACTCAGTCCTGTAAGACTCCTAATGTCTTTATGTGTTGTCTTACACCATAAATGCCCAAGTTGGTAAGTTCAGGAGCTTGGACTTCTGCTTGCCTCTGTAAAGGAGTCCCACACTTTCTAAGCAGCAACTAACTTGTCCACTTTTAACAGTCCACACTGCCTCATTCTACTTTATTATTTCTCAGTGTTGCTTCTTCTAACTTCTGGGAATCTGCCCATATTCTTCTGTCTAGATGACTCACTGATTACTCTGTCTGTTTCAGTCCTACCCCCTGCTTGCACTGTGCTGCCCTCTCCATACAGTGAGTCTTTATCCACATCATCTGACTCATCTGCTGGGCCTCTCCAACTTCAGTTGTCTTTTTGTGATTATTTGAAATCCATCTGATTCTAAACCTGAAACTATATATCCTTATGGTGTACAGTTGTCTGGATATTGTTTATCCAGTGCAACTATATAATTCCCCATAACTTGCTCCTTCTTCCAAGTTGGGGACCACATATTACATAACAGAATCCAATGATGACAGGTCATCCCCATAACCACAGAGATAAGATGAAATTCATCACTATTCCTATTGCCTTCACTGGGAGGAGATTCTGGTCAGAATGATTATCCCCTGAATATTACTTTGATTTTAACCTCTCCCTCCCTCCCTCCCTCCCTCCCTCCCCCCTCCTTTTCTTTCCTTTACCTCCCTCTCTTAACTATTCCTCTCATCAGATTTGATCCCACATATTTTATTCACACCCCGCTGCCTGCTCCTCTGATTGGAAGGGCATCTCTAGTGAGGTTGGGTGTAGTGTAAATATTTTATTTTTGAGATTTGTTCAGCATTGTCTGTTCAGAACTGAAGAAGAAATGTCAGCTAAAGTCCCTGCATGTAAAGAACATCGTGTTCAGCCTTTTACTCCCAAGGCAAATTATTTGCTTAAGTAAGGGTTTCTTCCTTGATTACAGCTTTTATTATTGAGATTTTTGTCTGAATTTCCCAGGTGTGTTCTGAATCTTACAGCTTCTCTCTGCACCACAGAGCAAGTTTTGAAAAATGTATTTTCCTGTGCTCCCAGCTTAGAGGGAGACAGAACCCTTACCTAGACAAATGGCCCTATGAACAAAGGGCCACCCTGTTACCCAGCATCTGGGCATGCTAGTTACTTTTCCTGATTGAACACCTTGGCTAGATCTTCATGCACACATAGGTGTCATACTGTTTTAGAACATGACTTCTCTCAGTTTGCAAAATCTTAAAGCAGATTAAGGAGAATGAATTAAAATAGACTATTTGATTGATTGATTGACTCATTCATTCAAGAAGCTCACTCTGGGTGCCTGTGATGTAGGATGTACCCATCAGTGTGCCTGAACAGGGGTACAGAGATGGAACTCCTCCTAGAGAGACATGGAGACAAGCAATTAAAATACACTGGTATGTTCTCTGTCAGAAGCCTCTACACATTTCCAGATATGTGGACCAGCACTGCAAAGGCTGACCTCTGTGGACATCTGGTCATGTATGTGTTAGAGCCAGTAGAGCCCCACTCAGATACGTGTGGCCCTCAGGCATGAGGAATGACAAGGGTGGAGTGGAGCAGAAAAGTCAGGAAGCAAGCCAAGAATGAAGAATGGATAATAAAAATAGACAGTGTTAGGGATCTTCCCAGTGAAGATCAAAACTTGGCTCAAGGTGCCATCTTCCTGGTAGGATGAAGGCAGAGGGAGATCATAGACATTTGGAAGAGACCTTTGGAAAACACGGACACAAGACCTGGCTGGTCTTGTATAGGCTTCCAATTCTCTTTTTTGGAAATAATAGCATGTTGAAGCTCAGGTTTCTGTACCAGGACAGCTGTTTTACTTTGTTGCCATGGCTGTGGGACCTTCCAAGGAGCTTGACTTGGTACTTTGTCCTAGAGCTCCTGTTTCTGTTTAGATGACCTGTCTTCTTTATGTTTTTACTTTTTGTGTTTGTATATTGCTGTGGGATGTATGGCAAATGTGTTGCTAATTAATCAATAAAACACTGATTGGCCGTTGGCTAGGCAGGAAGTATAGGCGGGGCAAGGAGGAGAATAAAGCTGGGAAGTGGAAGGCTGAGTCAGAGAGACACTGCCAGCCGCCACGATGAGAAACAGCTTGTGAAGATGCCGGTAAGCCACGAGCCACATGGCAAGGTATAGATTAATGGAAATGAATTAATTTAAGCTATAAGAACAGCTAGCAAGAAGCCTGCCACGGCCATACAGTTTGAAAGCAACATAAGTCTCTGTGTTTACTTGGTCGGGTCTGAGGCTATGGGACTGGCAGGTGATAGAGATTTGTCCTGACTGTGGGCCAGGCAGGAAAACTTGAGCTACAGTATATGCATGTATATGTGCCTGTGTATATGTGTGTGCATGCATGTGAGAGTCCAAGTCTGATGTCAGGAGTCTTCCTCAACCGCTTTCCAGCTTATTCATTGAGGTAGGGTCTCTCTGTTGAACTCAGAGCTGCCTGATAAAGCTAGTTTAGCTAACCAGGTTGCTCTGGAGACTCTCTTCTCTGCCTTCCAAGCCCTGGGATTGCAGGTGGGCTGCCACAACTTCTCAGCATTTTGCATGGGGTATAAGGATGCTTGCTGCTTGCATGGTTGATACTTTTTAACAGCTGAGCACCTTGATGTCCCCAGACTTGTGTTCTTTTATTCATTTGCTTTTAAGCTGTGATGATCTAATTATATCCCATGTTGGATCCTATTTCAATCAAGACTCTGCTTTTGGGAGCAATAACTAGGTGTGATGATGCTAGCTTATATACTGGAAGCAGATGACTGGAGAGGACCAGCCAAGGCTTGTTGTCATAGGGACCATTGATATGGGCTCCAGAAGGTGGGATGTGGTTGATGAGACCTCATTTAGGATCATGCTGGCCAGCATGGGAAGGGAGGTGAACACAACAGCAACTTCATCTGAAAATAGGCACATGAGACACTGTTGAACAGCTAAAGAAAAGTGCAGATTCCAGTTCTGGGAACTTCTACAAATTATTAGATATGCATGTTATTGGGAGATGAAATGGAATCATTATGAATAGCGTGAAAATGAAGTGGTAAAACAGGAAAATAGGCTTAGTAATTGTAACCCTGGCTTTTTCTTCAGACAGTGCCACCTGTATTAGTTACTTTTCTTTTTGCTCTGACAAAATACCCAGAGAACCCTTAAGAAAGGAAGGGCTTATTCTGGATGGCAGTTTTAGGGTCCAGTTCATCATGTAGGGAAGGCATGGCAGCAGGATCATGAGACAGCTGGTCATATTGCATCCACAGTGAGGAACCAGAGACAGATGAATGCTGGTGATCAATGTGCTTTCTTTTTATTCAGTCTGGGATCCCCTCCATCCCATGAAATGGTGCCATCCACAGTTACAGTGAATCTGTTTATCCAAGATAGCTTAATCTAGATGTTCCCTCTCAGGCATGTCTAGCAGTTTGTTTCATAGATGACTCTAGATCTCGTTAAGGTGACAGTCATTATTAGCCATCATACCCCTCTTCTTTCAGCTCCCTTAGCCAAATCAAAAGTATTACAAGCAGGTATACAGGATGTAGGAAAGTAGGGAGAATGAGATCACACTTTGTCTCAGGATTCCAAAACATAAAATATGTTATATCAGCAGCCATCTTACTTGGAAAAATAGAAACCATTTGTGGTCTGAAGTTGCCCCTGTAAGAATGGGGAGGGGGGCTTAAGGAGAGTGGCATTGCAGGACAGGGGTGGATTTGTGCATAGCCTTGCAGGAATAGGGGTGGCTGGGAGGTGGAGTCTTGGGGAGAGTGGTCTGGAGGGACCAGAGGATTGGGTTTCTCTCCATGAAAACCTGTTGGAAGAGGAGAGAAAACCATCTGTTTGGTACTGTGTAAATATCTTTAGGCTTTTGCCCAGGTGGAGATGTAACCAACTGTTTTATTAAATAAGAAACACAGAACCAATGCAAAGAAGAAAGCCAAGAGGTCAGAGCTAAGAGCTAAAACCTTACCCTTCCTCCTGCAGTGGTCCTACCTCTCCGAACCAGAGCTACTTCCTGTGTTAAAGTCTTTATATAGAGTTTCTGTTCTGTCTTCTCATTGGTTGTAAACCCAACCACATAACCGCCTCGTCACGGCCTGTCTGTATAGACCTCTAGGTTTTCTATGGTTGGTATTGAGATTAAAGGCACATGTATCCAATACTGACTGTATCCCTGAACACACAGAAACTTACCTAGCTCTGTCTACCAAGTGCTGGGATTACAAGCGTATGCCACCACTGTCCTGCTTTCCTATGGCTTGCTAATAGCTCTGACCCTGGGCAACTTTATTTATTAACATACAAATAACATTTTAATACAAATAAAATATCACCATACCCAGGGGATGGACTTGTTTTTCATTTTAAACAACTTTAAATAGAAGTTTTATATGAGAACACTGTTGATACTGATTTTCTTAGAGTTGCAATTAGAGGGCCATTTGTATTTCTTGAGATGATTATTATTTTATTTTTACTTAACATTGTAGCTTGGGTGTTTTCTACATTTTTGCCTGGTCCTTGCAGTTATTTAAATGGCAGCATAATAACCCAATGTACTGTCCAATTGTTGATTTAGTAATATGTCTGGGGTTAGCTCTGTATATCCTGTTCTGAACCAACATTTTTGTATTTTATAGTTACTTTAATCCTTCTACTCTGCACAAATGAGTATAGTTTTTCTTTCCCAAATGTTCTGATGCTTCCCTTTGCAACTATCTGTACAAGCTGAAGCCCATCTGCTGAATTGCAGGAAGGGGTAGGGTGTGGAGCTGTGGCCCTGATGTCTGGTTCAATCATATTTCCAGTTTGACATTTACTAGTTTGATGATCTTTTGACTTTTGTTAAGTGATTTAATCATGTGAGCTTCAGTTGGGAAATAATCACAATGATAAATACCCTGAAGGGCTGTGTAAGGATTAAAGATGCTATCTGTAAAGGGTTTGCAGTTACTGAGTAGATGCACTCTGATGTGGTTACTCAAGCTCCAGCCCCTATGTACTGTTGAAAGTATACCACAGGTGGAATCTATTTTGTTCCCCCTGAAGCTCCTACTGGTTTGGGGAAGGCTATGATTCCTTCTTATTAGCTGACTATACACCATTCCTGAACATCTGATTCCAAGGACCATTTCATATTGCTAGATGGTGAGTATAGGGTGTTAGATATCGAGGTGGACAGAATAGAGGAGATGGGGCTGTTGGGTATGTCATTTTTGTCATACTTCTTACCTTTGAGCAGGTTCCAAAATGGTGGCAGCTGGCAGTCCCAGATTCACCTGCAGAGGAGAAGCTATTGCCAGCTCCAGGAAGCAACTACCTGTTATCAGCCTCCATGTGGGGACCCTGCATGAATATTCAGTGTGTGCTTTTACACTATGACAATTTTAGAGACCAGGTGCACCTACACACAGGCAGATGAGAACAGGAGAGGAGAAGGGAGGAGGGAACCCATCCACAAACAAACCTGATTTCTCAGCTCCTCACAAAACATTTGCCTTTTCCAAGCACACAGATAAATCCCAGCAGAGCAAGGAGTGTCTGTCGAGAGGGAAGCTGGCATTTGAAGGGCTTGCAGTATCAGCTAATTGGTCTCAAACCTAAATCATAAAAAGACCTGTAATTATGCTGCTCAGAATTAACAGGGAAGGCTATTGGGTGTGTGGTGTTCGGAAGAGGGTGCCAAGGGGGGAAGAGTCCGTTTTTTAAGTGAATTTATACTATTATAAGGCCTGTCGAGGGTGAGTAATAAAAATGGCGATGCGGCGTTCAGCCTTGTGTTATCCTGTTTGCTCAGATGCTGTTTACGCCAGCTGTAGCCAGCAGAAAGCACTTTTCAATTTATTTTTATGACTCTTCTCTAAAAGCATTCCATTAAAGGAATATTACCCTCTATGAAGTTTGGAGGCTCCAATGCAGTTTATTTGCTTGTGCTGGGAAAGAATAAACAGTTATCTGTGGTATCCATTATTTCGGTTTTGTCTTTCTCTCCTCCAGTTAAGGGTCAGATGTGGGTTCTGCTGGCTCCTTCTTGAGGGAGTGCCCCTTCCTAATGATATAGAGTTGAATCTAGGCCATGTTTTAGTCTAATTTTCAGAACTGCTGATATTCAAGTTTGCAACTTGCTGAGCTCATTTACCCCAACCCATTGGTGAGAAGAGATGTCTATAGCCAGACTTCTCACATAGATAGGAGGGATCTTAGCCAAGCAGGGAGAGGCCTCCACAGCTGGTATCTAAAACATCTCTTGTGGTTTTCCAAAATCAGTAATTTGGTTATTTTGGCAAAGTGTTCTATAGAACCCTTAGGTAAGATGGATGTAGACTACAAAACCCAACTGTTGATGGTATCTTTGGACTCCTGTCACCAAAGAATGGAATTCAACTTTAACACCTGTGTCTGTCATCCTGGGCAAGATGCTTGTGACTGTGGCATTGTAGTTTTCTAACCTAGTAAATGAACACATAACAGTCACATCTCCTAGTGGTTTGTGGGGAGCAAATAAGAGGATGATATCAAGCTCTCATCACAATGTGTGTCACGTGGTTGAACACTGTCTGTGCATTACGGATTTTGTTACAAACAGCACTGAGAGCTCAGCAGCCATAAGAGGACACTGACTTTGGCTCTGATTTCTATACTAGCTTGTCACCTCAACTTAAACTCATTACTTCTTTAGGGTAATATGTCACGTTATACTTTTTATTCACTGAGGGAGATGGAGGCCAGCAGATAGCACAAGTCTTAATTCTTACTACAATGGTCTTATGATTATTCATGGATCTTTCATAAGCTATATGAATACAGTACAAACTAACTTGATCTCAGTAAGATCTTTGGTGTCTAACCATATTTTGAAGATCTGTCTTGGGTCATTGTGAAGTAACTTTCCTAAGGCTGTGGGTTATTATTTAAGTAATAGAAATACTGAGTGAGAAGAGATTCAAGAACCCTACAGAATTTTTATTTTCATGCAAGAATTTCTAAATTGGTGATTAGTGTCAAGTCATAGCCCATGTCATAACCTACTCTTAATGGTGGACTGTCTCACAGGCTCATCATACAAGCTCATCTTTCCTAGTTCTAAATGACAGAATTCCTTCCTTTAAAGTCATATGAATTCTTCCTATCTCTTTCATTAAATGTTTAGCCTTCATGTAGAAAGTTCAGTTCTTTCCATATGATAGCTGTCCAAATATCTGAAGACAGCAATTCTCAGTATGTCTTTACTTGTGGCCAACTTTCTACAAATACCCCTCATCACTTGAGCCAGAATGACCCATCATCACTTTGGCTGCTTCCATCGATGGGTTACGATCTTATCAGCAGTGTCCTTTAAAAAATCCAACACCTGATACTGAAGACAGAATTCTATTTGTTGTTGGGCCACTTGATTGAAATGTTATTCTTCTGTGTGACTGAGAGTTTTATTTTTGTGACCACAAAACAATCTGGACCAAGCCATTCATGCTTTGGGACCATGTTCACTTCTTCCTTAGAGGGAACAGTGACACTGGCCTGATAAGACCTCACAGAGTGTAAGCTCCAAGGGTTACCTGCCCCTGAGGGGTTTGAAGTCATTGAAAAAGAAGAAAGGTGAGTATCAGATGCCGAATTTATGACAAATATGCTGTATTTGTGGGGACCATGCACACCCTTGTTTTTCTGGGTAAGTACTGCTGTTAGTCACTTTTACTTCACATTTCTAACTCTTTGGTTTGCTGTTGCTCACATTTCAAACACTCCTATCTGTAGAGAGAGTACAGAATCTCGACATTGCAACCATTTTTTTTTTTACCCACTGTACCTAACTCTAGAAATTCTCTAGGAATATAGAGTAAATAATGAGAAACAGAAAATTTAGAGAAATATAACTTATGATTATGAATGGTCAGACAATAATTTCTGTGGCCAATATAGAGGGTTGCCATGTTCTGATCCAAAGGGAAGCTTCAGAGTATTAATCTTTGCCCAAACAAGGTTAGAAAAGGATGGAATGACTTGTTCTTTCTCAGACCTTCCCATTTCTTCATGTCCCAGGGCATGGTGGTGATAGTGGTGGTCGTGGTGGAGGTAGTGGTGGTGGTGTGTATAGCCTGTATGGAAATCACTGCCTTTATTTCACTCCCCTCCTTGAGCCCTGGCTCTTCCTTTCATTGCCAACTTGAGAAACAAGCCCTTACAACTGGGAAAGGAGGCTGGAGAGTCTTCTCCTCTGACTGCAAAGATGACAAATCTCTCTCAATTCTTTGGTTAGAAAATACAATTAAGTGGACTGGAGAGGGTTCTCTCCAAAGAAAATTGGCTGGATTGAGATGTGAGTATCCTAGAAGCTGAACCAATAAAAACCCATCCTTTCATCCCCCAGGGAAATGGTGCTGCGCAAGAGTTTGTGTTGATGCTCTGGGTTTGGGACAGAATGTGTGCAATTCTTATCCAATCAATAGAAATCTCTAGAATGAAAGATTGAAGCTGTCAGGACTTATAATATCTCTATGATGAAAAATGTTCGTGAGAAATGTCTCCACTAAGTGCCACCTCCCTCCCTCAGCCCCACTTGAGTGTTTGCATAGCCCTGCTGCTTGTTGTCCTTTGGCTCAAGCTGAGATGGTTTAAAGAGTCTCCAGTCTGGATGCAGCACCCCACAGAAAACAACCTGCTGGATGATTCAGGCTCATAAGGTAGGGGGGAGGCTGTGGAGGACAACATCTTTCCTTGTGTTTCTTTTACCCTAGGTCCTTCACATAATACTTTCAGAAAACAAGACTGCATACCTCCTGAGACACCTAGTGTCAAGGCTGGAGATCTTGCTTAGCATGCAACTCTGTTCTTATATTTAGTCTTATTACTTAGCTTCTTAATCTCCGTTATGTGATTCCTTTCTTTGTGTTGCTCTGTTAGGACCATAGCTGGTTGTGTGACATACTAAAAGTGATGTCTCTTTATTTGTTGTTCCTGTTCCTTTGTTTCTTTTGAGACAGGGTCTCACTCTGTAGCCAAACCTGGCCTGGAATTCACTATGCAGCTCAGTGCTGGCCTTGGGCTCATGGCAATCCTCTCAGAGATTCCTGAATGCTGAGATGACAGGCATGAAGTTGAAGGTTGATGCTTCATGAAGGAATACATTAGTGAATTTGCTACTAAATTTTGAAAGCCATCTTGTGGTCTCTGCCTCTTTTACAAAAGTTGGTTGTTAAGGTCTGGATAGAAAATATCTCTAAGAGATCATGGGTTGAAGGCTTGGTCCCCAGTTGGTGGCACTACAGTGACCAGATGATGAAGGTGCTAATATTAATGAATCCATTGACAAGTTCATAGCTGAGTGGGCTATTAGCAGGGGCAGCCTGATGAGAGAAGATGGATCACAGGGTAAGATCTATATAGAATGCACCTTATTCCTGGCATCTTCCTCTCTGTCTCTTTTATGCCATGAGGTGAGCCACTTTCTGCATTACATTAACAAGATGGTTCTGTTTCAGAACACACCTGCTTAGAAGCAGCAAAGCTAAAAGACCATGGACCAAATAGATTCTCCTTCCTTAAGGAGTTTACCTCAGGCATTTTGTCACAGCAGCCAAAGGCTGCTTAGCACAGTGGGTCATAGTGGAAAAAAATGTTAAAAACCACAAAGCTATAATTTAATTTTTGTTGCTGTCTTTAAAAATGAATAGTTAAGTTGTCCATTGGATGGAAATCAGTGAGTCCCTCCCATTTCCTAATAACCCCAAGAGAGAGAGCTGAAGCTCAGCTTCCAAGCTGATGTTAGTCAAACTGCACTCTTATTTTAGTGGTGTTCAAATATACATGCCATAGCTTATCATTTAATGGTCTTTAAATGTAACTGACTAGAGAAAGTACACTTGTGATGGTATAGTGATCTTCCCCTTCTACCCTTATTCAGAACATCTCACACTGAAAATCTTTACTCAGTAAACAACTCTTCATCATTCCCACTGTTCTGTTTTCTGTGCCTGAGTATGTCTGCTCCAGGCACTTCATGGGTCTGGATTAATACAACCTTTGTCATTTTGTCTCTGCTTCATTTTATATGATGTCTTCAAGGTTCTTCCAAGTTGCACCATATATTAGAATGCCATTTCTTTTTAAAGCTGAATAACATTCTACTATGTGTGAATGCAACATTTTGTTGAATTTTTTATCCTTCGGTGGATATTTGAGTTGTTGTGACAATGCTGAGAGACTATTGGCATACAAATATCTCTGTAATTCTTTTACTGAGATGTGAGATTGGCATATTATATGATAATCCTATGTTTAATATTTTGGAGAGCTACCCAACTGTTTCCACAGTGGATGCTCCATTTATACTCCAACCAACAGCATACATGGGACCCACTATCTCCTTATCCTTGTCAGTGTGTGTGTGTGTGTGTGTGTGTGTGTGTGTGTGTGTGTGTATACCTGTATGTGTGTGTGTGTGCATGTATATGTATGTGTATGATACAGCAGCCAATATATTCTTTGATTGGTAGAAATTTGAAAAATCTTATTGCACATCCCTCTCTACTTTTTAAAAACAAATGTCTCCTTTTTTGAAAAAAGTAAATTTTTACTGTTTTAGGTCCATGAAAAAGCTTCCTAATGTGCATCTCCAGTTTGGCACCTCCCTCTCCCCCTGGCTCTTTGTTGGGAGAAACTCTGGGTAACACAGAGCTGGCCTTCAGGCTCAAGTGCTATGGAAATAATAGTTTTAGTTTATATTTCCACCTTATTTCTCAAGTTCTCCTTCCACTCTTTTTTTTTTAATAATAGAACTAACATATTGGAGGAGTTGGACAAGACAAATAAACAGAAGGAAAGGAGCCCAAGAGAGGGCACAAGAATCAGAGACCTTTAAGCCCCAGTACTTACCAAACCAGGGTCTTCTGATATAGTCAATGGGAATGAATGAATCAGGCTATGTTGGAGGAATCTCAGAAAGATTGGGGCTAAGACAAGTTTATTTAGAGCATTCAGACTTTTAATCAAAACAGAATACAATGGCAGTTGCCAGGATAAAATGGTGGTTGAAAGCTAGACAGGGTATGCAAGATTAATGTCTAACACTAATTCTTCAGCCAAGTTCTCCATGCTTTGCTGACTTCTAAGGAACACAAGGCATATAGGTGGTCTGGTTGCTTCAGTGCCCGAGGAAGTGCCTCAGTTTCTCAGGAACTGAAGGTCACACAAAGTGCCCAGGAGCCTTAGGTTCAAACCTAAAAAAAAACCATGATGCATGCCTCTCAAGACAGTAGATTAGGCCAACTTCATAATTTCCTGCAGAGACCCACTCATTGACACATTCAGGAATCCCATAAAAACACTAAACTGGAAGCTATAATATATATGCAGAGGAGCTTGTGCATACCTGTGCAGGTCCTATGCATGCTGCTTTAGTCTCGTGCATTCATATGAACTTGGATCATGTCGATTTACTGGACTTTCTTTTTTTGCTGTGCTTCATCCCTTTTGGCTCAATGAGTTGTGTAGGTGTTGTTTTTTAGCAATGGGGCCTTGCTATCATTTTGTGGAGAGTAACCTATAGTCTTGGCAATAGCCTGAGTTTGGGGATTCATGGGAACTGTTTGGCCAACAACTCAATTAGATGTAACCCAATATACTGGAAACTTTATTTAGTGACATGGCACTCTGTCTCCTCTATTATTTAGCAATTTTATTTAGATCACCTTCAGATATGTATATATATTTAGGAAGCTTCTACTATATTAAGTTTCCATACTACTTCTCAAATGACCCTTAATTTTAGCTCTCTCTCCCAGTATTTATTCCCTTGTCCCCTCTTCACTTGACCCTCCCATTCCAGCCCCCCACCAATCCATAACTATTTAGCCTATTTTCCGTTCTTGGTGAGATCTATCTGTAACCCTCTTAGTTCTTTACTCTATACTTAACCTCTTTGGTTCTATGGATTGTAGCTTGGCTATTGTTCTGGCTAGTCTTATGTAAACTTGACACAAGATAGTATTATCTGAAAGGTGGGAATATCAACTGAAAAAATACCTTTATAAGATGCAGCTGTGAAGCATTTTATTAATTAGTGATTGATGGGGGGGTCCAGCCCACTGTAGATGTACATTCCCTGGCTGGTGGTCCTGGGTTCTATAAGAAAGCAGGCTGAGGGAGCAAGCCAATAAGTAGCACCCCTCCACGGCCTCTGCATCAGCTCCTGCCTCCAGGTTCCTGCCCTGGTTGAGTTCCTGTCCTGACTTCCTTCAGTGATTAACAGTGATATGGAAAAGTAAGCCTAATAAACCCTTTCCTCACCAACTTGCTTTTAGTTATGGTATTTTATTGCAGCAATAGAAACCCTAAGATAGTTATCATTGAATTAATGGTTAATATCTACATAAAAGTGAATGTATACCATATTTGTCTTTCTGGGCCTCAGACACTCAGGATGATTCTTTTCTAGTTTCTATTCATTTATCTGCAAATTTCATAGTTCCATTTTTTAACTGCTGAATTAGAAATACTCTATTGTGTAAACATACCACATTTTCTTTATCCATTCTTCTGTTGGGGGACATTGAAGTTGTTTCCAACTTCTGGCTATTATGAATAGAGCAGCAATGAACCTGGTTGAGCAAGTATCTCTGCTCAACCAGGTAGAATGAAGTTTCTTTTGGGAATATACCTAAAAGTGGATCTTGGGACAGATTGATTTCCATCTTCCAGAGGAAGATTGGAACATAGTTGAGCAAATGTCTCTGTGGTAGAATGAAGCAACTTTTGGGAATATTCCCAAGAGCTAGGTTTTGGGATAGATTGATTTCCACCTTCCCAATGAATAACCACACTGATTGATTTCCATGGTTGCAGTACAAGTTTGCATTCCCACCAGCAATGGATGAGTGTCCCCCCCTTATTCCACATCTTTGTCAGCATGAGCTGTCATTTGTTTTTATTGATCTTAGCCATTCTGACAGGTGTAAGATGGAATCTCAAAGTAGTTTTAATTTGCATTTCCCTGATGGCTAAGGATGTTGGACATTTCTTTAAGTATTTTTCAGCCATTTGAATTTACTATTTTGAAAATTCTGTTTAGATTGGTACCCCATTTTTAAATTGTATCTCTCCACTCTTATCTTGTTATATTCTCTCCCATTCTGTTTAGGACTGAATTTTAATTTCGTCACATCACAAAATAACTTTGGAATTTAGGCCATAGTCTAAACTAAGCTTGGATGCTTGGTTATAATAGAACCAGAAAGCCTGAAGCCCATAGTTCTGCAAAGATTAACTCAAATAGGTACTGTAGATATGTGATGGGCATGTAGTGGTATTCAGTAAATGGTTGGCATTATTGTTGACTTGTCTTTATGTTTGACTATTTTTTATTGATAATAGCAGCCTTCTCTATGTTATTTATGCTATAGACCTACTGAGCCTTCTTTTATTCTACTCTCAAACCCACACCAAAGGTTTTTGTCAATCACTTCAAAAATGATTCATTGTTTCCATTTTTTTGGTGTGTATGTGTGTTAAAGACTTATTTTTATTTTATATGTATGCCTTCATATATGTCTATGTACCACATGAATCCCTGGTGCCCATGGAAGCCAGAAGAAGACATCAGATTCTCTGAGACTGAAGTTACAGCTAGTTGTGAGCTATCACACGTGTGCCGGGAATTGAACTGAAGTTCATTTTGGAAGAGCATTCAGTACACTTAAATGCTGAACCATCTCTCCAGCCTAGAATGTTTTCCTTTTTCCCTCCCTCATTTCCTCCCTCCCCTCTCTTTCTTTCTTCCTTTCTTCCTTCCTTCTTTCCTTCCTTTCTTTTCTTCCTTCCTTCCTTTCTTCTTTTATTTCTTTCTTTTTTCTTTCTTTCTTTCTTCCTTCCTTTCTTTCTTTCTCTCTTTCTTTCCTTCTTTCTTTCTTTGACAAGGCCATTGTTGATCATGCTAGCCTCAAAAATGAACTCATTATGTCACTAAAGATAAACTTGAATTCTTTCATTTTTGCTTGTTGAGACAGGGTTTTACTATGTGTCCCTGGCTGGCCTGGAATTTGTTACATAGACCAAAATGGTCTCAAACTCACAGAGATCCATTTGCCTCTGCCTCCTGAATGCTGAGATTAAAATGCCACCATGCTTAGTTCATTTCTTGTGTTCTTATCACCTCATAAAAGATTATTACATTAGGAAAAGTTTGCTGAGTTCTCAAGGCCTTAATTTCAGTGTCTCTTGCTCTGACATTATCTTGCTTTTCACCAGTACTCATTTTATAGAATGGCCTTTTCTGTAATTACTCATATTTGAAAAAAAAGAAAAACTTCAGTGACTTTTTCTGAACTTTATTGGCTATAAGTACTATACACATTCTACCTGTTCAAAAGCAAAGACTTTTAATGAATTCCCCACTTATATGAAAGGAGTCCTGCCTTTCTACTTCTCAGAGATATCATGAACTGAATTTCCTGCCTGTCATTTGAGGGGTGCAGTCCTCTCGGATTTGGGGAACCATTTTGTTAAGTGATTGACTTCTTTCTGTTTGTCCTCTCATCATTCTGGAGCTTCAAACCTAGGTCCTTGCTCACTGAAACTGGAGTTTTTCTTCTGAAATCTAGCTCATTTATGGTCCATCATCTTGTGGGACACAGGATTTCAGACCACTGTCAAGTATCCCCAGGCTGTGAAGAAGAGGAAACAGCTCCTAAACCCCACCTGGATCCCATTTCATTTCCAGATAGATCTAAAATTTTCTTGAAAAAACTCTATTTTAATAAGACAAAAACAAGGAAATTAATGTAGCCCAAGAGAAACCTGACATCCAATCCTGGCTTCACTCTCTACTAACCAATCCTGGGCAAGCCAACCAATCAATAAATTAAAGGCAGGGCACATCTGCTGGGGATGTCTTTCTGTATGCTGTGAATGTGTTGCTCTGATTGATTGATAAATAAAACGCTGACTGGCCAATAGCCAGGCAGGAAGTATAGTATAGGCGGGATAAGCAGAGAGAAGAATTCTAGGAAGCAAAAGGCTGAGTCAGGAGATGCTGCCAGTCACCATGAGAAGCAAGATGTAAGGATACCGGTAAGCCACAAGCCATGTGGCAAGGTATAGATTTATAGAAATGGGTTAATTTAAGATATAATAACTAGAAAGCAAGAAGCCTGCCACAGACACATAATTTATAAGTAATATAAGTCTCTGTGTGTTTACTTGGGTCTGAGCAACTGTGGGCCTGAGTGGGACTGGAGAAAACTCCAGCTATACACATCCCCCCCCCCGGAGTTGTCAGAATGTAAGAAATAAAAATGATTGCTGAGAATAAGAGGTGTTTCAGTAAATAACAGTGGTGTTGACATTATTGTTTTAAAGATATTCTTCCTAGGTCATTGCTTTTAAATGAGTAAGGAAGACAAGCAATGTTTAGCAAGGTAAATGGCATCAACTTTGTTGTGAAGAAATGTGCCCTTTCCTCGACTTCCTTTCTTTATGCTTACTTCAATTTTATGCCAACACCAACCTCAGACAGGGATCCCCCTGCCACAGCCAGGTAGCCTGGACATTTTACCACTCATCCCTCTCAGGAGCTATTTGGCCTGGTTTACCACTATCTTTCCAGCAATGTCTTGCTTATTTGAAGACTAAATATGGGAAACAACACATCTTCTGTCAGAGTGTGCTATACACAGTTTTTCCCAATGAACAATTCATACTTCAGGTGAGTTGATTGAAAGTTGGTAACTTTAGGCTTTGAAAAAAATAAAAAGTTTCTTGATGGGAAATAAAGCCACCTGGAGTGTTCACAGACTTCATAGTTGCTTAAGGAAGCATACTGTGCCCTGGAGCACTAAACACACATCCAACATCACCTGAAGCCACATCCTGAGCAGCTCCAGCCAATCATTCTTCCTTCTCTCAGCTCTGCCCAGCCTCAGTATTTGCAGGCACTGTTTGGTATTTGTGTCACTGCCTGCTGTTGAATGCACATGGTTTGCTTTTGTTAAAATGTTTACATTTATAGGCCTTCAAGTAGCTATAAATCCAGTGGAGATAGGATGACCCTTTACCCTGAAGGACCTCCTGTAATGCTAGGGACATGGGCTCCATTCATTCTGAATAAATGGAGTACCTACTGTTTATGTCCTGAGCTAAATACTGAAGGTATGATAAAAATAGCATCTACAAGTTTACATTTTAGTAGACACACATTAAATCACTCCTAAGTTTACAGTTGGAAATGAGGACATTAGTGGGGTACTGAGCTTATGACATTGCCAGCTCTGGAGATCTAGAAAAAAATTAAGCTCCAACCAACCTTAATGTGTCCTGAGCCCTTACTTTAGTATATCCCAAGTCTATAACTTGATGTCTTTAGGGTCTCTGATATTCTGTTATCATATTTGAAAAGGTTTTCTCAACTTCATCATATTTCACCACTCATAAAATATATGTGAAAATCAATGGCATTAGATCACTTTATCTTAAGTCTTAAGTGCTTTTCTTATCTCCCTAATGATGTAGTGAATCAGAAAATAATTAAAAATCACTTAGATTGCAACCTCCCTTTTCTTCCTCCCAACCCCATTTCCCTCAGCCTGCAAGGAGAACTGTGATTTGTGACTCTCCCTCTGTCCTGTTTCTTGAGACAATGCAGGGCTATCTTCACAGGTGGGAACTTTGCAAGGATGAGCAGAATACCTAGCTTTACCTATACTTCCATGAACACATAGTGGCTATGACTGAGAAACTCCCACCTCTGAGTAGCTGCTTATTTTTTCCTAAAAGCAGCAACATCTATGGAAGCTACAGGTGACATTTGTTCAGCAGATTTGTGGGTTGGGTGCATATCCATCTGTCTTCTGATGCTCACAGCAATTTCTCAATATAGATGCTCTTAGCTGATGTATATCAGTGGGCCATGGCTCAGCTAAAGTTGGGGACTTTGCTAAGGTCACTCTTTTCAGGAGAAAGTAGACAAAATTGCATTTCTCCCTCCTGCCTTTTCCACTGAAAATGACTGAAGAAATGGAGACAAAGGGAATTTAAGGAAGGTAATATATTTTTTATTCAATTTCAGTAGCTATGTTTTCATTTTTATGTAATTAGAAGGGATTTGCTATGTTATCTAATCCCTGTTCTGTATAAACAAAGGGACAGTGTCAATTTAAATGTCTTTATCTGAGCTTGGAATGAAGTTCAGTGAAAGAAAAACATATCTAACATACGTAAGACCCTGGATCCAATTGGAAGAAAAGGAAAGAGAGGGAGGGAAGTAAAGGGGGAGAGGAAGAGAAAGAGAGGAGAGAGGAGGAGGACCTTCATATTTGGCTAGTGGCAAGTGGCTGAAGGTCCATTAACCTCTGGACTGCTCAGACCCATACTGAGAGCTGGAAAGAAGGATCAACTTCCTAGTGTATTTGAATTAAAGGTCATTTCTATACTTAGCCAACATACTAAATTATTTCTGGCTTTGGCCACAAGGGGCAGAACTTTTTATCCATGCAGATCACAATAAAACCAACTGGAAATTTTAAAATGTTCATGTCTAGGCTCCACCCCCAGAGCTTCTAATTTCATTGCAGAGGGGTGGGCTGGCATTCAGTTCTCTCTCTTTTTTAAAAAAATCTTTCCAGGTGAGATCAAGGTCGTGAAGGAGCCTTATAAATTTGCTACTGGATGTGGTTCATGGACCTATGTGGCACTACCATCTCCTCTGAGCTCCCAGGATATTCAGGATCCTAAACAGCACACAGGACCCACTGGTTCTGAATCTACAAGTTAGCAGGCTCTGAGTGTGAGGAGCACTACTGTTGGTAACACACCGAGAAGTATTGCTCCTCACATACCTTTGCATTCTATCTTAACCTCAATTTGCTATTTCTTCTTCAGAGATGCAGTTAGTGGGCAATCCTCAAGTACATGATTTAACATTCTTCAGAGAGGACCCTTTGAATCATTGATTATTAGTTATGGATGACCCAGAACCACTTAAGGATTTTTTAAAATTTTACTTATTTATCAGGTCTCAACTGTAAAGCAAGAAAAACAATCTGTCTGAAAGTGGATATGAGGCAGTCATCTGGGATTAGAGGTGCAGCTTGGTGACAGTGTACTTGCCTAGCACATGCAAGGTCCTTGGTTTGGTTCTTAGAACTGGAAAAAACTATTATGAATATATCTCATGAGCAAAAATCATCTTTGGGTTCAGATGGCTATTGTGATAGAAACTATGGTATTCTTCCAAAACAAAAATCAGAAGGACAGAACCAGTTAGGGATTGATGATAATACCACTCAGGCCATGGACTTGACCATTGAAATGCCCAGCAGAGAAAGAGTTCAGAGGCACCTACCTTGAGGCCAACCAGAAAAGGGTTATGGATGACAAATGGGAGCTGGTGTTGCAGAGAGCTGCTGCCTCAGCCCATCCAGGAGCTTCCAGAGTAATAAATCCTGCGGGGGACACCAATACATTTCCAATAGCAGGGAGAAGTCACTCTCTAATGTGGGTCTGATAATGTCACTGAGCTCAGTCTTCTTAAATTTAAATGATTAGCAATGTCCTGGCTTGCTCCTGCTTGATGCATCGCTTACTCTGGTAATCAGGAAATCTATTCCACTTGCCTACTTAGATTGATGATGTCACATTGCACGGGCACTGGCTTTCCCCCCATGATGGGGGAAAGCCAGTTAGAATGCATTGGCCTTGGGGAAAGCCAGTTAGAATGCATTGGCCTTAAGCATTCTGGCCTCCAATTACTCCATGAATTTGATTAATATCATGGTCTCTGTGGTTATATCTCAGAATTGCTAGATCTGGCATCTCTGGGAGAGCTATGTTTAGAAAGCATTGAGATGTTACTAATGGAGTCTATGTTGGACAATTCTATTCATTCCCTGACTTCTTGACTTAGAAAATCTTTTTCCGAGAAAGAAAAAATATGAGTTTTGGTTGGGCCAAGTTACATGAAGGGAAAACAGATTCACTGTTTAGACTGGCCACCTATATATACCTGTTGTATTATGTAGGTGAGGGAAACCCTAACTTGTGGGATTAATCTCTTTAGGTACTGAGTAGTGCCTAGTGATGAACAAGGCAACTGTTTATCATTTTACTCTTCATAATTATTACTGTGGACCATTCCTACACCCTCTTTTCCTAAGCAGATACCTTCTCAATTGGAAGCACAAATGATAAGGTTCTGTTTTGTCCCTTTCCTATTCTGTTGGGGTTACATTCTTTCACTACCTTTTTTGCTCTCTGATGATCCAAGAAATGCCAAAGAATAGAAAAACGACCTTCAAGAAAATTCTCGAGGTGATTTTCTAAGGAAATCTCAGTAGTTACTGTAAGAAACAATGGCCTTCAAGTTCTGGAAGATCTGGAGGTCCAGGTAAGAAAAAGTGGTATCCAAGGTTAGGAAGTACTTCAACTGCGTTGGTGGGGCAGGCAGGAAGATAACACCGGAATGCAACTTCCTGAACCAGCAAAATTACCTGCTACTTCCACACTTACATGCTAGAGTTAGGTACTGTGCTCTGATGTTCAGGACACAGAGCCAAGAGCCTTGGTCCTGTCTTCAAGCCCAACTACCTCACAGAAGAAACTGCTATAACACAGTTATGGTGCTCTAATAAATGCAACCACGCATGGGTGTTTAGGATTCAGAAGTCCTCCTAGAAGGTTCTATATGAGGTGAATTATGGTATATAGCCAAGGAATGATAAGCAGCATGCATTTGCCTAAAGGAATTGGTTCTTTAGACAAATAAGTCACCAGAGAAGGGAATGATTGAATTTCTTAGTCAAACCCAGGCTTAGCTCCAGTGTGGGTGGGATTGTCACACTGTTCTCCTCACCTCCTCCCCAAACACACACTTCCAGAGGTCTATGAAAGTAATAACACTGGACTCCAGCAGAGCTCTCAACCATTTGAGTCTACCTCTTCCCAGAGACCCTAACTCTAAATCTCTTATATTTCCCCATTCCTTAATCCTGCATGGGTTTGTGAGTAAATAATTTTAAAGCTTGTACCAACTTAGAATCTTTCAGGGGCATGGATTAAGATTTTTGTCATTGTCTAGAAACAGGCCGCTCTTCAGCCTCTTGCCCCACAAATCTGGCTTGCTGCAAGCTTTTAAAACATCCTTTGTTTACAAACTAGACATAGTAAGTTTCAAATGCCAGTGCTCTTGCTGTGCTGCCCCTGGCCTTTTCCTGGGTTTGGGGAAGGCTTTGCTGTTGGGGAGCAACTGATCACCTCTTCAGGGAAGACAGAGAATCAATTCTGAGTTTGGGAACAGGAAAATGTTCTGAGCCGAGGCAACCCCACTGAGACTGCACACAGCAGATTGAGGTGAGCCATGTGTCATGCAATAATAGAAACCACTGAAAAATACATGGAGGAGAGAAACATATATTCCCAGGCTGGAGGAAGATTGAAGGGTTAGAACCCAGGAAAAATATCATTTTAGAGGGGAAGAGTTTCCTTGGCTCTATGAATAAATCATTGACCAGACAGCCCCCTTTCTCTTCTTTCCTTTATTTTGAGGTCGGCAAATTGTCTCTGATTTGGAAAGAAGTTGGAAGCACCCTGGCAGGGCTGCCTGCCTGGTGCTGCAGACAAATGAGGCGGCTGTGTTAACTTTTCATGAAGATGTTTATTAGGCTCACACATGGCTCTCCTCTAATGTTTTCTCCTGGCAGTTCATTTTCCCCCCATGTAAAGACTGAACCAGTCAGATGCGGCCACTCTAACTTGGAACTCTCAATTTCTTTTTCCTTTGGGGGTGGGGAGAGAAGGGAGGTTGACCCAATCTTAGCTAAGGAGATAAGTGTCTTCCAGATTTTATTTTTCTTGTGTCCTGGAAGGGCAGTTCAAAGTGGGCCCACTTAGGACAGCCCTTCTGTTCCTTAGTCATACCAGGGTCCACATTAGTATTTCAGCAACCAAATGGCTGTCATTCTCTGCCATCTCTGTCAGGACTGGCCCAGAGGGCCCGCTGAGAGAGCTAGCCTTCTATTCCATTTCCCCTCAAAAATGGCACAGTTTGTCCTGAGAAACAGAATTCTGTCTTTGGGAGATTTTATACCTTGAAATATCGTTTTAGTCAACAAATGTTTATGATACATTTTTAATATGGTGTTAAAAATACGTATCTCCCTTTGTCTTTGTATTTCTGGCTTATTATTAAATATTTATGGGAATTACTGGCTGCATATTTTCTGAGCTGCTGAAATACCGCTCATCATGTTCACTAACACATCCCCATATTTCTCTTCCTTGAGGATCCTCACAGCAGGACATATTATTACTGTTACTATTGAGCTTCCCAGGAAAATAATCACTTCTTAATTCAAGATGCAGAGACAGTTTCTACTGCCAGTTTCTGGTGTCGGGCTCACCACTGCCCCAAAGCCCCTGAAGTCCACAGGCTTTATTCACAGTCCTACAGTTGACCCTATCGGACAGTTTTTATGAACCTGCTGCTGGTGTTTGAACACTTGGCTGCCCCCGCTGGTGGTGATGTTTGGGGAAGTTGTGGAACTTTTAGGATGTAGAGCCTTGCTAAAGGAAGTGGGTTAGTGGGGTTCGGCCTTGAAATTGTATAGCCAGGCCTGACTTCCTGTTCTCTTTCTACTTCATGTGGCTGCAGTATGACCAGCAGCCTATTGTTTCTGCTCATATGCCTTCCCTGCCAGGAAGGACTGTACCCCTCCACTGTGAGCCCATATAAACCCTTTCTCCCTCAAGTTTCTTCTTCTTAGGTGTTTTGTTATAGCACAAGAAAATTAGCTAGTATAACTGCCATAAACAAATACAACTACTTTTTAAAATTCAAATTTGTATACTTAAGTGTTCTAGATCCTTGCTAATAAAACTTTGTGTTCAGCTGTAGCCAACAAGCTGAGAAAAAAAGTTTTAAGTGCTTTGTAGGTGTTAATTCCAATATCACGGAGCTGCAGTTTAATGTGATGGAAGTCTACCCCAAAGCCATGAAGCTGTGTTCTGCTCTATGGATCAGTGAACTGGGAATAGGATAGGTTTGCTTTCTGTCTCTAGAAAGCTTGTGAGATAAAGGGCTGGGTGTATATTACAACCAGGCTGTTGGGTGTGATTGGACAGGTCCACACTCTACAACTTGAGAGGAGAGATTTAACAAGCCTTTGTTCTGAACGCTGCCCCTGGAGTTCTGTGATACAATGCACAGCCATAGTACCTCCAGTTGGAGGAGGGCTTATTCCAAGAATGAACGTCAGTGTAACCCAGTCAGGCTTCCAGCTGGAACCTTTCCCTCTGACTTCCAGAGTTAGCACCTACAAACAATTGCCTATCCTATACATATTTTTCTTGAACACATATAACTAGCAATAGCAATAATAAATAATACTAAAATTCAGGAAATTCTATCCATCAACAAATATAGGAGAACTCTATGTACTGATTCCAGTTCTAGCTGTATTTGGTGGCAGTTTCAGTAACACATTGTCCTCAGAGTGAGGTAACCAGTGCCAGAGCTGAGGCTCTGCTGCTCTGGTGACCCTGTTCCTGATCTCACTGCTGCATGCTCACCTTTACTGGTCTGTCTGAGACTCCTTCTTACTAACCCCAACAGTCTGGCCATTTTAGCTGGAAACAGTTCACTCTCAAGACTGGGCAGCATTTACAGTCTTCTTTGAGCAGCTGTCTCTGTCCTCTGACTTTGTGGAATAATTTGTAACCATACAACCATCATGAAGGCTCTGACCCAAGCTTCCTGCTAGACTCCAGTCCTGGTTAGCTGCTGCTTCTCAGCAAGGGTGCTGGTTTGCCAGCTTTCCCTCTAGCTCTCCTCGGGCTCAAAGGCCTTTATTATACAGGTTCTAATATGGGTAGGGTGATGTTTTTGTCTGTACAATGATAGTGAGAGGAAACCCTCCCCGCAACCAGGAGAGTGCTGCTCTGAGGATTAGACTGACACGTAGTGTCTTCTGCTTTAATAATTTTATCTTTGTTTCTCCTCTTCAGAGAATGAGACATTCTTGCCCCAGATCCCTGCCCATGCTGGCTTTGTAGCTCTCCTCATTCCCTGTTCTGGGCTCATTAAATTAAGTTTCTGTTGATAACCTTTGGCCAGACCCATCTTCCAAAAGACTA
Source organism: Peromyscus eremicus (assembly GCF_949786415.1). Lineage (NCBI taxonomy): Eukaryota > Metazoa > Chordata > Mammalia > Rodentia > Cricetidae > Peromyscus > Peromyscus eremicus. Next base: position 1,001,834 of record NC_081431.1, read on the forward strand.
ATGCATGTTAATAAGCCAGACTTGAAAGGCCCAGAGATCTCCAGGCCCGTGGTCCCTTTCATGCCTCAGTAGCTTCCATGGCAAAAGGATGACATGACTTTTATCAGGGCTTTGGCTACATTCATATCTCATGATATAGTTTTTTTTTTAAGCACATTTTCAAAGAATTCTCTTTATCACAATATCTTTAGTCTTCCTCAACAGTTCATATGGATATTTCTCAGAAGGAGTATAATCAAAGTCATAAAGTCATTTGTACATTTATATACTTTTTTTTTATCATCAGGGGCTTAGAGTTAGGAGAATTGAGTCTTTAAAAGCAATTGCTGCTACAAAGCCCAGCTTTGAATCAGCTCTGACCTTTTATTCGAAGCTCCTCCTGTTCCAGGAGACATCACACAGCTGTTTAGATAATGGAGAGGAGCAAAGTCCAGTGATCTCTTAGGGGCTGGTGTTGTAGTGAAGAGGAACCGGTAGGGAGGGGTGGTTCTGCTGGAGGTGCTGGCCCGTAGCTACGGGATGATACAGTACTGGTCCCATGAAGCTGGTTGGCTGGTTAAGTTTCAGGTCCTAGGGTGGCTGGATCACAGGGACCACAGGTGTGTGAGTGTGATATGGAATGGGAAGAGGACAATCGTAAGGTTCTCTAGACCTGTTGTTTGCTGGGAAATGGGGATTCTCTGTATAATCTTAGAAGTCCTATCCATTAGCACCCTATAGGACTGACTGCTTTTCTCTGCCATTAGTGCTAGTCAGAAAATTGACAAGTGCTTGCTGTCTGCCCAATGCCATGGTCTGCACTATTACACTCATCACCTCACACCATGCCTTATACATGGTGAGGGAGCTTTACCTCCCTCTGGCCTTACACATGTTTGTATGTACTTTCAACAGAAACTGGGATTTGATGAACAACTTAGAAATGTATCTGTTCTGGGCCACCAGATCTTTACTGGCCAGATTTTCTTTCTTCAGGTCATGTGGACCACCTGGGAACTAGGCAGGTGTCCTCTCAGCATACAAAGTATGTGCCATGTATTGGTAGAATTTTTTCATGAAAAGGTTACTGCCACTGCAATGCTTTCTGGAACATCCCTACAAATGTGGTATCTCTACTAGCCAGCAGCCTAGGATGAGCTTGCAAAGGGTATTGAATAGCTTTGCTAATAACAGACACAAAGTAAAGCACTATGGTTACCAGCAGCATGATGGGTTTACAGAAGGCATGTTACTATGGTTGTTAGGGTCGGAGCTTGGGCCATGGAGGCCTAATAAGCCAAGCTTTGCCATTTGCCCCCAGTAAACTAATTGAAAAGACAAAATAAAAGTGAAAAACAGAAACAAGAGATTTATTTAATGTGGCTATATTGGAAAGAGGGACAAAGAAGTCCAATGAAATCCATCTTCATGGCCATGAGATGGGGTTTAAGATTGAATAGAGGGCAAGAAATAATCATAACTAAACTGTTTTGGCCAAGGTATAGTCCTGTCCATCATTGCCTAGCTTGAATCTCTCCTTTAAAGTTGTCTGACAAGTTGCCAGACCATATGAAATCTCATTCTGGGAGACAAGTTTCCTCTCTGGCTGGCACCAGGCTTCAGCCTTTTCTTTCTCTCAACATTAATCTCCTGGAGGAAACTCTGATTACTGGGGTCCATTGCATACATAGTCAAAGGGAGAGGCACAGGTGTCTCTTTAGAATATTTTTATTCCAGCCAGAACAGGATTAGCACTAGCACAAAATACAGTTAATTTGGCCACTTCCACTAAGTACTTCAGAGTTTCAAAGTCATGATTCGCCCTTTTCTATGTGTCTGCCTCTCAGTCTCTGTCTCTCTTATTTTATTGGTTATTGTTAGATTGTTGCATAAACCATTCTACTTATTGCATTCCAGGCTTGTCTTCATCACTGTTCTATTATTGTGATGAAACACTATGACCAAAAACAAGCTGGGAAGGGAAGGGTTTATTTGGCTTACACTTCAACATCATAGTCCAACATGGAAGGAATTCAGGACAGGAACTCAAACAGGGCAGGAACCTGGAGTCAAGAGCTGATGGCACAAGCCATTGAGGGGTGCTGCTTACTGGCCTGTTCCCCATGGTTTCTTATAGAACCCACTTCCTTATAGAACCCAGGACCACCAGCTCAAGGATGGCACCACCCAAAATGGGTTGGGTCCTCCCCATCAATCACTAATTAAGAAAATGCTGTACAGCCTGATCTCATGAAGACATTTTCTCAACTGGGGTTCCCTCCTTTCAGATAACTATAGCTTGTGTCAAGTTGTCATAAAACTAGCCAGAACAAGGTTCAACTATTTACCCATTTATTTTATTTAATTCTCTTATAATTTTAGAGAAAGTATATTATCTATATTTCACATGGGAAGAAACAGTAATGGCCTAAAGTGGCAGTGGGATTCAAGTTCATGACTACCATTGCCCAAGACCTTGCTTGGCCTACCCTGTCACTCAGTGACTGGAAGTCCTGCTGAAAAAAGGCTGTATCCAGGTCCAACACTCAGGGCTTACCACCTTTCATCCTTCTAAGACCAGAGACTTGGGTCAGAGATCAGTGACCCTCACACTTTGCTGTAGGTTACAATAATTCAGATGGAGAATGCTTTTCAAAGTCCCAGTGCTCAGATCTAAAGTCATACTGATTAAATGTCTGGGAGTGAGAGCAAGAAATAAGCACAGTTGTCTCTAACAACCCTGTTGATTCCATTGAGCACTGCTTTTGAGATCTACACCCCAGGCATCAATCAGCTTGGAGCCCTGTAGCACTGGGTACATCTTTCAAGGAGCCAGTTACCAAGGGGGTAAAAACTGGGCAGGGCCTGAGAGCCATCTGTCCACTAGAGTGCAGAACTTTAAATTCTTCATCAGTTCCCAACCAGACTGTCTGCCAACTTGGCACACTCTGCTGGAGTGTCAAGGGTTGCCCGGAGGTGTAAGCAACAGCTGTCTGCCAAACAGAACTCCCCAATCTTATATGGTAGAGCGTGTTTATGGCCACAAGAAGTACATATATGAGGGTCCATGTGCCTACACACATTATTCATAGCCATCTGCCCTGCTCCCCTACATCACTCTAAGCCATCCTTTCTTTCACTGACTGTCACCATACGGCCCTTACTAATGATTTATATATCACACCCTTCATTAACTGATGGGAAAGATACTGGCAGTAATTTGCTTCTATCAGTCCTCATAGGCTCCCAAATAAGTTCATAAAGTGTGGTCTTTTGGTTAAGTAGTTAATGAAGCAACTCTAATTAACATTAGGTGCATCCTTCATATACACTCAGAGAGAATGGCAAGATTTTAAAAAGCTTCGTCACCATTAAATTAGTAAATGATGATCACAGCAGCCTATGTGTATTCTAACTTTTGATCTAAAAATTATCATAGTGGGTTGATATGTTGTGTTTATCCTCCACTAATTGAACACTACCTTGCATTTAATCACAGTAAATTGGCCTTCCCTCTAAATAGATCTGAGGGTCTTTAGCACTTGTTAACTCAAAGCAGCTCCCAGAGTGGTGAGGAAGGTAGGAGGAAAGAAGGGCCAAAAGGGGAATAGGGCCCATCCTGGCACCTCCCATGCTCTATGCTCTGGGCTCATCTCCCCTGTCAATATGCAGATATTTTCAGTCATTGAGCCGTTGACTCTGGGTTGGGAATTCAGAAGAAGTCAGAGATGGTCTCTCTATGCCAGAAATGATGCTTTGAAAGATAAGTGAGAAAAGTTAGGGATGGTCTCTTTACATCAGAAATGATGCTTTGAAAGATAAATGAGGGTACAAAGAAACACCATGGCTAAGAGTTGCTGTCTGCAGCATCTTTTCAGGGAAGGCCAACTTGGAGGGTCCACTATTCATAGACAGTGACAGGAGCTGATAGGTTAGCTCCAGGCTGAATACTACACTCTGTGTGCTGTGGGATGGTCTGTATGTCAAATGTGTTGCTGATTGGTCAGTAAATAAATCACTGATTGGCCAGTGGCCAGGCAGGAAGTATAGGTGGGACTAACAGAGAGGAGAATTGAGAGAACAGGAAGCTGGGTGAGGGAGACACTGCCAGCCGCCACCATGAAAAGCTGCATGTGAAGATCCCGGTAAGCCACAAGCCATGTGGCAAGGTATAGATTAATAGAAATGGATTAATTTAAGCTGTAAGAACAGTTAACAAGAAGCCTGCCACGGCCATACAGTTTGTAACCAATATAAGTCTCTGTGCTTACTTGGTTGGGTCTGAGCAGCTGTGGGACTGGCGGGTGACAAAGATTTGTCCTGAATGTGGGCCAGGTAGGAAAACTCTAGCTACACTGTGGATGTGGGGAGGATGATGATGACTTACTCAATGGAAACTGGCATGGAATGAAATTTTCTAGCGGGTGAGGAGTTTTAGAAGATAATCTTAGTTTTTAGTGCCAAAACAGGATTTGGATTTTTGTCTTTGATCACGTCCCTGGTTATCTTGGTGGCTTCCCCTTCTCCTCAGTGCCTCCCTTTCTTCCACTATAGCTGTGTCTGTAGGTTTCCCAGTTGTGATTTCTGAATGCCTCTTCCGTGCAAGCTTGGCTCATGTCAGTTCAGATCCTATGTGACATATACTTCAAACTTCTTGAAGAAATTGCCCCCGTGGGCTCTGAACAATGATATTAGTAGCCCCATTTATGCAGTGCATACATATGTCATGTTTGTGTTGTAAGCCCACATCTCTTCTCAATTGGTGCCTGTTACCATCCTCTGGGTTTAAGAATTACCAGTGCTACTGTTTAACAGACACTACCAGAGGGTAAGTGGGGCCACTAGGAACTTTCTCTACCTAGTGAAAACTTATTTGCAGTTCAGGCCTATTTTATAGTCCAAACCACTAAATGAGACCAGTAATTCCTGCTTGGAAGCTATTTTGCACCTGATAGTTCTTTATCAATGCTTTGGCTATCGTGAAAATTTGCCAAGGACTTTCCAAGTAAAGGGAACAGACTACACAGGAGGAACATGCAAGAAATGAAGAGCATACATATGCATCTGAAGGGACTGTAACAGGGGGAGGAGAAACATTATATTTTATTTTGTAAAAATCCATATAATTTTAACTAGTATATGTTAATTTCTTGTATAAAGTGAGGAATTCCATCATGATATTCCCATACACGCATATAATAAATTCCGATAATACCCACCCTTCTCCTAACCTTTCTACTCCTGTCCTTCAGTTCCCTGCTCATATCCCCAGTAGTACCCCTTTAAAAAGCCATACTCTCTGACTCTACAGCTCACTTCCTAGAATCTACCCTCAAGAAAAATGAGAACTGTGGCTTGAGTTTATTTATAAAGATCTTTATCAAAGTGTTATTTATAACAGTGAGAAATGGGAAGGGTTCTAAATGCCCTACACTAGGGGAGAGGTTAAACTACCATTTCCCAAACTTTTGCAGAAAATGAATCCCTTGAGAGGCTTGTTTTACCAAAAAACCCAAAAAATTAGAATTAGTACATTTGGAAACTACCACCTACTATGGCCCCATTTTGAAACTTAAAAATCCACATCAGAATTCATAGGACATACAAAATCCAGAAGGAAAACTAATTTAATCTATTTACAGGCATTACTGATCTGAGTACAAGGTTAAGTGGAAATGGAATATTTACATGATAGACTGTTGTGTAGCCATCAACACCCATCTCATAATGAAAATACCTTTTATTTTCAAAAGAAAATTTAGAAAAATTGTTTTGATGATGAGTATTGAACCTAGGGTCTTATGTTTGCAAGGAAAGAACACTGAACTAAATTGACAACTCCTTCACCCTTGGTAGACCATGTAGGAATATGGGTATTAGTAATATGCTATATTAATACTCATAGTTTCAAGAAAAATCCAGCATTGTAGGTGAATATGCTCATTTCACTTCTATGTGGAAAGGGAGATACAAAACTACTACAGTTTTGCTTTAGTGTTCTAGGTAAAACACTTATACAGGTTTGGATATGGGTGGAAAGATAAAGACAAACTGAGGTTAGTTCCATGCAGTAGATTTATATGTAACTTTTAAATTTTATTGCATATTCATATTTTGCAGAATTTGTCCAATATAACTGTTTTTAAAACATATTTTTTTAGAATTTCATACACAAATACTATATATACATATATATGTATATAAAATTATCACTCCATACTCTTTCCCTCTCAACTCCTCCCCCTCTCAAGTTCCCCATTCCCTCTCAACTTCATGACTTCCTCTTCCTTAACTATAAATATGAATATATATGATATGTATATATCAATACAAATTGCTGAGTCCATTTACTGTTGCTGATATGATTATGTATTTAGGGTTGACCCTCAGGATTAGATAACCTATCAGGGGGCTCATCCCTGGAGAAGACTTATTCCCCCTCTCTAAACAGCCATTAATTGCCCCAATCTCTTAATCTGGGGGTGGGCTCTTGTGAGATTTTCACCATCTGCATTGGCATACTGTCATTGTGTAGTCTTGTTTAGACAGCTACATTGTTGAGATTTCATGGGTGCAACTCCCTGCCATGAATAGAAGTCTATCCATGAGACTACCTAGTGTCAGACAACCTGGACCCCTGGCTCTTGCAGTCAAACTATTTTATAATGAGGAAGAATTTTAGGAACATATGAAGAATGGTCTAAAGAACAGGTTTGTGTCCTACATAGTCCATGGAGAGGTAGGGTTGGAGATTTAGCTCAGTGTCAGTAGACTTACCTCACAAGCACTATGCCCTAGGTTCAGTAGCCATCATTAAAAACAAACAAATAAAAAAAAAGCAAATAAAAAATAGCACCACCATGACCAAAAAAAAAAAAAAAAAAAAGAAACCACAATATATAGTTTCTAGTTTCTAATGAGAGGAGTGGAGAAAAGCTAGGAGGCATAGGAAACATCTGATAGCCGTTAACCTGTTACTCACATTTATGCAGGAACTCTGCCTTTCAGCCCAGCTACTTCATAATACAACTTCTTGTTTTCTATCTGTTTTCACAGTCACTTGCTGTGCTCAGACCCTCTCTTTTGCCTGGCCTTCATTTCCCCACCTTTCTGCACTAAGAGCTCTGCAGAAATGCTGATTCCCTTAAGGCCCTCTCTGATTGCTTCTCTTCTCAGACACTTGTTTAAGTTCAGTCTCTTACTATGGAGAATGATTTTCCCATCTCATAGTTCTTTACTCAGCCTTGAAACTCCCTGGGTTCAGGAAGCATAGAGAGCTTTCTTGGTAGCAACCTAAAATCACCATTATTGGGTTAGAGGCATGAAGACCTTTGTAGAGGTTTCATACGCAAGAAAATTCTGACATTTGCTTTGATGATGAAGGGCAGGACCTTGGAGGAAACAGTGTTCCAGGGAGAAAGGAGACTCTGGCCAGTACCCAAGTGAATATGTATGCTGGGATAGTTAGAAGGGGCTGATCATGGGGATAGGGAGATAAGAAAGAGGACAGAATTTTCAAGAAGGTCCCTTGAACATAGCAGAGAAATTTTCCCTTAACCTATAATAAATGTTCCTCTTTTTTTTAGGGGGGGGGTGTTGAGACAGGGTTTCTCCATGTAGTTTTGGTTCCTGTACTGGATCTTACTCTGTAGACTAGGCTGGCCTCAAACTCACAGAGATCCTTCTGGCTCTGCCTCCCGAGTGCTGGGATTAAAGGCGTGCACCACCACCACTCGGCAATATACGTTCTTATGTCTTTCATTATGTAGGAACCTCCTGTCCTGGTTTCACTCCTGTCCCTGAGGTAAAATATCTGGACAGAAACAATTTAGAAGAGAAGGATTTATTTTAGCTCACAATTCCAGGTTACAGTCCATCATAGCAGGGAAGTCACATCACATCCACAGTCAAGAGCAGAGATAACTGAATGCATGTATGCTTAGTGCTCAGATAGCTTTCTCTACTCTGATACAGTCCAACGGCCCAAATCAGGAGAATGGTGATGCCCACTTTTAGGCTGAGTCTTTTCATATCAATTAATGAAAATTCATGTTGAATTTTCATGTCAACAGGACAAACTGATCTAGACATTCTTTCACTGAGACTCTCTTCCCAGGTGAGTCTTGATTGTGGTGGGTTGACAAAAAAAAAAACAAAAAAACAAAAAAACAAACCCTAACCCTGACAGCACCTGTAGTGGTCTCTAAGCTTATAAAGTCCCAGGCCCCCTTGTGGAGACTGAGCCCCTGGAACCACCAGAGATCTTCTGTAGAGTTGCCCTTCCCTGCTTGGGTAAGCATGGCTCCCCAGGATGGGAGAAAGGGGACTCTACAGAGGATCAGCAGAAGGGATTCCGGTGGGAAGGCTGGGGCAGCAGCACAGGCCCACAGCAGTGAGTTTACATCAAAGGCTCCCTAGGTTTCTGGAGTTTTTCTTCTCCCTAATCCTTTCTGTGTTAGGATCATATCTCCACTTCAGGGATTTGTAGATGAGGTGTGGGAGTGCTTCCGATGTCCACCCCTTCCTGGTTAGGCCAGCTCTTCTCCCATGAGAGAAGTTTGGTCACTTTGAATCTATTTTTCTCTTCCATCTTTACTTTAGGAAATTAGACTTCCTTGGTGATAGTTGGGAGAATTTGTCTATTTCAGTTGAGAGAGAGACTGAGATGACCCTCTTAAGTAAGTCTCCCCATTTGCCTATTGCAGAATGTCTGCCAACTGTGTGTGGGTCATACACAGAAGGGACAGAGATCCGGAACTCCAGGCTTCTCTGATATCTCTTCCAGGAAGTCGATATGAAAAGAAAAGGAGGGTCTCTGACAAATAAATCCTAGAGCAGAGTAATTGGTTGCAAATGAAAGCCTGAAACAACAACTAAAAGGAGAAGCAGTGTAGGCAGAGACACATTTCACTATCACAGTTCACAGGAATTTGCAGCACCCTTGCCCATGCTCAGAGCTATGTGGGTGTCCAGGTGGCTCTTGGCATCCAACGGCTGCTTGTTTTACATCCAGATGATCCCTGTGACCATTAGTGTAACTTTCTGATTCCTAATTTTATTCCCACCGTGCAGAGGAGGAAGCAGACACTCCGAGTAGAAGAACCTTTCACTAGTGCTTGTTGCTAGGGTCCTCCAAGAGGAAATCTGGAATGAGATATGGAGTAGAAAAAGAAGAAGAGGAGGTTAAAGAACTCATTAATTATGTCTCAGTGATCTTTGAGGAGGCTAGGAACTGTTAGCACAGACTATTTTGTTTCGGTGGGAGCTTCACCTCAACCCCTGGCACCCTGGCATCCCTATACCCAAAGAGTCTGGAATGTTCTGGTGGAAGATCCACCTCAACTCCCCTCCCCCAGCTCTTTTCCTAAACTCGCCCCTTCAAAGCCTGCCAAACACAGCTCCTCCCCAAGACTACTCCCACAGGGTACATAAGCTGCATCCCAGAAAACAGACACATGGTTCTTCTGGTCTCTTGTCCCCATCTCCTCTCTGAGGGGCCAAGAATCACCCGGAAATGATTTACCCTTTAAACCGGGCCTTTTCCTAATTTGGTCTTATTTGGATTGCTGCATCGGCAAAGAGGCCTATCAGGGTGCAAAAATCTGATCAATTACCGGGAAGGCTTATCTACCTAAAGACTGAATGAGATAGACACTAAAAAGGAATGATGGGAAAGAACTGGAACTGAAGGAAGACTCCAGTGAATGAGTTGTGAGGCAGCATGCTTGGGTCAGGAAAAAGACTGGATTTCCAACACACTGCAATGTCAGAGTCTTTATATCCTGCCTGATAGGTCCTAGTTTACACTCATTTGTGTAGCATGAATCTTAAAGGTACTTATTAATAAAATCAAACCTGAAGCCAGTTATTAGGGTAAAGCAGAACAAGCCACAGCTACCTCAACTTGCCAGTTCCTCAGCTGATCCTGTTTCCTCACACTGGAAGCCTCTGAGTCCTCATAGCCGAATGAATCTCAGCTGAACTGTGCTGCTCAAAGCCTAAAAGCTTAACCAGCCAAATGCTGCTAGTTTCTGCTCCTCATGCCTTATATACCTTTCTGCTTTCTACCATCACTCCCTGGGATTAAAGGCTCACTTTCTGGGATTAAAGGCATGAGTCACAATGCCTGGCTGTTTCCAATGTGGCCTTGAACTCACAGAGATCCAGAGGGATTTCTGCCTCTGGAATGCTAGGATTAAAGGCGTGTGCTACCACTGCCTAACCTCTGTGTTTAATATTGTGGCTGTCCTGTTCTCTGATCCCAGATAAGTTTATTAGCGTGCACAATATTGTGGAGAACACAATACCACCACACATTTGTAATGTAGGAGTGGAGAGAAGACCTCATAATTACAAATAATGTGCCTTTCAGTGGTAACACTCACTGCTTTCAGAGTGATAGTTACCATCAGTGTTACCCCCATTTTCAGTGGCTGTGGCCTTGTGTTCTCCACTCAGACCCATCCTTCCCACAGTGGATAGGGAGAAAAGAAGACACCCTTCTGCTGGATAAACCTGAGCTCCCGGGAAAGCACCTATCTCCTCCTTAGGCTAGAGTGCCAGATCACACTCACTGAAAACCAGGTCCTGCTGAAGGTACTACAGAGGAGTGAATGAAAAGCTGTTTGTGAATTCTGACGAGCTCTCGTATAGCACTGAGTATACCATGTCCTTACACCACCACATGAGGACTGAGTGAGGAGCAACTAGCCACGCATAAGGGGGAATACCATGACTGAAGGCAGGGCTGCCCAGAAACTAGTGAGAGCTCTGCAGCAGGAACAGCAGGAACAGAAGCAATGGGCTTCATGGGAGAGGAAAAAGAGAACATCAAGAAGTTTTCTGCATCCAACTTTAAAAATATTTTGCCTATGCAAAATGCCAGGTTTGTATATGGGAGGTACTTAATTAATTCCTAGTAGAAGCCCTTATTGAAGTTGATGTGATGGGGCAGAAATACAATCAAGTTGCAAAAGGGCCTAAAGGCCACTTGGATGGGGGCGTGTGGGTGCAGATGTGAATGCTTTTGCATGAGTTTTCTGATTGTATTTGCCTATTTGGAAATTTGGAGAACAACACCTAGAATGAATTGTTAAAAGCCAGACTGACAGAGGAAAGAGGCCTTTGAGAAACTGTGTCAGTCTTTTAGAAATAGGCTATAAGAACTGAAAGATAGAGAGGAGAAAATGGACAGAGTTGAGGAAACTTTAAGAAGCTGATTTAACAGAATCTGTGACTGATTGGATAGAGAGTAAAGGAGAAGTCAAGGGTAGCTGTCAGACCCTTCAGGACTTTGGGGACCTGTAAATGAAGTGATAGGGAACAAGCTGACCTGCCTATGAGAAGAGGTTTATTTTAGTGAGCAAGCAAGGCAGAGAAACAAGCCAGGAACTCCACCTCTCTCTTGTACACTGCCTCTCTCTGCTGGTTGGATGGTCCTGTTTAAGCGGAGCTCCTTGACACTCTCCAAATCCTAGTTTAAGAAAGACTGCCCAGGAAAGAGCCTTGCAAGCTACAGAATTCAGGTAAGGGAGGAGGAGGCTGCAGACAGCAGGGTGTTTGTGGTTGAGAGCTTTGCCCTGGGTATTATCTAAGATACCCCAACATCCGACCTTAGTTTTCTCATCAATCTGAGGTCATCTCCAGCCAGCATCTACCTTTCCATGCAGTCCAGAAAAGGGGAGTGCAGGGATTCACCTGCAGGATACAAAATAAAATGAGGGTGATTGGTAAGTCAAGAGACTGCCGAGTTAGAGTATTCCCAAGTGGAAGCTGAGAAAACACTGGCCTTGCATATTAATTGGCTATGATGTTCCCTAGGGAATATTGTGTTCCCAGTGAGCAGGGTGAATTGTGTCTACTTAGCTCTGAAGGGTGCTGGTGTGGGAGCCGAGGACTCATCTCTCATGAAGGAGTACACACAAGATCATGGGCTCACACTCAAAATATAGGTGCCTACCTACAGACTCGAGAAATGAGATGGGACATGGGGGTGTTGGTGCAGATATCTTATTATGAGGGTATATTTTAGAAGAAGAAATTGGGGAGCTCTTGGAAGTATTGATGCTAGGGCTTGAACTTTGACGAGAACTTGGAGAAACTCTAATCTGATTCTTTGTTTGTCTAGTGGTTACAAGTTATACATTGACTGAGAATCCAAAGCCAAGCTTCCTGACTCCAGCACCCCTAGCCTCTAAGTACTGTGCCTCCAGCCCAGACTCAGGAAGTGCAGAGTTGTTGAGCAACAATCTGGTTGATTTCATCAAATTTTTGTTCAACCCAAATAACAGCTTTCCAGGCCCTCCAAGAGCACCACCCTCCTTTAATCCTTGGCTCATGCTTGTTTGTCTGCCCTCTGAGCCTAGGCTTCCTGCTGGGAGCTCTTCAGAATACATGCATAAAAGGACCAAGTAAAATTGGTCTTCTCTCTTAGCTTTTCTGACTTAATTTCTCCCTACCAAGTGGTATGTCCCTGCCAAATGTCAATGTCTCAAATAGGTCAGACACTCTCCACCTCTTTCTACCTCGCTGCCAGGCAACAGCCCATAAAGAGTTCTTTCCTTCTCTTATTGGTTTACACCCAGTTTACCTGCTCAATGCTGTTTCTCTTCTGAGTGGCTGCCACAAAAGAAGTAATAACTAATATCTATTAATATGTTAATAATGGCTGATGATACCTGAATAATTTCCATACTTTTTAAACCTAGTTTTTATTTTAAAAATCAATACTTGCTTGTGGTAAGAAAAATGACTGAAATGCTACAAAAGAAGATACAATTCATTTTATATATGCACCCCAATCTCCAAGTCCAAATTTCTCAGCCAAGGTTTGTGTAACTTCCCTGATCTAGTTTGTACATATAAAAGCACATATCAATAGATACTCTTTCTCTCTGACTTTTTCTTCTAATGATGCGTATGAATGAGTTTACACATTGAAACATATAGATTTATCTCTCCTCCTTAGTAAGTTCCTTATCATCTCTGTGCAGAAGCACTGTAATTGAAGAAGGTGGACATTTAGGCTATTTTTATCTACCCTGACAAATGATTTTTTTCTTTTTTAGCATTATGAGACTAAAGAATCTTTTCTGTAAATGTTCTTTCATAGAAGCTCCTTAGCTAAGGTGGAGAAAATTTCCTATCTTTAAAACTCATCATTGGGCTATGGTGTAGCTCAGTGGCAGGGCACTTGACCTAACATGTACAAGGCTCTGGGTTCATCCCCAGCACTAAAAACAAAACAAAACAAAACAAAACAAAACAAAACAAAACAAAACAAAAAAAGAAAAAAAAGCCCTCCCCTAAAAATAGTGATGTCTGTGGGTTAGATGCATTGGCAAGCTTATCAATGCCTAGTGGGCTTTAGGAAAATGTTTGGGGAAGTCACTGGGAGTCTGGGGAACTTGTTATGAAATAATTACTATAATTATTTTCTTTGGCAATGGTATTTCCTTGTGTTTTAAATAAGGTTTGCAAGAAGCAAATTGCTAATGGAAAACTTTGAGAAACTACATCAAGCCATTTGTAAAAACGATGTTTCAGTGATGAAATTGATTAATGTCTTTGAGTAACACTGAGTGATGCCATTAAATGACATCATTTAATGATGCTATTGAATGATGTCAAGTGATGATGTTGGGTGATTATTCTGTGTATGTTCTTGCTTGATGGTATCATTGAACTATTAAGCAATGCCATTGAATGATGATGTTGGGTGACAGTATAGTGTGGTCCTGAAGTGGTATTGAGTGATTACAATGAATGACAGTACTGAATGGTTTCATATAGTAGTGCTACTGACCAAATTTAGTGATGGTATTGGGTGACACTATCATGCTGGCAAGTGACACTGTTGAATGATGCCATTGAATACTGTCACTGAGTCTTATCAATGAGTAATGATGTCAAGTAATGATGTTGCGTGATGCCATTATACTATCCTCTTGGGTTATATCATTGAGTGACACTGTTGAAGGCTGCATTGAGTGATGTCACTGAGTGACATTTAGTGAAGATGCTGGTTTATACCATTGAGTGATGCTGTTGAGTGACACTATTGAGTGACATCATTGAGTGATAATGTTGAGTGACGTTGTTGAGTACTGCCATCAAATGTTCATATTTAGTAATACCTTTGAGTGACAATGTCGAATGGTTCCACTGAGTGATGATGTTGAGTGATGATTGAAAATGATGATAATGAATGGCACCATTACAGACACTGAGTGACATGGTGTAGTGACGCCACTCAGTGATGATGTGGAGTAATGTAATTGAATGATAGAATGAGTGATGGTGTTGAATGATGATGCCATTAAGTGACTATGTGGACTGATTATGTCACATGAGGATATTCTTTAGGTTTCTTGGGTCAAATTATGCATTAGATAGTTTGGGTCCTTATATGTCAATCTCTGCTTCCCATTTCCAAACTGTATCAGGAAAACTGGGTTCCTGAAAAAAAGAAAAAAAAAAAAACCGAAAGAATCCTGAGCTGGTACGAGGATTGTAGTGTTTATCTCTCTGCCTCCTGGTACTAACTGCATGTCATCTTAGAAGGGTTAGAATCTAACCCTTGTTCTAAGATGAGTGAAATGGCTAGAATGCTCTTGTCTCTCCCCTGGTTATTGCACTCAAAAAATGTTTTCCTATGTAAAGTTCTTTGTATTCTAGTCTGTGGCATGCACATATAAGAAGTGATTTTGTATTTTTTCTTGATTTTTGGAGATTATGAGTTTAGGGGAAAAGGTTAATTTGGAGATGAAAAGAAATATGATAAATCAGACTTTATTTGTATATATTAAGTTTTTAGAGGGTTTTTAGGTGTGGTTATTGGACTTGGGAGTGAGATCATAGGTGAAGCAACAGGAGAAGCAGTCATGATGCAATTGATGCATAAATGAGTGAAAGAATGCCTGCCTGGATGAGTGGATGAGAACAAGAGGCCAAGGGCATCTGACTCTTGGGCAAACTCATCCTTATTTTTCTAGAGATTAGAAAACAAATTCATATATATATACTTGACTCATTTTAAAGCCACAATGACCACCCTGAAAGAGGGTTAAGTCCTCTGATGGTCAAAGGGTAAAGGGACTTTTATCCTGTTTTCCAAGGCCTAATAGTAATAATAGTAATAATAATAATAATAATAATAATAATAATAGAGACCGATCCATGGGCTTGATTCTTCTCTGATTAATTTCTGAGTGGCACAATTTCTACAATCCTGTGTTCTCCCTTACTTTTATATGTCTCTGCATTCAAGTTTTCCTGAGAGTGTCCATCAAGCCATCCATATCAGAATCACCTAAAGAACATATTAAAAATGCTCTTTCCCAGACTCAATGATTCACTTATAGTCTACCACAAATGAGAATCGAAATACTGACACCAACTCAGACCCAAGACCTTATGATTGATTATCCCCTTGCTGGCTTTCTGTCTACCAACCTACTTATTTGGCTCTCCATATGCAAAATTATATTGATATATGTTGCCATGGTTTCCAGATGGAAATCTGTATACTTATGTGCTGGATGTGTCCTTCCACCATGGACTCTTCTCACTCTAGTTAATAGGTTCTCCAAGGCTCAGACCTATTTCTTTGGGTCATTTTCCATCCTATGGATTCAGAGGTTTTTTTCCTTCCTCCTGTACTTACTTCTCCTCCTTCTTTCATTTCCTGTTTTTGTTTGTTTTGAGAGGGTCTTGCTATGTAGCTCAGACCGACCTACAACTTGTGATTCTC
Organism: Peromyscus eremicus; assembly: GCF_949786415.1. Lineage (NCBI taxonomy): Eukaryota > Metazoa > Chordata > Mammalia > Rodentia > Cricetidae > Peromyscus > Peromyscus eremicus. The sequence continues at coordinate 1,017,564 of NC_081431.1, forward strand.
TTGCCTCAGTCTCTTGAGAGCTAGGAATAGAGTACATGTCATCTCATTCTGCAGATTCAGAATTCTAAGAAAGCCCGAGATTATAGTTTTATGTGATAAATGGCAGGTATAGCATTGTCTCACTTAATTGTTGTAACCCTAGGTAGATATTGCTATTTTGTTATGTTTAGGCATAATTTCAGAAGAGCTAAATATGGCTTATTTGTCACAAGCACATGGCATAGAATCTTTCTTGGAGACATATCTTCCAGATGGTCACATATGAGTCCTGTCCATTCAATCACATTAAAATATTCATCTTGAAGTTGTTTTCTGGACAGGTCCACGAAGAAAATGCTTTGGAAAATTCTTTATAGATAGATATCTAGAGCCGGTCTGATCAAGAGATTGGCATCTGTGTAGTTTGAAGTGGACTTTGTACTAATAAGGAGGCCTAATGTGTATCTAGAAAATTCAAGCATTAATATCTACAGGGAGATGGTTAGTTACAGAGAAGGTCCTGGATTATAGGGCTCTGAACCTTACAAAAGAATTCATGAAATTCGTCCCTGATCTTGGGAATGGCTGAAACCCTACAAATGACCAGTCTAGAGGACTAGAGCCAGTCATAGGTCATTTGGGCTAACCCAGGAATATAGTTGCCAGAGGAACAGTGGGAATGGGACATCAGAGTTCAGAATTAGAGTGGTCAGAGATTGGAGTCTAGGAGAGAGCATCGGGGAGACTGAGTGGGAAGCTGCTGCTCCTGGTTTGAGGCTCCTAATCTCTGTTAAGGCCAGCATGTGGAGTGGAGGAGTAGTGTGGAGACAGAAGCCCTATGTGCGTGGAGGATCATACGGCCACTATAGAAATGAGGGCCCAACAGGCCCAGGTCATGTGCTTTTCAGTAGCAGCAAAGCAAAGTCCTTTGTACTGGGGGCAGGAGGGAGAGACCCACAGCAATTTCTTGACTTGCTTGGATTTAAAACCAAAATCAATTTGTATTAGATTAGCTGTATGTCAGTGTGGACCAGGCTTTCAGGCTCCACCAGTTTTAGGTAAATTGAATTGGCAATTCAGTATCCTTTTCAGGTCTGAGGGTCAGGCAGCTGACTCCAGGAAAAACAAAAAAACACAAATAAAAACACACAGACCAGACAAGCAGGAAATGAGGCAGAAGGCCATGACTTCAGTGGGCAGACAGATGGCTCCTTCAGATGGCATCTCCCAGAGGTTGTCTAATCTGGCTATCAACTTCTCAAAAGGATGGATTCAGAGGGATCCATACTGCTGGGAAGCTAGAGATGCGGATTGCCCCTTGATGCTGTTGCTAAGACTCCCCAAGTACTTTCCTTCTAGGGAGCACTGGATTGGGTGCTCCTGTGACCAGAGTTACGTTATGTGAGCATGACCACACAAATGCCAGGTGCTTATCCTTGTGGACATTAGGGGAGTATACATTTTGTGTGTGTGTGTGTGTGTGTGTGTGTGTGTGTGTGTGTGTGTGTGCATGTGTGCCTGTGCGCACGCGCGTTTTTGTCCAGAAAATGTTTTGATTTGGATTTGAGATTATTTAACCTTGACTAGTAAATATCCTCTAACCAGATCTACCCCTACAAGATTGCTGTATCCAATCCCAGCCCCTGGAGGCCTCTGCTGTGGTAATAATCATGGGAAATAAAATCATGGGCTTGTAATTCAGCATTGTTCTCTTTCACACCGTCCCAAGTGCATGGGGGGGGGGGGAACACAGCTGCAGTGAATCTGCGGGCTTCTCCCTACCACTGCTCCTCAGCCCAGCACCCACACGTGGGGACACCTCTGTCAGGGACCCACTGGGTGCCTGGCACATCAGAGAGCAAACGATTGACTCAATTGTCAACAGCCACCCTGAAAACAGCCAAATAATTGTGATGTTCTTCAAACATATTATAATTAAAAAATTACATGCTGGGAGAAAAATTATAAGCGTTTAATCAGAAGAGAGGGTCAAGCTGATGCAATTAGGGAGGGAAACTCGGACGCTTTCATCAACAGAGTTGGTTTCATCTCTATCCTGGTAAAAGCAATCGGATGGAAGCTGAGATGTTTCCAGCCTGTTACTTCTGAAGCATCACGTCTAGACTGTGCGGAGTGGTGCCCAGCCTTGGTGACACACTCAGGAGGTCACTCTCCTGTCTCAGTCTACAGCTTGCTTTCTCAGTGCAGATCCATCCAGTGGAAACTTTGGACATAAGTGTGTTTAAAAGCCATTCAGCCCCAGCGACAAAATTACTAATGTAGGTTAGAAAGTGCTCCTGGGTGGAGAATAGCTAGCATGGTTTTTCAGGGAAAATGTCTGTTGGTGAACGGCCATGCTGCCAAGAAACCAAACCATTCAGTGAGTCAGGAAGCACAGTCTTAGGCAGTAGAAACCCTGGTGGAAAACAAAGGAAAGCAAGTGAGATTTGACATCCCTCCAACAGATCCTAGGGCTGGCCACCCAGAGACGGGGCAGGTCACAAGTACCAGAAATGTGTGTGCTTTCTTCTGTCTGGCTGGAACAAGCTACTTATCCCATGTATATGCATGTATATGAGTATATGTGATGTGTGTGTGTGTGTGTATATGTGTGATATGTGAGTGTGATACATGTGTAATGTGTGTGTGATATGTTTGTTAGTGTATGTGGTATGTGTTTTAGTGTATGTGTGTATATATGAATATATATATAATGTGTATGTATATATGTGTCATATGTATGTATAAATTATATGTGAGCATATGTTGTATGTGAGTGATGTGGGTATGTGTTGAGTGAGGTGTGTATTGTGTGCATGGCATGTATGTGCATGATGTGTGTGTTGTGATATCTGTGAGTGTATGTGATGTACACATGTAATGTGTGTGATGTATGTATGTGATATGTGACTGTATATATATGAATGTATGTATGTGATATGGGGATGTGTGTTGTGTGAGGTTCGTGTGTTGTATCTGTGTGTGTTTTATAAGAATGTAAGAATATAGTATGCATTTGGATGTATTTGGGTACAGTGTATGTGGCATGTATGTGTGTTGTGTGTATGTGTATGGGTTGTATGTATGGTGTATGTGTGCATGTGGTATGTGTTACATGTTGTGTGTATTGTGTTCTGTGTGTCATATATTCATGTGGCATGTATGTAGCGTGTGGGATGTATATGTGGTATATGTGTTGTGTATACAATGTGGTATTCAGGTGGTGTGTGTGTGTGTGTGTGTGTGTGTGTGTGTGTGTAAATGTTTCATCCCTATCTTCTGACATGACCAGGTGTTTAGGACCCTGTCAATCACAGCACAGATTACATGATGGGGAGGGATGGCAGGTAGGAGGTTTGAGTTCTGAAGAATTGCTCCTACACTGGGGGAGGGAGATACATTTTCTTCATAGTGTTGCTACTGGAAAATTGTCCATGCTTTTGTAAATAACCCTTCACCCATATCTGTGAGTGATCACGGTTAAACTTATTCTTTCCTTCCCTGTCTCTCCCTACCTCCTTCTCTTCCTTACTACAGTAACATAGACAGTAGCAGCCCTTTGGGATTGGTCCTGACCACTTTTGATTTTATAATACTGCATTGTTTTGTTGTCTTGTGTGGACCTTGTAGCCATCTGAGATGGTTAAGGGCTCATTGTCACACACTCTTTCCAATCCTCTAGGTGGGGTGGTAAGAGGTGTCATTTATTACTGTTTAATGAATGGGAAGAAAGAGGTTTGGGATAGTAAATGACCCGTCCAGACCCACTGTAGTAGACAGGAAGTGCTCACCTGTAAACCAGACTTCCAGGACTCTTCAAAACACTTAGTGTAGGGTGATGATGACTATTCTACACTGCCCTCTGAGCTTCAAAGGAAATGATGTTCGGAAAGCACCTTAGAAGTCCAAGTTTCTGCAGTGCCTGAAGGTTGTGGGAATGTTCTGGGTTCAAACCAGTCACATAAATTCTTGGTTTCACCAAGCATGCTGTTCTCCTCTCTGAAGGCAAATGCTGAGGACAAGGCCTCACCCAAAGATAAATTCAGACAGAAATACAATAAAAATGACAAATGGGTATGGGGCAGAGACATACAGTAAACACAGCAAGAAAGCAATTGCAGCTGCCCTCCTCTTAACATGAAGAAACAACCAGGGAGGAGAGGCTGGAGGACAGAGACAGATGCCCAAGGTGGGGGTGGAGCCTCCACAAAGCTCCAGATCCACACAGCTGATATTAAATATGACAGTCTGAGTGACGATGAGCTGAAACTGTTGACAGCTGAGGATGGAAGATGGAAGCAGGAGGCCACGTCTCCTAGGATTACATTCAACAACACAGGAAGGCAAAGCCGACAGCCAGCCTCAGGGGTTACTGAGAGAGTTGATAAGCACATGCATGAGAGACAGACAGAGACAGACAGACAGAGACAGAGAGACAGAATGACAGACAGAGACAGAGAGACAGACTGACAGACAGACAGACACCGAGACAGACAGACACAGACAGAGACAGAGAGCTTTGTGAGAGAACGAGAGAGCTATATACCTAACTATTCTTTGTGTCTCTCATTCATTCATTATTACCTACTGCTGGCCACTGGGATAAGTCCTGGGGACACAGGATGAAAGGCAGGGGTCTCTGTTCTCCAGAAGCTCATTCTTAGTGAGGGAGATACAGAAGTGAGCAACTAACCTTTCCCTGGACATGTGCTGCAAGATAGGCAAGGCCAGGTGCTGAGGGTGCACCAAAATCAGACAGGTGAAGAGAGGGAAGGGGGAGAGAGAGGGGCTGGAGACAAGAGCACTTCTTAGAAACTCCATACCAGATCTGTAGCATTGAGGGCCCTGTTTTCATTTACAATAGCTGTTACAGGATGCAAATAGAGAATACTCTCCAACTCAGGCAGTGCTCCTGACTCAGACTAATCCCTTTTTCAATGGGAACCTCGCCTACCTTGTCTCTATCACACAAAACTACTTTGCAAATGAAAGATCACCTCCCCGAGTGCCCTTCCTTGACACAACCCACTGGCTGTAACATCTTCTAAGAGTCTGGTATCAGGGCATCTGATTTGCTGCCCTGAGACAGACTGTCTGCCACATCACCATTCCCTGTCATCTTCTTCATGACACCTCTTTTGGTGTCAAGGGAGAACCATGTGTTCATGTCTGTTCAAGGCCACTCCCAGTTTAAAACTATATTTTCTACTCATTCACACTTGATTTTGAATTTTTTATAAGTAGGCATTGTATTTGTTTTATTGTATGAGTAGTAGGCTGGGTCTAACTCATTGTGAATAACATTTATGTTGACTTTGGCTTTGAAATGAAGTCTTTAATCGGTATTCTAAAGAACTTATTCTCCATTTCCCCACAAAATAAAGATTTTCCAAGTTTAGATAAAACAAAATGTGTATGACTATTTTATCAATAAAGATGTGCTAAAGAGTAGTTTTCATTACTCCATCATTTTGAAGGAAGAATATGGTTTCTTCCAGGTTTTTACATGCTTGTTCCCAGGCATGTATTTTGCCATATTGTATGCAACAGTCTGGAGGACACTTACAGCAAGGATCTCATTCCTATGTCCTGGACTACTTTGAAATGTTGATCAGATGCATCCATACTAAAAGGATAAATCATTTAGAACCTTGCAAAGTCATGAGGTCTGTTGAACACTGGCTGCTTTAAAATAGACAAAAAGAAAAAAATCATTTTTTTTTCAAGCAGGGTGTTTTGTGATAGATTTAGAAGCAAGTTTATAAATTCCTAAAGCTGAATTGTCTCCCTAGTACATTTTAATGGAGTTATTTGTGTTCTGCTTGTCAAAAATCAGGAGAAACTTAACATTCTTTTATCATTAAGCTCTCTTCCAGTGTGGTGTTCCTTTAATAGATTCTTGATTTCCCCTTAAACTTTTTTCAGATGTAGCAGGTCCCCTGTGACTATTCATAGATGAGCCAGCTTCCCACAGTTCCCTGTGTCCATGAACAGACAGTGAAATGGAAGGACCAGTAAGACTGCAGTGGTAAGTACAGATGTTGATCATAGAAATCAATATTTTTGCATTATAACAATGTTTAACAAATGGACTTGAAGTTATAGCTAAGGAAGCTGGCACAGTAACTCATTGGTTGCTAAAGAGGTAAGAAGAATGAGTATGAAATAGAGGACTAACTAGATAATTCAAAGTAATGAAAGAGAAATTTCAAAAGAAAAGCTAATAGTGCTGCAATAATCGAAGACAAATATCCAGACCTGAAGAAACATGTAAGCCTGTAGATGAGGAAGAAGACAGCATTCATGGGAGGTAAAATTACAACCCCACATGCAGATACTTTGTGAGTGAGTTTTAAAATAGCAGTTGAAAAGCTTTTAAAACTAGCAAAAAAGAAAAATCAGATCAATTATAGACTACTGAAGAGCAACCAGGGCAGTGATACTGTGTCAGCAGCAGAAGCAGCTAAGATACAATTAAAGAGTATTTTCAAAATTCTAATCAGTTACTGGCAGAATATCGCACATGTGTGGAAAAACTCTGCCAAACTGAGGGGACTTCCTTAACCTGACAAAGGTGTGAGAAGTATCTTCTCTGTGCTCCCTTCAGGATCTAGGATTCTTAGACAATTATTGTTCTAGCAGCCCTAGCCTGTGGAGTGTAAAGAGAAAAGAAACAGGGTGTAAGGAATTGGGAAGAGAGGGGGCCCACTATTCAGAAATAGGACAATTGTTGATACAGAAAAGTCACAAAAGTTACATGTTATGATAAAGGTGGTTACAAGAGATGAACTCCTAAAGTTTTTAGAAAGTATCTAAAGAAGACATCATTCACAATATTAATAATAAATCATCGATGGGCAATGATAACAAAGGCCTTTGTGGAGATGATAATATGGTTAAAGACTTAAAAATTTTACAAATAGACCTTACAACATAAAAAAAAAACTACCAAGAATTTTAAAATTCCATCTAAAGGGGAGGACAATGTGCAAAGTTACTAGATAGCAAAAGTTGAAAAGCATAAATGGCATCAATAGCCAAATTATATAAGAAATGCCACTCATGTACCAGATAATTACATAAAGCATTCTTACGCAAAAGACACACTCATTACTGGTCCTATAAATTGTTGCAGTAAGCTTTAACTGTCAACTTGACACAACCTAGAGTCATCTGAAAAGGGATTCTGGATCCAGGGATTGTCCAGGTCAGAGTGGTCTTTGGACATGTCTTTGGGGGATTATCTTGATTGGTGATTATTGTGGGATGGCTCAGTGCCCACTATGGGTGATGCCATCCCTAGGACTGCATAAGGAGGATAGCTGAGCAAGCCTATAAGCAGTGTTCCTCCACCGTTTCTACTTCAAGCTCCTGTTTTGAGTTTTTGCCTTTGCTTCCCTATATGGTGGGCTGTAACTTGTAAGATGAAATGGACCCTATCTGCCTTTAAATTGCTTTTGGCCAAAGTGTTTTAACACAGCTACAGAAAACAAAACTGCAACAAAAATGAAAAATAACAAGGTTAAGTGTCACAGGGGATGAGCCAGCGTTAAACAGCTACTGCTGGGTGTTAGTGACACCAAAAGAAGCAGAGGCACAAGGCATGTATAGCAGCAAGGACAGGCCTTTAGAACAGTCCAGAGAGATAATTCAGCAAGAATGATTCTTCATGTGGAAGATGGGAATACATGCACAGCAATTGTCTGTGCCTTATAAGAACACACAAGAATCTAGAATCACACATTAAGCAATCAAAGTGGTTGTGAATGTCCTGATTAGCAATGTGGTGTGGATATGAGAAGTTTCCCCAAAGCACATGTGAAGAAGACTTCATTCCCAAAGTAACAGCCCTTATTTGGAGAGGCGCCATCAGATGGTGATGGAATCCTTGACCCCACAACTAACAGACTACATGGGAGTCAGTACCTGATGGACTACTGGGAAGTGATAGAGTTAGGGCTTAGCTGGAAGACGTGATTCCTTGGGAATATGTCTTAAGTTGTGCCTTGTCCATGGCATCTGGTTCTCCTTCTCCTCCTCCTCTTCCTCCTCCTCCTCCTCCTCCTCCTCCTCCTCCTCCTCCTTCTCTCTCTCTCTCTCTCTCTCTCTCTCTGGTTTGTGTATGTGCATGTTTATTTGCATGTATATGTTTAGGTGTATATTTGTGTGTATATGTTTTGTCTCTGTGTGTACACATATGTGTTTTTTTTGTGTGAGTGCACATATATGTTTTATATGTATGCAAGTATGTGTATGCATACATGCATGTTTATATATGTTTGTGTATTTTTTTCTTCATCTACTAGTAGGAACCTTAAGCATAATGTTGAATAAAAGTAGTGAGAACTGACGTCTTTGCTTTGTTTCAAATATTTTTCTAATATATATGATATATTCAGTTCTGTAGGTGCTTTTTCTTGTGTTGAGAAAAATCTCTTTCTACTTTGATGAGAATTACTTTTTGAATGCTGTGTGGATTTTGTCAAATGCTTTTTTCTGTGTCTAGTGACCATATGACTTTTAAATTTTTTTTTGTTTTTTTGTTTTTCGAGACAGGGTTTCTCTGTGTAGCTTTGTGCCTTTCCTGGATCTCTGTAGACCAGGCTGGCCTCGAACTCACAAAGATCTGCCTGGCTCTGCCTCCCGAGTGCTGGGATTAAAGGCGTGCGCCACCACCGCCCGGCTTTTTAAAATTTTTTTAAGTTTCCTCATAAAACACAATTTACACTGATTTTCAAATGTTAAGCCAACCTTATATTCCTGGAACAACATACATGGGGTCATATTATCTTTCTTATTTGTTATTGGTTGCATTTAGTGATTTTTTTTTTAGAATTTTTACATTGTATGCTTGTGAGGGACAGTGGTTTATAACTTAATTTCAAGGTGGTATTTTTGTTTTACTTTGGTATCATAATTACATTGCCTTCATGGAATTCAAGTGGAGAATATTGCCATCTCTTCACTTTTCTGCAAAGACTGTCATATTTCTTCTTTAAGTTTTAATGGAAATCACCAATAAAGTAGTAAGAGCTTGAGCCCTTCATTCTCCCTCAATTTTGATTCCTTTTCTTTGCCTCATTCTTTTTTTTTCTCCTCTTCTTTGCTTGGGAGAAATTTTAACAAGGTCTGGCAGACATGAGAGTTTCCAGAGTTCCAGAGTTCTCTGTGTAGTTCCCTTTGCATCAGTGGTCTAGCCCATCACTATAGGAACCTTGTTCTCTGTTAACTTGTAGCTCTTCTAGACGTGTAGGTTCTACTCCATGCACATCCTAGAAACTCCCAAGCAGAGAGCTCAAACAACTGCCACCTCACTGTTTCCCATCTCTCTGAGGTTGTTATTCTTTATTACTTGTTGTTTACTGGTTTGGACATTGTTAAAGAATTTTGTTTGTCTTCTATGGAGGAAAATAAACCTAACCATTGTTATTCTTTCTTGATTAGAAGTAGAAATTCTTATGTAATAATATTAATTTAAAAAGTTTTTTTATTTATGAAATTAAAGTATAATAACATAATTCCTCTCTCCCCTTTCCTTCCTCCAAACCTTTCCACATATGTTTCCAAACTCTTTCAAATTCATGACTCCTTTTTTATTATTACTTTATTTATTATTATTATTTTATTTATTATTATAGTAATAATAATATATGTATACATATATCCTAAATATAACTTACTCAATCAGTACAATATTACCTTTATGTATATCCTCAGGGCTAACAATTTTCCCATTGGTGAGCTCTTCCTTGGAGAAGAGCTTTCTTTCTCCCACTCTCAGCATTCCTCAGTTGCCTGTAGTTCTTTGTGGAGGATTGAGACTTCATGGGCTTTCCCCCATCTGCTTTGGCATCCCTAGTGGTATCATCCTTGTTTAATTTTAAACATGTGCTTTAATAAAAAAAAAATAAGTATTAGAGACAAATTAGCATAAAAACTAAAGAAGTTATTTTCCCAAAAATATCAAGTGTAGTATGTCAAGAGTCATGCTAGCATCTGACTTCTCTCACCAAAATAAATAAAAATTAAAAATCATAAGCAAAAAATAAAAATATATGCCGTTATTGAATCTCACAAAACACTGAGACGTGATATAAGAACTTGTGTTAGGATGCAATGATTATCATGAAGACTATGAGGGAACTTACACTAATCTATCATAAAACCTAACACAGAACATCCTCGGAATTTAGTACATGATTTATCAAAGAAGAAATTTTCAGGAAAAGGCTCTCAATTTCTCAGTGATCTGAGAAATGCTAATTAGCACAACTGTCTGTAATTCAGGGAGCATCTAGGACACCTGGGGTTTAATCTCTCCTCGACTACAAAACCAAGTTCAGTGACAAACATGAGACAAAGCTGTATATGAAATTGAAGGTGTAATATATTATGTGTTTTATGTTATCTTGAACTTCCCTGGGCCAGTGCCATTTGCTGCTGGTTGCCCACTTCAAAGTTCTTTACAAAACTCAGCATACTTAAGAACCAATATTGTCATGACTTTTAAGTCCCTCCAAATTCCTTTTAGAACAATGGAACAGCCCTGCTGTGGATGTTCTGTATGTCAAATGTGTTGCTGATTGGTCAATAAATAAAATACTGATTGGCCATTGGCTAGGCAGGAAGTATAGGCGGGACAAGGAGGAGAATAAAGCTGGGAAGTGGAAGGCTGAGTCAGAGAGACACTGCCAGCCGCCACCATGACAAACAGCATGTGAAGATGCTGGTAAGCCACGAGCCATGTGGCAAGGCATAGATTAATGGAAATGGATTAATTTAAACTGTAAGAACAGTTAGCAAGAAGCCTGCCACGGCCATACAGTTTGTAAGCAATATAAGTCTCTGTGTTTGCTTGGTTGGGTCTGAGTGGCTGTGGGACTGGCGGGTGACAGAGATTTGTCCTGACTGTGGGCCAGGCAGGAAAACTCTAGCTACACAGCCCAGCTATTTACTCAGAAATTTTATATCTACCTAAATAATAGCTTTAGTTTTGACCCTTTGGTGATGGTCTAATGTCTGAACATTTAATTTGTATGACTGTCTGAATAATAAGTGGATTTTAACAAAACTCCATTTTTTCTTAATTCATAGTTTAGTTTAAAAATGAACAATTAGATGGCAGGCTAACTCAGTTGGTAAAGTGCCTTCTGTGTAAGCATGAGGACCTAATTCTGTCCCAGAACCCATGAAAAGGCAAATATCACGGCACATAGTTTACCTAGTGCTGGGAATGCAGAGAAAAGCAGACCCCTGGGGTTTATTGACGACCCTCCTAGCCAAGTTGGTGAACGTTCTCAATGAAAGACCCTGCCTCAATGAACAAGGTGGAGAGCTCCCAAACAATAACATAGGAGGTTGATTTCTGGTCTGCAACTGTATGTGTACTCCTATGAACCCACACCTGCATTCACATGCACTGGTCCACACATAAGCACACAGGCATGCTGCCTATACACACGTGGCTAACACTTACAACTAATACATTTCAATTGTAAGGATGTTTTTCAAATTCAGCAAGAGATTTCATGTAAGAACTAAAATTTGCACTTCTAATAAAGCTAGACTTCACAGTTTACACTCTGTTTCACTGCTTTAAATATTAAACACAAATAAATACTCAAGTGGTCACATTGGATAACATAACTGAAAAAACTCAAATTCTCTTTCTTTGCTTTCTCCGCCACTGTGCTATCCTTGTTTATTTCAAAGCTGCTGTTTAAACACGGAGTACTCAGTGCCATGGGGATGTGGTCAGCACAGAAGGCAGAGCAAACATTCAAGCCCTGGTAAGCTTGCTTTTGAAATGAAGGTAGGTAACTGAATCAATGTATGTTCAGGACTGATTGTGTAACTGGGCATTCTCCAATTTAACTTTCATGTAAAATATAATGGTGTTTTTAAAATTTGTTTTTGAAGTGCTGTACATTGAGTCTAGAGCCCTGGGCATGCTAAGTAAGTGCCATACCACTGAGCTATATACCAGCCCTGGGTTTTATCTGTTTGATGACAAGCCTGTGCTAATTTAAAGCTTCTATAAAGCACTATGAATTTGAACAATAACTGTCAATAAGTAGATTTCCTAACCTGGAAAAGAGGTTGGACATAGTTGTCCATTGCGAAACTCCCAAAGCTAGTGGCTTTAGAGTTTGTGGAGACCAGGAGTCAGGTAAACAGCTTGTCTGAGAAGGGCAGTTCTACAGACAAAATGAGCAAGCACCACAGGGCCGGCAGGCCAGCAGGCCAGGAGGAACAGCAGCTGTTGACATGGTGGGAGGGGCAGCTATGCACAGAGAGCTGGACTGTGATCAGTGCATCTGAAAATCCACTTAGGCACTGGGTTAAATGACATCTCCAGATGAGGGAGACCAGCATTCTGTTCTGAGGGACACATGTTTTAAGTGGATTAAGAAGGGAAATTATTTTAAATGTAGGAAGGTATATAATTAACCCCAAGACCCTGGCGGCAGTAAGATATCACTGAGAGAAGAACTAAAAGAGATTCAGAGCACATTAGGCATATGGTTGAATAAACAGAGCAGCCCGTCTCCATGGCAGTATTGTTCTGCAAATAAATGTCAGTCTAGGGGCCACAAAGCATTGGGAGTCTGTACCCACAGCCAGCTGTGTTCATTCAGATGAGGGCTTAATATAAGGACTGCTCATATGTACATGTACTGGAAATGACCATCTCTTGATTTAGGGTATTTGAATATAATGTTTCCTTTCCATTCATATCCTTGAAACAGATGCTGGAGCAAGCATCATAAAAAACTGGAGGTGACCCTGAGGTTCCTAACATTAGAGTGTGGAACACAGGCCACAGTGAAGGGGAGTTCTTCTTGGAAGAGAACAATTCAAGAAAGCTTAAAGGTTGGATCAGAGTGAGAGATAGTGGAAGAGCATGGGGATGAGCCCTAGAGAAGAGGAAGGGCATCAGGGAGCAGCTGGAGACGTGGACCCAGGAGTGTACACACCGGTGAGTTCAGCAAGTCCTGCTAAGATTAAGTCCCAGGGCTGAGAGGCGGCTGGCTAAGGCAAAGAAGAATACAGAATGGCCAATAGAGGGAGGAGGAGGGGCAGGCAGGCAGGAGCTGAACTGGGCCTAGGGGTGTGCTGCTGCTTCTGTTAATTGTTGTTATGGACCTTCTGACATTATCTTTCATCCTGGTGCTTCTCATATCTATTTATCTAATAAAACAGGCAGGGACTTTTATTGATTTTTGTCCTGATTATATCCTTAACACCTAATGGAGCGGTGCTTCGCATTTGTTGAATGGATAAATTAACAAATACTGTGGTTAATATGCTATCACTCAGCTGGGTGCCACTGGCCTAGTGGTGGATCAAAGGTCAGAGCTGGTGATTACAAAGTCCTTGAACTCAAGTTCCTTGTGCATTCATAGACATTTGGTTGAGAACCCTCACAAAGGCAGATAGGCACTGGGTAGAGTCAGGTCTGGGGGTAATAGGTCAGCATACCTAGGTTGCTTCTCTTCCTTCTCCAGACAGCCTCATTGTGAAAATGTGATCTGGTCACAAACCCATGAAATAGCCTCAGGGGACTGATTTTGTGAAGAGATAAATCACTGGATGGTCATGGGGACCTCCAGAACAGAACTCATCTGATTTGCTTGTCTATCATTTATTTGTTAGCAGCTTTGTGCTCAAAAGTAACATTGTAGAAAAGATGGAAACTTTTCCTCCAGCGCACATGCCTTCTTTTCACATCTAGGTAGCAGCAGACTTAGCTAGGACCAGGAATGCTGTATTCCTGCTGTCATCTCACCCTGCTTTGAGATAAGCAAATACACCAGGTCATTTGAGATAAAATGAGACTGCAATAAATTACAGGAGGTATATTTAACAGAAATCTTTAAAAAAAAAATCCCAAAGAAAAGCTCAGATGTCTACGTTGCATGTCAATGTAACTACTTTGCTGTTTTACTTTATTGGCATTTTCTGAACGAGTAGATGATGTTCACAAAAAGAATGTCAGAATCAAAGCAGCACTGAGTTCAAACAACAGTGGGAAGGCTCTGTGAACACCCTATAGTTAAAATGAGGAGAGTGAAAGCTAGACACAGTGGTGAGCTTGGGAGGCTGAGAAGGGATGAGAATTCCAGACCAACTTGGGCTACATGCAAGACCCTATTCCAAAATAAAACAAAAGGAAGGTAGATGGAGCTATTAGTTAAATCATATAATACTTTTTGGAATGGAGATCAACTATCCCAAGTTGAAGTACTTTGCTCTGGTCTCGGCATAATGAAGGGGCTTAATAAGTAAACAAAGGCTAGTTGTCAAGGAGACAGTGTGTGCTTCACACTAACCCTGGATAGAATGGACACACTGTATTATTCCCAAACTAGGGCTGACTGCACCCAGCCTGGTTCAGAGAACCATGTGACGTGGCTTGAGGGAGGAGGTAACTCCAGACAGGCTCTTCCAAGACCATTAGTCAGTGACTGCCCAGCATGCAGACTCGGCTCTCTAGACTGTTGAACTTTTCTAAATTTTGAATAACTCCCCAACATAGAAAGTACTGGAGGGGTAGAGAGGAGAGTTATGGGAAAGGAGAATAAGTGAGGGAGACAAGAAAAGCATCTTTGAAATAAATCACAATAAACAGGCACGAGATTCAAAGAGGGAAATTTCTACACAAAACCACAAGCATGATATGAATTGGCTGTGTCTTGTTTTCTTTCTTGTTCAATCGAAAAGTTGATCAGATCACTGCTTCTGTCTGATCAAAAACAAGATGTACACCAGAGAAAAATGAATAGCCTGCTGGTGAGTGAAATGTTTTTAAATGGGAGTTTGATTTTGATTTGTTTGCCTTATTGTGCTTCAGGGGGAACTTCCACCTCCTCTACACAATGTCCAGCACTCCTCTCTGCTATCCACATGTGATTAATATTTGAGGTCAGAGTCCGGCCTATAGAAGTCTCACCCAGCTTCACATTAGCATTTTAAGACTTCAAGGCAAAAGAATACTCATGTAAACATAGGAATTATATCTCTACATGAGTCCTACAAGAATGGGGGTATCAGAAGGAGGAAGACTGATGTTGCAACCTCAAAGTCAAGGGAATTCAAGACAAAGGCCCAAAGGGCTGTGAGGAATCAACAGACACACAAGACACAAGACAGCCTGCCCCTTCTTCCCTTCCCTCAGGATGGTAAAACAGCATGTTTAGCACAGGCAATCTGGTGAAAATTTATGCTGGAATAAGATCATTCCAGCTGATTCTTTCTAAAAATACCCCACACAGGAGTCCTGTCCACCCAGGTCAGACTTGCCCAGAGAGTATCAGATCACTGGACATAGACACTTGAAAATGGAGACAGTTTTGCAGCCTCATAATTCAGGATATTGGCAAGAATAGGTCCCGATTTCCCCCTTCTCTTTCAGAAAAGCAGTCCCTTTTAAACAAAGCCTCTATTAATCAGAAGTTCAGATCACACATAGCAATCAATTGAGGCTGTTTAGGGCATTTACAGTAATTGATCTGAGACAAGTTCTCACAAGTGCAGTGCACTATCCATACACATGTACTTTTCAAAGAATTCAAAAGCCATTAGGATGTTCTCGACTCCTGTCTGATAGTCTAAGGGCCATTGACTGGATAGGATCATCAGGGATGAGCTGGGGTAGCAGCAGGGGGCATCTTGATTAGATGGAAGGCAGCCTATCTGAAGAAGAACTCTGTGAATCTTGGAGAGGAGGGTGGAGAAGGCTCAGCCAACTTTGTCCTTGTAATTATGAAAGTTTCCACAAAGTACCAGCTATTTCACATACAGTGATTATTTCATCCTAGTACTCACACAACCAAGTACAGATTTTAATATGCTTTACTCTGAGATTGTGAAATCAAAGTAAGTGCTTTTCCCAAGGGAGAAACATAAGTGCCAGAACTAAGATTTTCTGAGTCCCCAAACAGTATATCCTCAAACTCCAGGTCCCATTGTCCTGCATCTAGATTTTAGGGAATGTCCATTTTGAAGTTGAGGGCATGTAGGACAATATCTTTGGTCATATCTAGCTATGGCTTTTAAGCTTTCTTTTTTTTTTTAACTAGGGTATGAGAGTCTTTGTGCTTTTGTTGGAGGAAAGGGTCCATTAAAAAGCTGACAGAAGCTCTGTGAAAACCAAAATCAGAGCAATGAGGAGACTGGGAAGAGGAAATCAGTAAAAACAGTGATTGCCAAAGGTAGTATCAGAGAGAGATACCTGGAGGGCATTACGTTCTGTGAACTCGGTGAGAGGCTATGCTGGAGGCTCAGTCACCCTGTTCAGGATATCATGGGCCAATCACATGCCCCTGCTGCTGTCCTAGCATGGAGGAGATAACCCACTATGGCTCCCTAGCTAAGAGCCATGTTTGAACTTCCTGGCTCTGCTCTAAAGTCCAGAACTAAGTCCTGGCATCAGTCTTCGCTTTGCTGCTGTCGGTACATTTGGCTAGAGATGAGCGCGTCCAGTAACCTCCTCCATTACCATACAGGGCATGGGAAACAGATCCAAACTCTGGGCATTTGATATCAGAGCCCAACATGCATCCTCCAGCATGAGAACCCTCAGGAGGTGGTGAGTTAACTGTCACAAGACTGACTCGAGGGTACCAAGCTGAATTTCACTGTCTACTTCTGCCTCAGTCCTTGAAAGATCACCAATGAAAAGCAAGCATGGAGCCGAAAATAGACCAGAGACTAAAATTTCAAACTAAGAAACTTTTAGAGAAAACAGGAGAAAATCTTTGTAACCTTGGGCTAAGCAAAGATTCCTTAGATACAACATCAAAAGCGTGACCTATGAAAGAAAACATTGACAAACTAGAATTCAAAAAAAAATTGAAAACTGTTCAAGAGACACTGTCAACAAGATGAAAAGACAAGCTGCAAAGCAGAGAAAATATTTATAAAACACAAAGGATTTGTATCCAGAATGTATAAAACCCTTGAAACTCAATAATAACAGGACAAACTACTCAATAAACAATGGATAAATATTTTTAAAGACATTAGAAAAAATGCCAGTTAAAAACCACAACTAAGATCTCACTAGACAACTGTTGTAACAATTTGAGTTTACAAAAGAGAAAAGAGAGTACCTGACCGTGTGTGGGAGGCAGGGCACCTACCTGGCACCCAGTGCAGGCACACACTGCTGGTAAAGTTATTTCAGAAAGCAGTTTTATAATTCTGATAACATTAAGCATATGTTCCCCATATGACCCAGCAACTCCATTCTTGGATACTTACCTAAGGAAAATGAAAGTCTATCTTAGCAGAAAATCTTGTATGCAAATATTCATTGCATCTATAATCACTGACACCCCAAACTTGAAGCCACAAAGCATGTTTTGACAGAAGAATAGACATATACTGGCACATGCATACAGAGGTACTGTTTAGCAGTGAAGAGGAACAGATCAGTAAAAGAATCCAATGTAAATACTTTCCAATTCTAATTATAAAAATATTAGTTTATATAAGCTATAATTAATAGTTTGCAAAACTACAGCAGATTTATAGGCCTAGGTGAGGGTAGGAATTGACTGCAAAGGAATATGCCAAGAATTTTTGTTGTAAGATTTCTGTGTCTTCACTATAGAAGTAGATATATATGACCCTATGCCTCTGTGAAACTACAGACCTGTAGAGCAAAAGAAAAATGTTTCTCCATGAAAACAAGGAGAAGGATGAAACCCCTCTCCTTTTCACTGCCCTTGTGGAATGTGCTTTTGATTGTATTTCTTCCATGTTTTCTCACAGGGCTTTCAGGATTAAGTGATTCTTAGTCAAGCATGGCCCTGCTCTCTCGTGGATTTATATGAGGGCGTATGATATAGTCTGATCCAAGAGGAGACATCAGAGAAGGACGTAGATGGGTCTATGAAGGGTTGTTCCTGAGAGGGCATAGTCAAGGTCACTGTCCTCTGCACAACTGGATATGTTTCTCTGGGAAAACAGGTTTCCTTTTATCTACAGGCTTTGCATTTTGTCTGGTTGGTTCAGTAATAAACATGTGTGTTGAAAAGAATAATCTTGATATTACACAAAGACATAAACAAACAAAATGAAAGTATCAGGAATTTCTTTTTGCACAAAGGGTATCCTACAACCCAAATTGGGCCAGGAATGGCACTAGGGCTGGAAGGGAAGTTCATTTTGTTTTTATTCTAACAGAGATGGTGACTGTATCACATCCCATTGGTGGAAGGTCAACCTCACAATATGAATTAATTGGTTAGTTCATAATTGGCACAAAGGAAATGAAGGAAAAGGGGAAAGGGTCAGCTGCTCTTGGTCATCAGATTCCTAGAATGCAGCAGAGCCTTTCTGCAAACAAAGTTTTCCCTAGGTGGGGTGACTAAAAGATTTGTATTAAAGTTTTACAAAGCGGAGGATATCTAAGGAATATTGGGTCATGGCAGGCTTTGATAGGAATAAGAAAAAACAAAACCTGTTTTTCATAAGTTGAGAGCTTTTGTCTGAACAAAGGAGGAGGAAGAATGGGATGTGGCAATGACTGGTACTGGGCAAGATGCCAGGTGAAGCTCTCTCTGCACAGAAGGGGCCGCTGTTGCAGGTTAGAGCTGGGGACTGTCTTGGTGATCGTTGAACCTACATACCTGCCAAGGCTGAGGTAAGGCTTTTGCTTATCTTATATCCATAGTCTTAACATATCTGAGTTGTCGGTAAAGGATAAATAGGAGCTGTGCATTCATTCCAGGCCTTGATACATCACCTCCTCCATTAATTCTGGTCATGGAGAGTGAGCCATAGGCCACAGTGCCTCCTGATATTTGCTGTATGGGTAGAATTTGGGTTTCAAGACCCATTTGGCCAGAGGGAGATATAAATGCCCATGGGGTATTTAGTCTAATGAATTTTCTATAACTTAAAGGTACTGACTCTTACTTACCCATTCTCCATGTGAAACAAATGCCACTTCCTTTATAGCTTTTGACTCTTCTGTTTAAAGAACTCTGCATATCCTTTCCTTTAATTGCTGAGGAAGGGGAGAAAACAGGAAGAGAGGTCTTTATACAGCTGATGGTGAAATGAACCAGGCAAAACAAACATCTTCGCAGCCACTGAGAAGGGTGCAGCTTTCTCGTAGCTGAGGCCTTCAGAGATCAACAGAGAAAATGTGCTATTTTTAGAGCTGAATACAAAGGTAGGCTTGGCTACAGAAAGACAGCCCATCACTGGTTTGTCATGGGCTCTGAGGTGCAATATTTGGGTATTCCTGCAAAGTAGCCCATTTGACATTCTTGGAGGAAAGACTTACACTTTCTAAAAGGCAATGTGAGTGGGAAAACTTTAGTTCCTGGATTTACAAAGATGTAGACGAAAATCGTGGTCTGGTTCTTACATACTGAACCTTAGCTGAGATAGGCATCTTCACTTGTGGGACTGAGATAGGATTTATGTCTCTGAACAACACTTTACCAAGCTCAGCAGCTATTTGCAAAAATATTGTAATACCTAATTGTTTGATTCTGATTACTTATTCAAGTACATTCAGCATAAGGCTAAAAAATTACCTAAGGAATGCAGATCCATATAGCCTACCTGGTTAATCAATGTCTCCTTTGGCCTTTGGGCCTGAATGTATATGTGTATGTATGTTTAGCAAACAGTGTCAGACAAACAGGTCTGAGTTGCCTAAGTATATGTTATCTTCTAACTTATGTTTCCAGCTTGAGTCTGAAATAAAAGAAAATGTACACAGTTCTTCCAGTTTCTCAAGCCAGACTCTTTAGAAACTTCTCTAAATGCAAAGTCAAGGCAGAACAAGAAATGGAAGTGGGGGGGAGTATGTGGTCTGATTCCCATTTGAGAAAGCTTGCAGTACTATTAGCTGGTAATTATTATTCAAGACGAAAATTGAAAGAGTATTTCCCTTACAAGCTATATGTATTTTCAAAATATACATAAATAACTCATTAAGTCCTTTGCACCTACCTACTTAATAAGGGGAACTGTTAGGTATTCTCATTTGGCTCACAGGACTATGAAAAAAAAAACTATTAAAACATTAATGATGTGAGGAATGGAAAGAGTCTGTGAACCTCTGCCATCAAGTCGCAAAGAAGCTGCAAAATGCCTTTTCTGATAGTGTCACTGGCCTTGTGCCTGCAAGGGAAGTATGAGCCAGCCAGAGGACCATAGTGCATCAGAGATGGGAGACCTGTTTCAAAAGATCCAGGTTAAGCCTCCTCACTTTACAAGCACACATTCTAAGTCCTTGAAATGATATCCAATCCCATTTTACTTGTGTCTGGGTTGCAAGAGTGAGGAACAGGGAAAAGCAGGTGTATGTGGAGAGGAAGGAAGAGAGAAAACAAATCACTAACTCAACTCAGATTCACAAAATCACATCAGCCCAAGTGGGTGGAGGGCATGGATGAAGTATTCTAGATGGGCTAAGATGTCAAACACAGAAAGAACTGAAATCTCCACAAGAAAAGGAGAAGGGCAGGTGCAGGAGTCTGGCCTGGGAGGAGGGATGTCACTGGTAGTCTTCTCCAGCCTCTGGCTTTAAGAGGCTCTTGCCTTGTTTGTTTGTTCCTCAAGGGTAGGCTGGGACATTGGTATCTCCAAAAAACATCTCTATCTAAATTAAATCTCCCTGTCTCAAAAAAGGCAGGGCTGGGCTCTGCAATGGGAGTGGTTTTGGCTTTATGTTTCTGCGTGCTTAGCATTAAAACAGCATCCACTTCAGTGAACACAAGTAGTGGGACTGTATGAAAAGGAGAGGTGGCTGGGAGGGGACACAGGGAAGAGTTTGTGGCAAGAAAAACAAAGGGTTCAATGCCCTGGGGCAGGTTATACAGGTCAAGGGCAGCAGCTCTGCAATTTACCTAAATGTTAGAAGATGGGCTACCTGTCAGATAATGCAAACTCAATTATGTCTGAAGGGATTCTGGAGGTCAGCTGGGCTCGGGTTGGTTATCTGTTTGCAAGATACAAAGGAATGTGGAGATAAATTGCTAATGAAAGGGAGGCATGCCGAGCTCCACTTGGCTACCCAGAGACCTGTGCAGAGAAGAGGAGTGTTTAAGAAAGAGCAGAGCATGAAGGAAGCAGCCTAGTGTGGTGGACACAGCTGGATAGGGAGTTAGATGCGTTGGCCTGAGTCTTTCTCAGCTGCTAATTAGCTGTGTGACCTCTGGTAACTCACTTTGCTTTTCTAGACATTAGTTCCCCATCTGCCCACACACAGGGCCACTAAGAGACCAGGGTGACACACAAATTGGGCCATTTATCAAGCACTTCCCAAGTGCCAAGTGCTGTTTTAAGCACTGTACACGTTTTAGTCCATTTAACCCTCACAGCCCTTACCAAAGGTAGAGAGATAAGTATTGTCTGTGATCAGAGGTACAGATGTGCAGCCTAAGTCTGGTTGGTAGAACCTGTGTCTTTTTCTCTCTGAGGTTAAGATCAAAGCATAGGATTCTGTGTGCCAGACAAAGTTGGGGGACTTAAGCATTGGTAAAGTTCTGATTTAGTGGGTCTGGAATGGGACCCAGGCATTTACAGGTTTGATACATACCTGGGTCATTTTATTGTGAGTGGCCCTGTTTGAAAAACTATCAATTAATCTTGACACTTGAGAAGTATCAATTCAATTCCCTTATCAAATCCAATATCAATTCCCTTGTAAGGGAAGGTAGGGTGGCTTGTAGAGCAGAAGTGACCAAAGGCAAGTTCTGCCAGGATATCCTGGTTTTCCAGAGGCTGGCCTCAGCCCTCAGTGGCTACACCTATTGTCTAAAAATGCAAGATCAGGCCACAGGCCACTTTGTGATTGAATAAGTCTCCTGGGCAGGAAGGTCCTGTTAGATGAAACCTGCCCACCAAACCACCTTTTGTTAATAACATCATTGCACACATTCACAGAGTTCTAAAATTCTTACTGCAGTTAATTTACTTATCTCCTTCCCAACCATTTCATAAAATGTGGAGGATTCTGAATATTGTAGACAAGAAAAGTCCCAAGAGGCCGAATGACACTAGAGTTTGAATATGGTTTGTCTTCACGATGACTTGTGTTGGGTGTTGAGGTTTGGCCCCTAGGTAACAGTGTTGAGAGATGTTTGGGACTTTAAGAGTGGTTAGTTCTTTTCTCCCAGTAGCCATTGCTCACTTATATAGACAGGATTGGACACCTTTCAAGAGACTTGTTATAAAACAAGTCCAGAACCCCCATTCCATCTCTGAAGAATGTGATTTTTTTATGCTTACTCACTTCCTGTGTCCACTTTTCCACTGTGAGATAAATTGCCATATGACCCTTATGAGAAGTTGAGCTGATACTGGCAGTGTGCTGTTGGATCCTCTGAACTGTGAACTGAATAAGCCTCCTTTCTTTACAAGGTACCCAGCCACAACTGTTTGTTATAGGAACACAAAATGACCTAAGGCAAATGTGGACACTTGGAGATCTGTATTTGGTTATTTGTGGCATCTGGGCTGGATCCTGGTCAGCACTCTTGTATCCCATGGCTTTGTCAAAACCTAAGCACCCTGTATGTATGATGGGGCATCTGGCAACTGAAGGAACAGAATGCCAAGAGAAAACAATCAGAGATCACTGTGGAATGGTCTGGCAGACCCAAGAACAAGAAAGCTGTGTGGGGAGACGTATTTGTGATTCAGAAGCCACATAGGCTGTGCCACCTTCGGGGGTAGCATTTCTTCAGGCTGGTGTGATTGAAGAAAGATTTTCTGATCCTTCCCCTGTCTGCCCTGCTCAAAGGGGAAGTCCAAACCCACCTCTCCTGTTGGGTCCACCTCACGCAGCCCCTCTGTTCTCCCTGTCTCTACAGTTTCTCTTCCCTAGAATACTGGCTCCTTGCCATGCACCTCTTCCTTCTCTAGTCACCTCTCAGAGAAACTCTTACCCATCATGCACCTTTTCTATCTCCCATCACCTCTTAGGAAATCTTTTACCCTTTTTGCACTCCTTCCCTCCTCAATCACTCCTCAGGGAATCTCTTACCCACCATGCACCCGCTTTCTATTGCAATTATAAAATACCATAACAAGAAACAACTCATAAAAGAAAGAGTTTATCTTGGCTTATGGTTCCAGAAGGAGAGTCCACAATGGTAGACGAGGCATGGCAGCATGCAACCAGAGCAGGAAACTAATTGAAAATACTTCCATCTACATGCAAGAAGCAGAAAAAGTGAGATGCAATGAGGTGAGGCCATAACCTTTCAAAGGGCGTCACCCCCACCACTACTGGCCAGCAACTTCCTCTGGCAAGCTCCACCGCCTAAAGTTTCCACAACCTCCCAAAACAGAACCACTAACTGGACAACAAGTGTTCAACTTACTTGAGCCTGTGGAAACATTTCTTATTCAAATCACCATACCCATCATCCTCCTTCCCCAGTCACCTCTTAGGAAATCTCTTACCTGTCCTGTAGGTTCTAGTTTATTCTTATCTTCCTTAAGGATTTCTCTCCTGCCTGCTTGTGTTGTACTTTACTATGCACATCCTGGGGTTTTTATTTGAAGTACTTACTATTTAATACTTGCCTTCTATACTGTATTGTAAGTTCCATGGGTGAAACCTGGTGTCTGCTTCTTTCATTACTATACTCCAAGTACCAGAGATCAGCCCATAATAGGGATTGATTGAAACATCTGTTACACAAATGAACAGACTAATGCAGTCAAGAATAGGTGGTTTGCTTAGAGAGTGAGTGGTAGAAATGAGATCTGTGTTCTGGGGACACTAGCCAATATACTACACTCACTCCAGTTCAGTGGGTTTTTACTGGCCCTGTGTAGGCAAAGCTAAACAAGACCTTGTTCCTTAAATAATGCCTATAAATGGAGGAGGTGCAGAGAAAATCTGGGGACGTATGACACTTACTACTGTAAAAAATATGTTTAGTTTTACTAATATGATAGCTCAGGGTTTGGCCTCTTTTGGGCCACTTCAGGACATAAAAGGAAAAGAAAGATGGTTCTTTGAAATGAAAATGAGGTGCTGTGGCCTCCATGGCCAGGGAAAAAGTCTCATATCATTCATAATAATCCAAGTTGTACAAGACTATCCTCTGAGCCAAACTTCCATCATCATCAGGAATCCAGCTAAGCCTACTCCCCAAAGATCATCACAGCTAGGCTTGATGACTGTTGACATTCTCTCTTAGAAGGAGGGAGTAGGGAGAGTCATGGGCCCCTCACCTGAGTGTTCAGCCACTCTCCATACCAGTTGTGTGTATGTAATTCTGCCCCAATTACACATGGCTTTGGGGTCCTTTGAAGGGCTAGAGAATATAGGTATGGACAGATGAGAAGGGGAGGCCTCATCTACATAGCCATGAGGGAGTCATCATCTGTACTTGATAAAGATCTTTCAGCATGGCCGCTTTAAGGTCACCCATGCCCCTGCCTGTAACCCTTTATTCATGGCTCTGTAAGTAAACCCAATAGATTCATTGGTTTCCTCCTGTGAAGTCTGACATCTCTACACCTTCATTTGTAATTGAGATCATAGGAGGAGGTAGACATTGTTTATGTCCCCAAGGGAAGGGATTTTAGCCACACTCTATCATTTAGAGTATTAGGTAAAGTGTATCTATGCTGCCTGGGAACTGGGTGGTGATGATTTTCAAGCCTGATCTGCTTGGGATTTCGGGATGGAACCTGGACAGTGGGGCTAAAGCAGGCTGATGTGAGCTCTTAAGAACAGACAGTGCCCAGTCCTTCTGGATTCCACGATCAGTGAAACCACACTGGTGGCTCCAGACTGCCTGGTGTAGAAATATTTACACCACTGAAATTGGAATATGTACATCAGATCTTATATTCCTAAAAAAAGACAATTGTTGAGAAGTTAGAGGGACACTATTTGGCCAATAGCTCTGTGCTTTAACCAGCCCTCCAGGAGATCTGATAGCTTCCAATGTTTCTCCTTAGAACTGAGGGCATCTTCATTTCAGGTCTACACCCATTTCATGAGACTGAGCCTGGATGCTTCCTGGGATTTTGTCCCAGGTTCTGACATAAGTACTACCATGGGAATGATGCTCCTCTTCTGGAGATCTCAAGCCCTACTATTCCTCTTCATGGAAGGAGGAGACCAAGAGTAACAAGTGTCTGGAGAACTAATATTTTG
The DNA here is from genome assembly GCF_949786415.1 of Peromyscus eremicus. NCBI lineage: Eukaryota > Metazoa > Chordata > Mammalia > Rodentia > Cricetidae > Peromyscus > Peromyscus eremicus. Next base: position 1,042,696 of record NC_081431.1, read on the forward strand.
GATCCAACACTTAGTGTCCTTAAAAAGAAGTGTGTTTTGAAAACAAAGCTTTCATCTCATGAATTTTAGCTAAAAACAGCCCCATTTTGTCTACAACAAATTGAGACTTTTTTTTTGATAGAATTCAGAGCCACTCTAGATGATAGTGATTTACTGAAATAGCCCAATCCCGATTTGTGCCTCTGTCAGCACAGTTCATATCACACATCTGTGTGCCTCAGAGAACACACTGGTGGGTGGTAATGGGAAAGGAAGAATATGCACAATAAACTAAAGTTTCTCTGAGCAGTTACATCTCCTACTACTGTGGGGGTGGCTGGAAGGACTCTATCTTTAAAAAATAAATAATGCTTTACCTGCTCAATCAAGAGTATTAGCCACTGAACCAGGTATATTGGTTAATGAGGCAGGTAGTTCCCCTAACGAGTCTAGCAGATGACCTACTGAAAACATAGCCAAGGCTCAGTCATTCCTCAGGTGTGTACCATATTTTGAAGGTGAGGGGTGGAAGCTGGGCCTTCTTTCCAGCCTATCTGAGAATTTCTTATTATGTGTCCTGTGGTCAGAAGCAAGTACTTCGTGTGTGAGGGGAAGGAGTTTGGACTTTAGCTGACCACCTGTGAGAAACTTGCTGCATGTCTGCTTCTTTAAATAGAAAATTGTTGCCAAGACACAGGAAAGGGTGTCAGTGTCACTGACTTTGTGAGACCTGGCACATAGCTGATCTTTGATGAAGCTTAAATATATGGACAGTAGAGATAAGTGAATGAATAAGGATAAATCAACATTCCACATGTGTCCAGCCAGTGACCTGTGGGTGGAATGTGCCCAAGCACAAATAAAGTTGCTTAAGGCATTATGAAAGGTTTTGTGACTTTTTTTTTGGGGGGGGGCTAGATTGAGTTGATTGTCAAGTGCTAACTGTAGATGACAAAGCCATATCAAAAGGTCAGATGTTCCCACATGATTTGTGGGTTCTCTTGGATTCACATGTCTGACTTGGGTTTTCTGTTAATGCTGACTGTCCTTGCTTTGTTGAAGAGCTACAGAAGTTCATTGCTTTGTGACACCACTAGTGACTTCTAACGTTTACAGTCACTAGTGTTCACCTCACAGGCTGAGTTTTTGAAATACATAAGAATGTGTTTCCCAGTTATGCTCCAGCTTGAGAAGGTGGATTTGCCACTCAGCTAGCCATTCAGACCTGTCCCTTAGAAAGGAGATCCACAGTCTCCCCTACCATATGGCTAAGGTCAATATATGCCCAAGAAATGCTAATCTCATGGGAAGCTGGGCCATCCTGAGCATATGCCCTATGATACATACCACACTTCCCACAAATGAGCTCATTTAATCCTCTCAACAGTCTTGTGGGTAGTAATTCCTCATCTATTCACAGGGGAGTATGTGTGTTTGCAGGGAAGGCTGGGTAATTTGCTCAAGACCCTGAAGTTCAATAATGGTAGAATTGCGATTTACACATAGTCTAAACGCACATTCTTTTTTACTTTCCAAATTGCTCTTTGGACCATGAAACTTCCAATTATAAAAAGACAAAATAACTAACACACACCTATGTCTTTACACGTGAGATAACAAACTTGTACACAGGTTTAGCTTTGTTAAGCAGCAACACATCAGGATTGTGGTAAGCATGAAACACAGCTGCTGCCCAAGTGGTCTAATGAGGCGCAAGAGCTTTGCTGGAAATTGGGGCTGACTGCAAGATTATGGGTGTACTTGCTGAGATGCCTGGGGTCCACCCACCAGGTTACTTTCTTCCTCAGAAACTGTAAGCAGTTTTCCTCCTTCTGAATCCCATTGTAATCCCTGCTCCACAGTCAGCATTTATCAAGAGCTCATCACCACTGTACTCTCAGGCTTCTTTTGGTTACTTTCCTTGTGAACCTGCTCCCTCCCTTTGTGTTGTCTTTATCTTTGTATTAGTTATGAGCTCTTGGTGAGAAGTATATAGCAGGATCTTTCTTTCTACCCAATATAACAACTTACCTTCTAGGCAAGATACAAGACCTTTCATATTCTGTATAAATATTGAAATGGTATATTTAAATGTGTAGTCTTACTGGTCACTTTCTGTTTGCCATTCTGGTATTTGTTGTGTTTATTCTCTTTTTCTCTGCCTTATTTTGAATTGACTGTCTACTGTATTTCCGTTGTATTGCCACTCCTAATTTTTTAAATTTAATTTAAATTAAATATAAAAATTTTAAAATGGTATGCCGTTTTTAAACTACTTTTTTTTTTTTGTTTTGTTTTGTTTTTCGAGACAGGGTTTCTCTGTGTAGATTTGCGCCTTTCCTGGATCTCGCTCTGTAGACCAGGCTGGCCTTGAACTCACAAAGATCCGCCTGCCTCTGCCTCCCAAGTGCTGGGATTAAAGGCGTGTGCCACCACCGCCCGGCCTTAAACTACTTTTTAAAAAGTTGTTCCTTTGTGGTTTACAACATCTAATTTATCTCAGTCTATCTTAAAATAATATTATGTCACTGCATTTGTCAGGGTTCGCTAGAGGAACAGAACCACTAGAATATATATTAAAAGGGGATTTATTTGATTAGATTATGCCAATATAATTCTAGATGCCTCAGCAGCCCCAGTGTTGAGCTGAAGATCTAGAGGACTTTTGGATAGCTGCTGGTCTTCAGTTCACTTGGAAGAATCTGGGTTCTGAGCTCAGCAAAGGAGTAAAGTGATGGCAGATGTTTTTGTCTGAGTCCAAAGGCTCCAAAAGATCAGTATTCTATTCTAGACAGAAGATAGGAGCAGTTCCCTTCTCCTCAGTGCTCTGAGTTTGTTCAGGTCTTTAAACAACTGGATGAGGGACACTCAGGTTGAGAAAACAATCTCACTTACTTAGCCTCCTGATTAAAATATTAATCTCACTTCATCAAGAAATAACTTCAAATACATACCCAGAAAAAAGTTTGGCCAAATATCTGGATGGCCCAGTCAAGTTGACATGTAAAGTTGAACATTATATCCCTCTTTTCTGTGAAGCTTCTGGTGGGGAGATCAGAGCCTACCCAGTCTGTAGCTGGGATGGAGAAGGACTGTGATAGTTAAGGAACTATATCAGGGCTTGGTGGCTGAGTTCCTGAAGGACTTCTGCCAAGCCTCCTATTCTTCAGATTTCAGTTGACTCCAAAGGCCAATTTGCAAGATTCTCACAGCAGCTCTGACATTTCAAACAGTATTCTGCATGCGTACATGATGAAGGCCAGAGGCAAAAGAGTAAGTCAATTCAGCTTCTCTATATTTTCCAGTGCTTCCATAGAGTCTCAATCATAAGTCAGACCTGAGTTTTGACCTTTTTAAGTATCATTGAGATTTGGGCTGATTCTTCTTACACATGTGTGTGTGCTGCAAACCTCACTCCCCTAATTTGTAACGACACAAACCATAATGTGTCTCTTTCTGAATTTGACTTTCTGAGTTTTAGTTCTAGGTTTTCTTTGTGCATGTTTGGCTCTTTGACAGGTTTAAAAATTATGATTTTATAGGTTGTTTTGTTTTACTATAAGAGTAAAAGCCACCATCTTCTTGTGAGTGTCTATACTTTACAAAGATGATGAAGTCAACAATTGTTGTATTAAATCTCTGAATATTTTAATAATAAAATTATGTAAAAAGTTCAGACCCACTGACTGGGAATTTTACGCTTTTTGGTCTCCTATCCTTTAACTCCTTTACCTATGAGTCTGCTTCCTTCTCAACCTTTCAACAGTGGTTCTATGATAGATCAATTCATACCAAACATGTGTTGGGACTTATTGTGTGATTTTTCCTGAGGGGACATGAACCAATGTCCATTTACCCAATAGAATACCAGTGATAGTCCAAAGAAATGACTCCACTTACATCTAGCTTAGTGACCAGTGAGCTCATTGGGGCTACTTAAAGTATCATGCATGACTCAGAGGCAGCTCTATTACTGAACAGCCCAAGCATGGATGATGACTCACAGAAGGTGAATTACTTGAGCTTCCTGCCTAACTGCTGGTCAGTTCCACTGGACAGTCTTCCTGCTCCAGCTATTGTTACCTATGTTTATAACTTCAGGGAGGGTTCTGTAAATCTTGTGAGCCTTGTACATTCCATTAGCTTCCTGGATCTCTTGAGTCCCTCTACTCACACCAGCAGGAAATGTTTCAATTAAAAATAAACAAACAGCAAAACTTTACTAATGCTTTAAGGGGTCTGTGGGAAGAAAGTCCTGTTTTGAAATTTGTCCCTGTATGTTCTTCACCACCCCTTTCTTTGTTCCTGTCTCTGTTCTTCATTCTGGTGGGCTGCAATCTTAAAATACTTCTATTTTTCTTCTGACTCTCAATTCTTACTTTGTACTGTTATAGTGAAAACAGATAGCTGTTTCAGTTAAAAGGAATTCTAGGATTAAAATAGCAGTGTTGCAAACACTTAGAAAAGTTAGTAAGATAGCTTGCATCTGGGTTTGAGATAGCCAGGCTGACTAGATATGGACAATACTTTGAGAAAGACAACAGGGCCTGTCTTGGCACATTCTAACTAGCTCCCATGAGTTCCCTACCCCTTGAGGAACAAAACACTATTGACTTTTTACATAGTCTTCCATTTAATTACAATACTAAATTGTGGATAGCGATGGCTTCTCAAAGGCCTCCACCTATTCTTGGGGGGAGACCACCCTAACTACCCCATAGACAGGGATCTTGATAATGATGTAACAAGAAAGCTGTAGCTTTGTCTTAGAGGTGTGGTAGGAGTCACCTCCCCATAGGTGATAAAGACAGGTGTCCATGGTGAGCTTCAAGCAAGTCTCATAAGTGAGAGCAAAGGGAATATGGCCTAATCACTAGTATACCCATCCAAGGTTGACAGCTAGTAGACCCACAAGGTTGAAGGCTAGCATACTTAACTATGTTGAATGGCTGTCAAACCAAGGTCAAGAAGAGAATGAATAGGGATAACCATGATATGTGTTCACTCCTCTGCTTTGGCAAGCAGCACAAGATCTTTTCCCAGGTTGGGCTAAGAGGACATGCACAAAGCATGTGTCCCCTCCATTAGCTCAGTCCATGACATTCCCAGAAAATTAACCAAACTCAGTTTGAATCATCTTAATCTTTGTCCAGTTCCTGCCACAAGTCCTATACAAAAGCCCCAGAATTGCAGCTCAATGGTTTTGACTCTTTTGGGACCACCCCATACTTGGGAGCCTTTCTCACTTTTCCTTAATAAGCCTGCTTTTGCTTTTTTCACTTCTTTGTCCATTTTGTTATTCCTCATGGACATAAGCCAATGAACTATAGAGAGCCACTACTTGGGGTAGCTTTGATGACCATTGACTGTCCAGCATTATAGACCCTCAGGTTAGGCCCACCAGAGCTGAGAGAGGCTCCATCACTCTCATAGATTATGTAGACGGTTGTCCTGAGGAATACAATAATTCTGAGACAGACATCCTGAGGTATTCAATAAAAACTACCATTTGTGTATCAGTACTTTCCCTCTTAAAGAATTACCTGCATGTATTGTTGCAACATATTTTCCTTTCACTTGTATTACAAAAGTAACTAATGCATGTTACTGAGATAGTCTGCTATTGAGCTGTATCCTCAGTTCTGTTTCCACTTAAAAGTGACTTTTAGTACGATTTTAATTCTAGGGACTATATAGAAACATAGAAATGGGTCAAGAAAATAAGAAAGTTGAGAGTGAAATAGGTATTTGACCAATAGCTTTGTTATGTTCCATGATGTTAAAAACAGTCCAGAATATTCATTTAATGTTTGTTGTTTTCCATGAAAATTACCACACACTTCCATGAATTATATGGTTCACAAATATTACCTGTGAGATAGATCCTATTATGCACTTAACATTACAAACAAGGAAACCAAGGCTCAGAAAGGCCCATTACTTTCTCAAAGGTGTTTAGTTTATAATTAGTAGGACACATAGGACAGGTCAGGTCTAAATCAAGAGGTTCAGTGTTCATAATGGCACACAGAGTCAGGCTTTCTTGACGTATCCTGTCCCAATTCTCACAACCCTGAAAGGTTGATATTTTAGCTCCTAATTGGATAACTGAGAAAGCTCAGAAGTGATATCTCTGGTTTTCTCTGGTTACATATCCAGTCAATGGAAAGGAGCCATGATAAGACCAATTTTGTGTAATTGGTAAGGTTTTGCTCTTTCTGTGAGCCCTGAGCATTCTGATTGGGTAACATTTATATAATTGGTGGTTATACTGCATAGCAGGGGGAGGATAGGGACAACTAACCACAAAATTGTGCCATGACAGGAAAGGCCAGTGACTCTGGGATGGAATCTAGACCTGTGGCTTCTAATCCCTATAGTTTATATTTTTCTCTATGGTACTAGTGCTCAAAATCCCTACAATTTTTATTGCCCCCAAAGCAATGGTCTCCATCCTTGTCTCAAAGTCAGTGAGTGTTTCTCCTTCCCTAGTGATTCTCTCCAAACAGATTGTCAGCTGACAACAACCGTATACAGTCTTGCAAGGAACAAGAGACCAAGTAGCATGTTTAAAATAAAGTGACCCTGACCCAGATCAGAATCAGAGGCCGAGAGACAGATGTGCCTTGACTGGGGTCAGCAAAACATCTGGTGAGCCTGTCCCATTGCTTCACAATTAATCTTGGTGTTGCATCTAAATACACTATGGGATTGAGAAATTGAACAATTTGATTAGACACATTTTGATAGTTTAATTTTCAATAACACATGGTCAGAGCTTGTTCACATAATTACTAAATAGATTAATATGCCAATATCTCTGACCAGCTGGAAGGGAAAGATTTAAGCTCTGAAAGCCTTTGACAGGCCTTTAAATTAAAGTTGATGTTCTGGAGAGAATGGGGGTGCAGGCCTCTAGAGAGTGTAGTCAAATGAGGGTTTATGATCAAGGCCTAGAAATCCCAGATTTTATTACCTTAAAAAGAAAGACTATGTGAACCAGCTGTATAATAGTTGCTCTGTAGGGCTCCCACATCATGATGCTGTGACTACTTTTCCCAGGGCATTGGAAATGCCTAAAGTATGGTCACATTAGAAGTCATGGGACACCACCAAAATGAGTTGACAGTGCCACCCAACATGGTTTGGTAGACAACTGTTTGGCCTTGAGGTGTTTTCTACCAAGCTGTTTATGACAATCTCCTTGTGGTTACCTGTAGGAACAGAGGGAGAAACCTGGAGGTAGAGAGTATCCTCATCTGTCACCTTTAATTATAACCAGCAGCATTCAGGAGCCAGAGCTAATAGTATTTCATTTCCTGGAAAGAACAGGGCCAACATTTGTCACTGAGAAGGATCAGGATAAGAATCTCAGCAGGCAGAAGGAGAGAGTAAAGCCAGAAGGTATACTTTGCAATGGGACACATGGGTTGAGACCAACAGGGAAAAGCCAGTGAACAATGGTTACCCTAAGTTTTATCACCTTCAAAGTAGGTTGTTTTAATGACTACATTTAATTATAATTTACTTGGAGAACAAATAAAACCAGTATGTCTCAATAAACATGCAACCAGCGATAGGTGATATCTGCTGGTAAAGTACTTGTCATGTAAGCCCTTGGCCTGAGTTCAGTGCCCAGAACACATGTTAAAAGATAGTGGTCTGAAAAGCACCGGGGATGGGGAGACAGGGGATTCCTGGGGGTCACAGGCCAACCAGCCTCTTCATCAAGCTCAGGCAGACCAGTGAGGCCCTGTCTTAAAAAAAATAACACACACACACTACACTACACTACACACACACATACACACACACACACACACACACACACACACACACACACACACACACCACAAATCAAGGTAGATAGTGCCTGAGGAACAACAGCCAAGGATGACCTCTGGCCACATTTATGCACACACACACACGTATCTGTATACACACACAAACATGCACTCACAAAATGTATAACTAATTAATATTGTCTGAGAGGAGATGTGGGTATTATAGGTTGAGATTAGACCAGAGTAAGTCAATAATGTGGAGGAGGAATGCATTTTAGGGATATGAAGTTGGCTTAGATAAGCAGGAAATCATTTCAAAGAATGAGATTTTGATTTGGGGAAAAGTGTTCAGGAAGTGGGAGTCAGAGATACACACACATATATACACAGACACACACACACACACAGACACATACAGATACATACATACACACATACACAGACAGACACACACATACAGGTACATACAGAAACACAAACAGAGATAGACACATACATTTACATACATGGACACAGACACACACACACACACACACACACACACACACACACACAAAACAAAATTAGAGAAAGTGAGGCTAATCAAAGGAATACCTTCACCACCCCACACCTCCCACCTCCCTCCTGCTGCCCCTGCTCCAGCCTTCCCTTTCTCTTACTGTCTCAGTGCTTCAGAAATCAGAGTGTTGCCAGGGCCATTAATGGTGACTGTTCTGAGGGGGTGATCATGATGCTTAAACCTGGTATTTTTGATGACTGACAGGTGGAACATTTTAGCTGTCTGGGTGGGGACCCGGGAGAGGGCTGATGAAAGTCTGTGCCTGTTTTTCCATTTGTTAATTTAAAGAAAATGTTTTAAGTGAATTTTGTGGTTGGGGAAAAAGGTATGTGATTGGCAGCCCCTGGGGGACTCTCCTTAAAGAGAAGGTGCGGAAGTGGGGGCTGTCACTGAAGAGCCACTTATTGCCCACCAAGCCTTTCACTTCTCTATCAGGCACTCCAGCTCTGGGCAGCCTGGTGATAACGGCAGTGATAATGGGGAGGGTGGTGCTCCTGTGTCTTCCCAGGAGGTTGGACAGCATGGCTTTCTGTCCCTGAGGAATGATTTATCTCATGGATTCCCACCTACCCAGGAGAGGCCAAAGTTATTTTCTTCTCCTAGCGGGGAACTCAATCTGATTCAACAAATATTTATTGATTTATTGAACACCTACTATGTGTGAGACTGGGAGCCCAGTCAATGGAGGGTCTACATCCACCCCTGAAAATGTGACCTGACCCTCAGAAAATAACATGGGAGGCAGGGAAGGAGGTAGTACCAGGCCTTGAGTCCAGGGTTGAGGGTTTGAATCCCAGCTCTGAAACTTACCACATATACTGTGAGTACTTCACTTACTTTCATTTTGAAAACTTTTTATTAGCATATGTTAATTATACACAGTAACAGTTTCAGTATGACATGTTCATACATGTATACAGTTTGATCATATTCACTCCCTTATGTAGCCTCTCTTGCCCCTTCCACACTCCTTTGACCCTCTTCCTATTCCCTTATATGTTCATTATTTCCTTCATCCTCAGCACCCTCGGGGGAATCATGTGTGCTAATAGCGGCTTGGTGGAGATGACACAGACGCCATGTGACATTGCTCAGGAAAGGCAGTACTGTTACTACACTCAACATGCCAGCTCACCAGTTTGCTAGCAAACCCAGCCTCCTGGTCAAAGAGTGCTCCTTCCCCAGAGCCTAGCAGATTTTCAGGTGCTGCCCCTGCTCACAGAGGTGGGTGACCCTGGCTCTGAGGTCCAGCACCGCTGCTCCATGAAATATTCAAGGCGATGGTATCTGTTGACAGTCATTAGCTCTGCCTCACATTCCGCTCGCCACAGAGGAGATTCATTAATATTTATTCATCTTGATTTGCTTTGTTTTTCTCGCTTTTTTTTTCAAAGCCCATTTCAATTTATGGAATAATTTTGTGGAATGTGTAACTCATGTGCTGTGGATTTGGGCAGCTTGAGTCGCCTGCAGCAAAATCCTTCCAGGGATGGTAGGGTCAGAGCTATTACACGTCCAGCCAGCCTCTGTTTAATAAAAAGCCCATACAACGGCTTTTAGAAAAGTCCCTGTGAACCACTGTGCAAGGTCACAGTGGCTTTGAGAACCACCCTGTAAATATCCAATAGTCTCAAAAGGTTTCTTCCTGGGTGCCAGGGTCCCTGCCTGTCATAGCAGGCCATCCTGTCAGCTTACATATAGCTTGATGAGAGGCCTCCTTGGCTTTGTTTGCTGTCAAGACCAGCCAGCTGGGCAGGTGCAGGCAGAGACTGGCACCGGACTCAGTGACAGACCGTTGCTTTTTCTTCTAGCCTACTCAGAAGCTAGCAGCTCTGAAACCATGACTGAAGCCTTCTGTGGGGCCAGCCTCCTGGAGGCCAGCTTGCCCCATGATTAGGAATCTTCCCCAGAGTTGCCCACCCCTTTCTTGGCTGAACTGCTTCTTCCCAAGAGCCAGCTCTGCTACCCATTATCAAGTGGTACCCTGGCTGACTTCCAACACACCATGGGTCACTGGAGGTGAATGGGAAAGAGCAGAGACTGGGAAAGAGGATACATCTACCATCATCCAGTTCTTGTTCATCTCTGGGTTCTGGATGTGCTTCAGGCAGCCCAAACCAGGGTGAGGTTAGCTGAAGAGAAGGTCAACTTGAGGTCTGATGGTGCACACCAAAAGATGCAGTGAGGTTTCTCTAGCACTTAGGGGGGGTTATTGCTGACAGAAATAAAACCCGAAGATATGTGTATCTGACACGTGACTGTTTTTGTTCGTTTTTTGTTTTGTTTTGTTTTGAGAAGACAGAGTTTCTCTGTGTAGCCCTGGCATTCCTGGAACTCACTTTATAGACCAGGGCTGCCTCTGCCTTCTGACTGCTGGGATTAAATGCTTTTTATTCTCTATTCTCATATAAGAAAGGGAGACAGCTTACTCTATGTTTTATTCAGTTCTTTTGTTTGTTTGTTTGTTTGTTTGAGACAAGTAAATTGACAGGAAGTTTCAGACACAGTGAGACCTCCAGAATACTTGAAGCTTGAGAATGGAAAAAGAGTGCAAATGGTCATCAATCCCAGAAGTTGCAGATATTTGCACTGTGGAGTTGGAAACTCAGTACCTTCCTCTGTCATTGGAGGTGAAGGTGAGAAACAAGATTGTCTGCTGTGGACTCATATCCATGCAAGGTTTGCTTTTTAAAATAGTAGTGTCGTTGTACCCTTCTAAAACATGGAAGGTCAGTCAGCAAACCCTTGTCTTGCAAGCATGAATTCAATCCCTAGAGCTCACACAAAATATTAAGTTTGGTGAATACTTGAGATCCCAGTACCAGGAAGGCAGGAGGACCCTTGGGGATCACTGGCTAACCCTGCAGAGTCAGGGAGTTCCAGATCAGTAACATACCCTGTCTCAAAAAACAAAGTAGATGACAGAAAGATGACAACAGAGATTCATTTCTGATCTCCCTGGGCACAGGCATGCCTACACACACACACACACACACACACACACACACACACACATACACATACACATACATACACACACACATACACACACACATACACACACACAAACACATACACACACAAACACACATACACACACACACATACACACACACATACACCCACACACACACACACACATACACACACATATACACACACATATACACACACAAACACACATACATACACATGCACACACATACATATACACACACACACATACACACACACATACACCCACACACATACACCCACATACATACAGACACACACATACACACACATATACACACACACAGACACATACACACACATACACACACATACACACACACATACACCCACACACATACATACACACACATACACACACACACATATACACACACATACACACACATACACACACACACATACACACACACATACACACACACACATACACACACACACATACACTATACATGAGTGAGTGCATACATACATGCACAAAACCCAAAAGGGTCTTGAGCCAGATGTGCCTGAAGACACTTCCCGGGAAGGGATCCTCTAACCCAAGGCAGAGATAAGCCCAGAATGAGAACTAGGACTATCTAGGACTATTTTCCATCCATCTTGCATTCTTGGGGCTGGCAGGTGGGCACATAGAAGGAATGTCCCAGTTACTGCTTCACAAGCAAGTTTTAGTCTAGTTCTAATAAAGAATATTCAGGCCTTTACGTCTGTGGGTTCCTTACTCAAGGATCTCACCAAACACAGCTTGACAGTGTCAAACAAAAGCAGCTGCATTTTCAGTGCACGTTTATAGGTGCTTTCCTTGTCGCTATTATTCCCTGAACAATACAGTGTGACAACTACTTCATGGCATTTATGTGGTATTAGGAATTAATAGTAAAGTAGAGAATGATTTAGGTGTGTGGGAGGCTGTGTGGAAGCTGCAGGCAAACAATTGCACTGTTTCATACCAGGGACTTGAGCACCTGCATGTTTTTGTATTATTCCAGGTCCCGGAACCTACTTCCTCACAGACACCAAGGGCCAACTGTGTTTTCTGTTTGGTATAAGAGTTCCCGTGAAGGATCAGAGGCATGCCACAGGCTTCTTATTGTAAGAGAATTTCATGGCTCATTGAGACTACAAGGCCACCGTCAGTGAAGCAGTGAGCAATGATGGCATCTTATCACATAATACCTGAGTAAGATCTCAAGTGAGATGGGATTAGAGAGAAGCAGACCACAGAGAAGCCTGGAGTGTGCAAGAGATGCTTTGTGCCAGGGCAACGCTTAACTTCAGTCATGCAGGGCTGACCAAGAATGGAGGGAGAGGAGAAGTGTATTTAATTTCTGTCAATGTGTTAGGACACTGTAAGGTGAGGATACCCTTTCATTCAATGTGGAATTTCTCAAGCTCACGTGCTGATTTTCTCCTTCCTCAGGATGATTTGCTGTTGTTGTTTGTTTGTTTGTTTAATGTGTATGAATACTTTAGTGTGCCTTGTACATATGAGCCCTGAGTTCCATCCCGGCACTGCATAAACCATGCACAGTGCTGCAGACCTGTAACCCTAGCACCTAGAGTAGAGGCACGAAGTTCAAGGTCATCCTTGACTACAAAACAAGTTTAATCTCAGGTGTCATTTGTTGGGGCTTCTATGTCCTCTGAGACTGGGTCTTGCCAATTAGCCTAGATTGGCTAGCCAGCAAGCTCTAGAGTCCCTTCTATCTCTGTTCCCAGAGCTGGGATTCTAGGCATGGGCTATCATGATAAGCATTTCTTAGGTGGGGCCTTGGGATCAAACTGTGGTCCTCACACTTGTGTGACAAGCACTTTACCAATTAGCCATCTCCCTGGCACCCCCTCCCCATTCACACATGCACCACTTCTATTTTTTTTTTTTTTTTTTGCAATATCTATTATCAAACTGTAGAGTCAGATCAGTTGTTCCCCATTGGCAGCTGATTAGGTGGAGACAATGGTTACATCAAATCACTTGATCCTTTTGAGCCACTGATGTGACAAGAGAAGACAAAGCGAGATAAGATGCACCACATCAGTAGCCAAGACCCTGGACACTAGCAAGTTCTGAACAGGGAGCAGCTGCTCCCCTACCCCGGCTCAAGTGCTTCAGGAAGCTCTGGATTCTGGCTTCAACTTGAACTGGTGGGAAATAGGACCCACTGACGTCTCGGTACAGTGAAAGCTGCCATTGACACGTGACTGGTGGGGTGGCAAGGTGGGCTAGGTGGAGGACAGGCTGATACTCAAGGCACAGGAAGAAGTTATCAATAGAAGTTGCAGGATACCTTAAGCCTATGTACCTGACTTTCCAGAGATGAGGCAGGAGAAAGTCAAGGACCAAGTCACAATTGCTTCTCTGCCTCTGCCACTAGACAGCAATTGTGCCCTGTAGTGGCCCAGAAAACATGGCTACTTCTCTGATATGAGGAGTCACATCCTCCAGGGACTGTATTGCGATTCCATAGAAATTGTGCTTTTTCACAGATGTCAGCAAGTCAAATCAGGGCACTGTCAGTGAGTCATGGATTGTAAAGCGCAGGCAAAGTTGTGTATCTTGTCATGGCCCACCACGCCTCCTGGGACCTCACCTTCTTTCTCACTACTCATGTGCCCACTTGGAAGACTGTAGCTCATTTACCTTATACTTTAGCCAGCCACCAAGGCAGAGGGACAGGCAGGCATGTGTCTCTGTACTCTGGGTCTCCCTCCTCCTCTCTCACCTCCTCTCTTCCTCTCTTTGCTTTTATCATACTGACTTTCAAGTCACATTAACTGGTTATTTGCTTTTGACTCATTGCTTTGTTGAGTGCTGTTTTTATTTGTATGCAAAACTATGTCATGCTCACAATATGCTAGAAATTTATGCTATATACTCGTTAAATATTAACTCAAGCTTCTCCAGTGAAATAGTTACTAATATTGTTTCCATTTTACAGATCAATACTGAGGCACGGAAAGGCAAAGAAACTTCCTGGCTCTCACTAGGTACTGTCAGGACTCCAACTTTGCTGCCAATGCTTGGACCTGTCTTATTTCACACACACTTTATGCTTTGGGCATTACATCAATCACACAACAGGAGTATTATTATGGTAGGAAAATCGAGGTTTAGAGAAGTGGTGATTTGCCCAAGTCACACAGCAGGAAGGGAACACAGCAAATCATAAATTTAAGCATAGGTCTATTTCTCATTTTCAAGGACCTGCTCTGACCTTCTGGCTAGTCCTGCATAGAGGAGAAAGATTGTGCTGAATAGCTAGCCTATGGCAATTGAGGCCCAGACTATGTTCCAGAGTTGAACTCCACCTTTGGTGCCAGTGAGATGGACAGAGACTGGAGGCATGGAGAGGAGGAAGGCACCTGGAGGCCCTGCAGGGTATGTTTGCTGCTAGCTTCTAAGAATGCCTGTCTAGAGCTGACTTCTGTCCACTCTCTGATGAGAAAGACCTCCCAGGGGGTGGGGGAGACAGTCTGCAGGCCTGCTCCACGTTTAGAGTTGAACATGTGTGCAAATCTTGGTGCTCTTTTAAATGCAAGTTCTGATGCCGTGGGTCTGAGCCAGGCATTTCTAATGAGCTAGCAGATGATGCCCTGAGGCCAGATCATGAGACCACACTTCAGGTCTCCTAGAATTCTACCCTTTGGGTCTTGGGCCTTTTCTTGCATAGATCAGTGGTTGTGCTCCTCAGAAGTCTCCTCTGCAGCCACATGATTGCAGTGGAATTCCAGAGGGTAGGAGGCAGGGGAATGAATACAGCCACTGGCATTTACGCTGCTTATTTTCTTTGACACTCCCTCCCCTTTGCTAAAGCCTAAAGGCAAGGCCCTGGCATCCTGCAAGACTGCCAAAGACACTCTCTTCCAAGCCCTCTGGACAAGGTCAAGTCCCTAAGCATCCATTTCCATAGCAACACTTTGCAATTTGTCTCTCACCACCAGTTCCCTGTTTGAGCTCACATTAGGTTTATTCTTCAATAGCCTCATGAACATATGCTCGCCCTCTCTCATGAAAAAGCAGGAGCCCCTTCTTCATCCTCATCCCTAGAGGGTACCTTGGATGCAGAGTGTACTCCAAACTTACAAATGAAATTGTGAGTGACACGAGACCTCCTTCACATGTTTACTTCCGTGGAGACTCCTTTGGATGGATGTTTGGCAATGGCTTCAAGTGTTAGGTAAACACTTTAAATTTACTTCTTAGCTCAGCAGTCAACTCCAGTGGGCTAAATTTTGGGGAGAGAATGTAAGAAGGGCTGGCTGAACCATGTTTCTGAGGTGCAGGGAAAAGCTGGGGAGACCTATGAATTAACTTGAGGAGCAGGAGCAGGAATCTGAAGCTTGTAGCCAGGAAGAACTCCTTGGCTGTAGCTGACTCTCCCTCAGCTTCTCACAGGTCATGTGTCAAGCTTAGCAACTTCAGTAATGTGCTGCTCCCACACCTCTTTTACTCTAAGCCTGTGATCTCAGATTCCCAATAGCATTTATCAAATCCATGGAAATATCTCCCTTCTGTCCCCTGCAGGGGAGGTTTCACTAGGGGAGGGGGAGAGCTAATAAGTTTTCTTGCTGGCTAATCAGTTGCCTGAGGCAAACACCAGCAGCTCTGGGCTTGCTTGCATGAAACAGGCAGTGAATGATGCTGGAACCTGGGTGCTTTGCAAGGCAGAGCCCAGAATGCAAGTGACACATTACATTCATGCTTTGTCACTGGGTGTTGTTTCTCTGGGACTCCTGGGAGTTTACATGCATCAAGCTCTGAACTTTAAATGAACCCAAGCTTCCTCTATTTCTTTAATCCTCAAACACAATCAGTTTAGGGAGTATGCTGCTCAGACCTCATGGTTTCCCTCTGCCTGTCTCTTTGTAAGGGGTAGACATCTGCAGGAGTATGGGACTTTGTGTCCACTGGTCAGACTTTTCAGCTTCAACTTTGGCAACATTCTCTACCGCAATGGACACTGGGGAAATCCAGTGTCTCATGGTGGTGATGGGGCTTGGGAAACTGTCTCTTCTTTTGGAGCTGACATTTCATAGCATGCAATGCTTGAGACCTCTAGACCATATTATAAAAAAGAGACCTTTTCAAGCTGGGCTGTATCACCTTACTTCCTAGGCCCCTGATACTATTCCTCTGGGCTCCACAGCCAGCTGCCTCCCCATCAGCAGCCTGCGTTGGATCTCTTTTGCAGGTACTCAGAAGTTCATGTGTGGCTTATGAAGATCCCTCTGTATTCATCTCCTTCCAGATTTCCATTCTGATGAAGGCTGTGTCGGAGAGTTCTAGAGAACAGATGGGAGGCTGTCATTACACGTTACTGATGCGCAGAGCAGCTTTGGCTCCATGCATGCCAGAGCTCACAGCCACACTCGTAATTCTTCCTCTGTTCCCCAGCCTCAGCCAGGAGCACAGCCAGTTTTGGCAAGAAGAGAAAGTATGTTCTTTCTAGGGCATTTATATAAAACATGCTAGGATTGATGAGAAGCTGGGGAGTAAATCTTTTCTTCTTTTATTAGCAGAGAAAATACTATGCTTCTCCTAGTCTCTCATGGGATCTGAAATTAGAAGTCAGTAATCCATTGGCCTACCGTAAGCATCACTGTGAGCTAATCCTGGAACCTTCTGGAGATGCTTTCTTTGCTGGTCTCATAGCTCCCCAATAGCCGAGCTTTTCAAAGAGCATCCTAGTAGCCAAGGTCATGGCACTATGGGATCAACACTAGCAGAGGAGCTGGCATTAACTTCCTTTGTTTGACCTTGGACTCAAATATTGGCTGAAGAGGAAAAAAAATTACCAGCTAAGGATTACTTAGCAGGACACTGAGAGTCCAGCTTAGGTCTAGTTCAGTGTGTTTTCAGGAAAGTAGAGTAAGATTGTAAAAGGAGTGAGAGATTTTCTTTCCTAGCAGAAGGAGATGGAGGATGGCTTTCCATATTTGATATGAAGGCCTGAAACTTTCCCTCACACCTAAGATGGCTTACTGACTTCATATTGGAGAGGAACATTGATTATGTTTATGATTTATCTTCTGAGGAGACCCCCAAAATTTTTGTTTGAAACTGATATCTGCGTTAAATTGGTCCGAAGGCCTTTTAAAAAAAATAGAGATGGAACACCTCAGATGAACATTGGCAAGAAGCTGGGTTTTACTTTTCACACCCTGTGGTAGAGACGTGGACACACTTTTGATGTAGAGACTTCCTTTGACCCAGGAAATCAACTATAAGGCCACAGATGTTCAGACTGCAATACCAGGCAGTATTCTTGAAAGAGCCAAACTGTGCTCCATGACCTAGAGCAGAGCTCTCTGTGCAGTTAGCAGACCCCCACTCTTCATACATTTCCTAGGGGTGCTTTCTTTTTGAAATCTGACTTGAGAATAAACTGTGCCCTAGGTCGCTATTCTGGGGACGCCTCTGTTCCAGTCTGCAGTGATGTTTCTCACAGGAGATGGATGACTGGGGCCTCTGAGACAGTGGGGAGGAGCTTCAGGCTGGAGAAGAACCTTGAAAAGGAAATGATTGTAGAGGAAGAGCTCAGCCTGAACAGTCCTGTGGTTTGTCCACTGTGGCATGAAGAGAAAATGAACAAACTCAACTTTAGGAAACACTGATGATAAAGGGTAGTAGGAAGAACAGATAACGGCTGCTGCAGCTCAGGTCTAGATGAGCTGGACTGAATTTGAGTCACTGCCAGGAGAGAAGAGCTTGGAGTTAGTGGCTGATAACATCTAGGGGATTAACAAAGGTAAATAATTGTAATGTCCAAGAGCCCCAGCCTGCTGACAGTGGATCTATAGCAGCAAAAGCAGAAAAGGGAATTCTGATTTAAGTCTGGTTCTGTTCTCAGAGTTGGTATAGCCTTCCTCCCAACCACAGCATTCACCACCCATGGACCACCTTCCAGCCACAGCATCCACCACCTATGGACTACCTAGTCCATCACAAGCTCAGGAAGGAGGCATCTGGCCACTTAGTTCTGTGAGGTCTTTATGCATTTTTCTATGGGTTCATCTTTGGTTTCCTAGAAACAATTCACACCGAGTATGTAAACTGATGTGCATTGTGTGTGTGTGTGTGTGTGTGTGTGTGTGTGTGTGTGTGTTTGTGTGTGTAAGGGGGTGAGATGAGAGGGCAGGGAGCATCCAAGGGCTAACAGTTGCTGTGCAAAGCACAAGAGAAAGAGAACTGGTTTCTCATGTAGAAGATCTTGATTAATTTACATAAATGAATTTCTTAAAGTTTGAAACCTTTCTCCCCATTATTCTTATTTTCCTCTCAAATCAATGAATGCACACGAGTTTGATTTTCTATAATCAGTGTCTTGCCACAAGCGTTTCTATTCTACAATTTAAAGGATTGTAAATAAACCCATTAGTTTACCCAGGGGGCAGGTGTCTAAAAGCATCTTTGGTATAAAGTTCATTGCTGACACTTAATGCATCTCTGTGTAGGATTCAACTTCCTGAAAACTCATCCTGATAAAGAGGGCTTCCCCTCAGAGTTGGGTACTGGATCTTTGTGGAAGTCTAGGATAGGCCAGTCTTTGTTGTCTTAGCTCCTTGAAAACAGTGAGCTCTCTCCTTACTAGTGTCTGCCAACAAAAAAATTCCACCCTCGGGTTTGCTTCAGGAACCACTTAGTCCTCCTTTTGACCTTGCCTTTCAGAAACAGGTCCTTTTTAGTCGTCAAGGCCAAGCATAGAATAGCTGAGACAGTCTCACAGCAGGGTGACCCCTGAGTTGTGTCTGCTTCTAGGCAATAACCCCAGAGCTCCAGAGCCCCGAGGGTGGTGATTTAACAAATCATATGTTTAAACAATGTGATGGCACACTGCTGCTTGAGGGGCCTTTGAAGCACATTTCTAAATAATGGGGGAAATAATGAATACCCTCACAGTGAATTTAAATGACACATGGAAGGGGGGAGGGTAATCTTGCATAATGAACTTTTTCCCTCTTCTTTTATCCTGTCTTTATTTTATGCTTGCAAATGGTCATTGAGGGAGAAGACCCCTGGGCTCTGTGTAAACAGGAAAAAGTAGGATGGGCTATTAAGCCTTTCCAGGATTCTGGAGCTGAGGCAGCTGAAGTCCTCCTTCTCCAAACCTTCCAGCTCACCAGCAACTGGAAGTGTATTGCCTTGCTTAGGACACTGCTACTTCTATTTAGGAGATAGCATGCCAGTCTGCTCAGTGCACGATGGTTCTCTAGACTGGGGAAATACTCTATGGGAGGGAAATCTTTGCCTGTGAGGGTGAAGTGGGAGTGTAGGGTAATGTACTCATGGGATGAATTCCCTGTTTGCGACAAACAGACACAACTCCCTCACAGTCTAACCTCCCACTCCCAACACTCCACTGCTCCCAGACTCTAAGTTCTTCTCTTGCATCCCTGAGTTGCTGGGTTTTGGACATGTGTTTGCTGGTCTGTAAGAAGGGTCTACTCTGCTTCTTCTGCATGGCCCAGAGATTTATTCTGCCCTGAAGCTGTCTCCCCTATCCACAGCTGTTCTGTAACTGACCTCAGCCATATTGCTTTTATGTAGTCTTCTTAAACAAACAAATAAATAAAATAAAGGAAATTTTACAACTGTGTTGGTATAAAGACTCATGGAATACAGACTAAATTCATTGCTGGGTATTTATTTGTATGATATTCATCTATTCTTCTGAAAGAAAATTAATTTTCATGGATTTGACAGCACCTGAGACCTTTCTTATTCCTTATGTTCCATAATTTTTCTAATGCTGTCCCCTGCCTTGCAGTTCTGTCCCCCACTAACCTGGGATCTGCTTGGAAGAAAGAGCTTTGCTTTGTCCACTGTGGAATTACACATAAGGACTCAGGGATTTAACCTATAAACAGCATGGAACAAGTTCACATTGGGGTGTGACAGAGGTGAGGGGAGCTAGTGGCAGCTCATCTTGCAAGTACAGCCATAGCAAGAAAAGCTGTTTCGGCACAATGGCATCTGTGGGGGTGTGGTGGTAGTGGGATGAAGGTCTATCTTAGCTGTTCTTTTTGTTAGCAGGGCCCTGACCCACCCACAGGCAGCAATAGACCTGCTACTGTGGTCAAAGTGACCTGTGGATCTGGCAGGACAAAAGGCTAAGTTACTTTCTGACCAGTGAGGCTTCTATGCCCCAAGGTAAGTGCCTTTCAGAGCCCAGCAAAGCAACCTGCATGAGAGGGTCCTGTGTGACCATAGCAAACAGAGAAACAAAAACAAGGCAATCAATAAACCTGAGCAATTTCATAACTACGGTTTGGGGTCAGTTTGGCCGGAGGGGAGAATTTAATTGCAAGGCTCCTATGTCTCAGATGCCTGAGGCTAGCAATTGGAGTGGGAAGATGGAGAGTCAATGCTGATTAAGAGCAGAAACTGAGGGCTGAGGGTGCAGGGAGGCCTGCCACCATCTGTATTTAGAAAGCTGGAGATGAAGGTACTGGAAAGTGAGTGCTTTGGATCTGGCATTTCTACTTTGAATGGCCTTGAACTCAAGCAGAGTGATGATCTGTTTTACATTCTGGGATTTGTTCCTACAAAAGTAAAAACTCAGTAGGATATTGTGCCCACAACCAACTAGAATATCATTTGGCACAGAGGGAAAAGAAGCCTAAGATATAGTTTCTAATTACCAGCAGCTAGACAGGTTATATGTGAATCTCCTCTGTCCAATGACAGTGTGAAGTCAACGTCCTCCTAGAACTCTGGACTGAGGAAAAGCAAAGAATAAGAGAGGAGAAGTGGGTGTTTATGAGGAGGCTGCAGTGCTGAACTGATTCCTCCTGCTAACCCCACTGTTAGGTTGTACTGAGACTCTCATCACCCTGTGGCAATACTGGGAAGACTGGAGCTTTTATGGAGTCCTGTTATGGTTTGAACAAGTAATGTTCCCCCACAGGGCTTGTTACTGAAGGCTGATGGCACTTTGCATATGTATATGATGTATATGAATGTGTATATGTGTATGTATATGTACATCAACATATATATTACCCTTTGAAATCGTAATATAATTACATCGTTTCCCTATTCCCTTCCCTCCCTCCAAACCCTTCCATGTACCTCTCCTTCTTGATGACATCTGTAGGAAACTTTAAGTGGGGCCTAGATAGAAGAAGTATGCCACTGGTATGTCCTTGGAAGTTGGATCTTATCCCAGGCCCATCCTCTTCTCTCCCCACCCAAAGTGTAGCCTGTACCACCATATGCTTCTGCCACTATGCCATCCAGAATGAACATGACAAGGGACTGAAATCTCTGGAACCAGGAGCTAAAACAATCAGCTCTTCAAGTTGTTTTCTAAGGCATTCCTAACAGCAACAAAAAAATTTCTAGCAGGAGCCATAAGAAAGAAATTCAGAAGGGAATATAGTATCTAACCCCCTGCTTCTTTCCTGTCTTTCCCTGTATCCTGTCTGCTATGAGGTGATCCTCTTTGGTCCATCAGGCACCCACTGCCACAATCCTTTGCTTCACCCCAGCCCAAGTGACAGGGCCAAGTGACCCTGAACTGACACCACAAACTAAAATATATCTTTCATCCTTACACATTGATTATCTCAGCTCTTTTGTCACAGTGATGGAAAGCTGTTTCTGATTTGATCTCATCTGAACCACATTTTAATTAGCCTTTGGGGATGTGCTTTTTATAACAGACTATTGTCACCCACAAAGACCCAGTCACTTTCCCTGGCTCCTGCTACCCTCCCTCTTCTATTGTTGGCATGCTATTCTTCAATCAGAATCAGTCTTCTATCTCCCTCTCTCTGCAATTAGGGGTCTGGTGCAATTGCTTTTCTGGCCTTTCAGTTCTTTCCTTGTAGCCTCACTTGGGTCCAGTCACAACCCAGCTCATCTTTTCTACTTATAGTGCCATGATGGGATGGCATGCATACAGTGCCTTGCTCCTCACCCACTAGTTTCATTCCATGTCATATTCTTCCTCACCATAGAAATGCTCTCCTAATACTTTCTTCGTGGAATATCTGCAACACTTGTACCATTCCTGGAAACTTCTACATATACTTTCCTGCCACAAGATGCCCACTGGCTTTTCATCACCTTCTGAAAGAGTCTTCACCCAGGCCTTCAAGGAAAGTAACATAAAATGAAAGGCTTTGGTGTCACAAAGACCTGATTTGAGCCCTAGTTCTAGAATTCATTAACTGCATGGTATTGCCTGAACTATACATTCTAACTAGCATTAAGATATGGACAGCCTTTGCAGCTAGCTACATCTAGTCATGGCTGGGAAGAAAACACATGCAAGAACACAGCCCAGACCCTGCCCAGGTGACTGTGAGATAAGGGATCATATCAACCCAACTATATCTATTCCTGAAGAGCTATCTGGCAGTAGTTACCCTACAGACTTACATTCCTAACAAGTAGGACTCTTCACTTACCTCCTGCAGGGTGGGCTCTGAAGTTCATCTGTAGACATAGGATGTTATCCAGTACCATTGAGGGAGCACTAGCTTGCTTCAGGCTTCTTCAGTCCTGTCGTTAATAGCCAATTGTACTTTCTTTAGCAGGAAGATGCTGCCCTGAATCCGTCAGATGGGATGACATGCACACAGTGCCTTGCTTCTTTCTGTCAATTTGCTGGAGTTTCATTTGGAATGTAGAAGGGTCATTCATATCTAAGATGCTCTTACCTACTCAATTCAGAATGTGAGTCAGCACAGTAGAGTGGTTAACATCGTGATGGATGGAAACATCTTAGCTTAGGTCCATTTCTGACTCCGATATGATCATGTGCATCCTATTTAACCTCTTTCTCTCCTATGGAAATGGGGTAATCCATCACATCATCATATCCCATGTCCACTTGACGATGTACCTAATAAATATAGCATGAATTCATTGAGGAAAGCAATCAGACAGAAGGACACAAGGCAAAGGCATGAACCCAGGCAGAGAGATGCCCAACTTTGGGAGGAATTAGGGAGCATGAGGTTGTGCAAGCTTCATGCACATTCCCACCAGGATCTCAAATAACATTAGGAATACAAATTAAAAGTATTTATCCATCAGCTTCTACTACCCATTGATCAAGGGAGACTCCCACCAAGTATCAGGATGTGCATATAACAAGCTGGGAGCAAAAAAGCTCTGAGGCTAGAAATGAGAGGCACATGTCTGAGAAAAGCAAGGGGAGGTCACATGAACTGACCCTGCAGAGTGACAGGAGTAGAGATGGAGAGCAGAGGACTTGGGACACATATCTATTTTACAGAGGTATAACTTTACTTGCAGTTATGTTTGTAAAAGGCTAAGTTACATCAAGTATATAACAATCACATCATTGAAATCCTCCTATACTTCCTATTAAGTTAGACTCAAAGTCATGGTCCCTGCTTATGATCTTTTAGCCAATTCAGGTTTTTGATCCCAGTTTTTTACTCTTTCTTTCTTATTCCTTCAATTATACCACATACTACAGTCCAAACTCTAAAACTGGAAACATTCAGAGCTTCCTTGGCAGTAGGATGTTTGCATATTCTGTTTTCTCTACTTAGGACATTCTTTCCTCTGATATTGCATGCCCCCCTATACCTTTCATTTGAACCTCTGTCCAATTGGCAGCTCTTCAAAAAGGCTTTCCACGACTACTCTATTTAAAATAGAGTGTACTCCAGCACCATGGGTACACTCTGTTTCCTTACCAAGCCTGGATGCCATGCCATTTCTGACATTATATAACAGGTAACATTTGTGTGTTTTCCATATCTCTTTTTATGATACAGCCTCCAAGAAAGAAATATTTTGCCTGTCTTGTTCATGGTTGTTTTTAAAAATACCCACAGCAACATGTGGAGAATATACAGTAAATGCCCGATTAATGTTTGTGACATGAGTGAATACTTCTATCACCTACCACCTTTCACTTCTGCATCCCCCTTCCTATCTGTACAAGTAGACAGCTGACTGTGCTCTCCTTACCCTGCTGGGTGGGCCTCTGCAGGTACTCATCCTGCATCCTCTTCCACCTACCCCAGCCCCTGCCCTGCCCAAATCTGCCCTTCTCTGACTACCCGTGTTCTGGAAGACCCTACATACCTTCACAGTTTGATCAAATTGTAATAGGGGCCATGGATAGAAGCCTCTCTCCTTGATATGCCATGCAGATGTGTTTTTCTTTGGAGACAAGGCTAATTTGCAGCACTACAGCCTTCCATGCTGCTGGGCAAAAGTGACTATTATTCAATTTGTGTTTGAAAATATGTAACAATCTAAGCATAACCAAATGGCGCTACTGGCATGCTGAAACTGTGGTTCTCACACAGGAACACAAGTACACTCACCCTGCTCTCTCACCTCCTCTGCCCTTATGCCTCTTTTCTGTTCCCCATGATTCCACTGCCTGACACTGGACAGTCGTTTGTTTAAAGCAAACACTGAGTGATATAATGCTGAATTCAGGAATGTTCTGGTTCTTAAAGATTGTATATGAATTCCTGACACCAAGGGCAAAATGCACACTAAGGTCAAGGTTCTCTCTTCAGCTTGGGAAGCATAGAGGGTTCCTCTCCATTTTCCTGACTATGTACTGCCATAGTAACTATGACTGCCCTGTGACTATGAGCCAATGGTATGGACATACTTCAGTAGTTCTGCTTATTTTTAACACTTCTGGTAGAATATACTGTAGAGTGTATAATAATTTCTCATCCTTCATCCAATTTACTCTAAGGCAGTGGTTCTCAACCTTCCTAATGCTGCTGAGTCAAATGACCCAATCACATGGGTCACCTTAGACCAATGGAAAACACAGCTATTAGATTATGATTCATAACAGTAGCAAAATTACAATTATGAAGTAGCAACAAAAATAATTTTATGGTTGGGAGTCACTACAACATGAGGACCTATATTAAAGGGTTGTGACCTACAGGTGAGAACCACTGCCCTAAGGACTAATCTATGCTCTTAGGTTGATGATGTGGAGGTGACAGGAAGTGGGGAGGGTTGAGGCAGAGACAGAAAGGGAGGTTGTGGTGGTGGTATTGGGAATTGTCCCGGCTAGCTTTGTCAACTTGACACAGTCTTGAATTATCTAAGAAGAGACCCTCAGTTGAGGAATTGCCTAGAGCACATTGACCTGTGGATATATCTGTGGAGGACTGCCTTGTTAATTGACATAGGAAGGCCCAGGCTATTATGAGCTACACAATTCCTCAGGAAGATGGTGGTTCTGAACTTCATAAGAAAGCTAGCTGAGTATAAGCCTGTCAGCCAGCCAGATAGCATTATATCCGTAGTTCCTGTCACATTGGCTACAAATTGAGTTCCTTAGTTGGAGGTGACACTACATGAAATAGATAACAGGCTAGTCTTCAAGCTCCCTCAATGATAGACTGCAACCTGGAAGTGTAAGCCAAATAAACCCTTTCTCTTCTAAAGCTGCATATGGTCATGGAATCTTTCATAGCCACAGAAATGGAATAGAACAGAGATACAGTTGATAGTGGCACTTGGATTAGAGTTGCCAGTGGCATTGGGGTAGAGCTGATGGTAGAGGTATTATTTTGGTATATGCAGACACCATGAATTTGCTATTGAAGGGGTGGCATCAAAGTGGAAATATCTGAGGTTTTCTTCCACTTGGTAGGTGACAGGATATTACCACTAAAGATTTCTCTATCTGCTAGAGATTTCCTGAATGGCAAGGGTGTTTGTTTGTTTTCAGTCAATAGCTTCTCAACCCTATCACCTATCTACTGTTTCTTCTAAGATGCTAATTTTAAAAAGTGTTTGAAAATGACTTTTCTAAGGAGTATTAGTGTGTGTGTGTGTGTGTGTGTGTGTGTGTGTGTGTGTGTGTGTGTGTGGTGTATGTATGACTTTGTATGCAGTGGGTGGGGTCTGGGAATGCCCATGTACAAGCATGTGACAGTCAGGGGAGGGTGCCAGGTGTCTTTCTCTATTGTGATCTGCTTTGCAGCCTTGAGGCAGGGTCTCTCACTGCATAATAAGTTTGCTGATTAGGCTAGGATGCCAGCAAGCTCCAGATCTCCTGTTTTTAACCCTAGAGTGCTGGGGTTGCAGCAAGCACATGCAGCTGTGCTCTCCTTTTTACCCACACAGTAAGTCTTCACACACAGTAAGCACTGTACACACTGAGCATCTCTGTATGCCTGATTTTAGTTTCAATATGGGTTATGCTTGCTGTGCATACTCATGAGAAATGCAAGATTATTTTAGAAAATCTGAAGATGGAAAATCTTTAAAAAGAAAGTGAGAAAGTGAACACAGAAAATAACAAGGAGCTGCTCAGAGATCACCATGTTTATTATGTTCCTGCAATCTTATGTTAGACTCTGGAGCCCACCTTCCTTCTTTCCTTTCTTACTCTTTTCTTTTCTTTCTTTCTTTCTTTCTTTCTTTCTTTCTTTCTTTCTTTCTTTCTTTCTCTCTTTGTCTCTCTTTCTTTTTCTTTTTATTTCTCCTTACCTTCCTGCTTTCTTTCCTCCCACCCTCTTTTCCCTATTCCTTCCTTCCCCTTGCACTTCTTCCCTGATTCCCACCTTCCTGCCTTCTTGTTTCTATTCAAATTATATATTATGAGTCATATTTCTATCAAATTTGATATAAATCTAGTTTTAGTAAGATTTTTCTTATGTCATTTGACAATCATTCAAAAATATTTACAGCCTCAATATCCTTATATATAATAAGGATATTCCATAATGTATGTATAAGATTGAGTACAGAGGTTATTTTCAATTTATTTTTCTGATAGAAAGGTCAGTTTTCCTGGGGCCATGTGAGGCTCCAAATGCTGGCTCTATGTGCTGTTATGCATATGTGATCAGAGGAGGTACAAATAGGAACCAGAGTTACTGCCTCGGGGAATTTTCATCCAGTTTGAGAGAGAGACTGAAATGAAGTCACAACATTTATAAACTAACATATCACCAAGAGAGAATTGTTGTGCTGTGAAGCTGTATCTGACAGCTGGCACCAGGTAAGGATCAAGATCAAACCCAGAAGCTAATTCTTGGGCACCATAAAAGGATTTGAGGCTCATGGTTTATCCCATGCACACCCTGGCTATTCACAAGTAAGTTCTGCTCTAGCAGAGGTATACAGAAATGTGTCACTTGCAGCTAACATTTGAAGAGCAATCAAAAGCATGAATGAGCAAAGGGAAGGAGAAACCTTCCTATCAGGGGAATTGTCAAAGCTTGGTGCAGAGGAAGGTAAGGGAGAAAAAAGGTAAGGGGCTGGGGAGGCAGGAGATGTGGGAAGGGGTATAAGGATAGAAGTCTTGCCTTCTGAAGGTTTTCCTAGAAGTTCTGCTGCTCTGGAGACAGGGACATCTGTGTGGAAGGTGCTGAATTAAATCAAGTACGGTTGACAGGGGCTAGCTGGAGGGTGGTGGCAGTGGAACCAGAATAGAAAAACAAGGCAAAATAAAACATCTTATCAGAAGAGAATATTCAGCATGTAAAATACATACTAGGTAATATGAAATGAAAGAAGAAAACTTGAAGCCAGCTCCACAAACTTGGGCCAGGTGGAGAGGGTACCTGTTGCTGGAAGCTACAGGAAGACATAGCCTGTTGCTGTATGGATCTTATTCACCTCACGGTTCCAGGATCTCATGAAGGAGAAAGTGGGATGACTAAATTTAGTGTGAGGCCCTGTGGAGGAAATCCTCCCAAAGAAGGTGCACACACACATGTGGAACACACACACACACACACACACACACACACACACACACACATCCCTACCTGATCTGCTCTGTCTGTCTATTCTTCTAGGACAAAGGTTGAAATTAATTTTTTTTAATTGTTGTTGGTGACTTCAACTTCTTATATTCCTGACCTTAAGTTAATTTTCTCTGTTGGACCCTGGACTCACTCACTTCTGATTTCTCTCATAGTCAGTGGGTCTGATGTTTCTGACCCAGCACCATGGCGGGAGTGGTGGTGGTAGTGTGTGTGTGACCTGAGGACTTTTAATCCACTTTTGATTCCCCAGGCTTATCTATGATGCTGGTGATCACATTAATGACCATGATGGTGACAAAAATTTAATCTTGCTCTTACAACTTTTTTTGAGAACATATTTCTTATATTCATTTCTGTTTTCAATTTAATGTAGTTCTCTACTTTGATGAAGGAAATAGTGACTTAGAGGAAACATGTTTCACCCAAGGTTTCACAACTGATAGGGGCTGGAGCAGTGATTCTCTAGTCTAGTAAGTTAATCCAATAAATATTTTTAAATTGCATTACAATTTTACTTATAAAATTGGCCTAGTCTACACAAGAGTTCCAGGGCCCCCAGAATGTAAATTTAGTGAAGTTGTTGTGACCAGTTCATCCCACAAGTATTATTTAGCTTATTCTTGACTACCTTATTCCAACAATGAAAGATTTGTGAAAACAATCTATAACTTTTCTGTCTGCCTTTCCCCTTTCCTCTGTGTCAGAGCTAGGGGCTAGATGTAGATCTTCACATTTGAGTGGTTTAGCGTTTTTATAGTGGTTTTCATTTCTTAAATGGGTTGGGCCAGCTAATTGCTTTAGGAAATTCTGTCTCAATCATGCATTTTCACCATCTACAGTGTCTAATCAGCCTCCTCTCTGATATGCAAAATTATGATGACTTGGAAGATTCAAAGCACAGTGTCTGGAATCAGAATTACTTGGTGGAATGGCAAAGCAGGAGGTGAGTCCTGGGAGAGGTCTCCCCCATCTTTCCATTATTAATGAAACCTGTGTTGTCATGGTGATGATCAGAGAGGGAGTGGAACTAGAGGAAGACTTGAGAAAATACTGCAGCACTGGGAGCTATAAAATATTTGTGACAGTGTATCACTGTGAGAACTTTAGGACATTACATTGCTCTCTACTGTGATCTGTCTCAGACATTATGAGGTCAGCATAATACCCTAGGATGATTTGAACCAGATGTGTCTCTGTCTCCACTAAACTTGAATCCTCAGAGGTCACTGATAGGACAAGGACTCCTGATACCTGATATTGATAATAGCAAACACTCAGTGAATTATTCGCAAAACTCAATGAAAATTTCTAAGTGGGATACTTAGGTTGTCACAGATTTACCCTTGTTTTAGTGTTTTTTACAATATTATGATATAGGAATAGTTATTAACCTGACAGGATCTAGAATCACCTAGGAGACAAACTTCTGGGCATGTCTGCGAGGGAGCTTCCAGACAGAGTTAACTGAGTTGGAAGGATCAGCCTTAAATAAGGGTGATGCCATCTTATGGGCTCAGGTCTCTGACTGCATTAAAAAGAGAAAGTTGGCTAACTATGGGCATTTGCCTTTCTCTGCTTCTAAATGAGGATGCAATGTGGCCAGCCACCTCAGGCTCTGCTGCCTTTACTTTTCAAGGGTGTTTGACTAGATCCTCCTACTGTGAGCCAAGTAAACTCTTCCTTCCCTATTTGCTTTTGTCAGGGACCTTGTCAGAATTTTGTCAGCATTCCTCACAGCAATGAGAAAAGTAATTGGTACAATGGAGATGCTTCTGAGAGCAGGGCAGGAAAGAGGGCCTTCACTATAGAAGGAAAAGACATGGCTAGTGTTTGGGAATCGAAATACCTGGGAAAGATGGTATCCAGCCTTCCTCTGAACACACAGAAAATAGTAAGAGTTGACTAGAAATGTCTCTTATAGCCAGAGCAGTGGACCTTGTATAGAAGAAAGAAGTGGTAACTTACCTCAGTACCCAGTGGAGAACCATTCAAGGACATTTCTAGAGGAGAACAATGAACATTGCATCTTGAGGACATAATCCCAGGAGGATGACATGGACAATAACTAGTTGACTATTGATGTTTTTCCCTGACTAAAGTGATAAAAGGATCAAAAAGTTAACTTAAATAGAAAATCAAGGGCAAAGAATACTTTAAGCCTTTGATTCAATAATATAGAAATAAACCCAAGAGGGAAAATAAAGACAAATTGGCCATAAATAAAATAAAAAGTGAATTCATTAATATACCCAATAATTTCTTTAAGAAAGATGAACTTTAAAATCTTTTGGAATCTCAAAATAAGAGCAAAGTGAAAGTACCCAAAGTCTGGAATGAGAAGAAGGATGAAAAATCAGTCAATATACAGAAGGTCTGAAAAGTCAAACCTGTGGTGATGAGTCTTAGGGTCTTAGTTGACTTACTGCATAAAGTATGTATACTAAATTTGGATCAAAAAGAAAAGGAAAGAAAGATAACCCAATAACTAGCTTTAAGGATTATTTTCTCTTTCAAAATCAGTTATAAATTATTCTGCAGTTGTTTTCTGCCAATTGTTCAGTTTCCACAGTGTGTAATTGATTAGTAGTGTTCCCAGAAAAAAAAAGAAAGAAAGAAATCTGGTTTCCTAAGAATGGGCATTAGCAGGATACCTAGGCTTGACAGAGCATCACCCCCACTAAACAAAACAAAACAGCAGAGCAGAACCCTGGTGACATCTGACTTGTAAAAATTGATGAGAAAAGCTAAAGGAAAAGTCTGCAAATCCCATTCTGTCCTATATTAAAAGAACTGTGGTATCATACAACAAAGCACAGTTCATCAGAGATGGACATACAATAAATGTGACAAGTGAGGGGATAGGCCTTTCCAGAGCTCATCTGAATTCATAAGAAAGTCCTAAAGTCCCAATAGGAAGTAGGCAGCACATGAATGGACAATTCACATTTTTTAAAAAAAATGGCTAATAAGCATATGAAAAGTATTAACCCTGTTAGTTATCAAAGAAATGCAAACGAAGCATCACTTTCTGTAAATCAAATTAGTAAAGCTTAAAAGTAAATAATGGTAATAAATTATAATAATTAATTAATTATTATAATTAATTAATTATTATAATTAATAAATTATAATAAATTATAATAAATGGTAATAAATGCCAATAAACACATGAAAATATGCCCAACCTCATTAATTCAGGAAAATGCAAATTAAAATCACAATGAAAAGCCATTTAACACCCACTAGCTTGGTAACAATTGGAAACTCCAGCAATCTCAAGTATTTGAGAGGATACACAGCAATTGGGGTTTGTGGTTCTGGTAGGGTTAACAGTTGGCAGACAATTAAATATTATCTAGAAATATGGATGACAGGCACACCTTTTAATACAAAGTCCTTCCTGGGTATGGGTTCTCCGGGAATAGTGGTTGACACTGCATGCACACCAATTCTGAAAATCTTTTCACTGTTCACACAATTTAAAGTTGTCATCTAAACTTTTTATTGGAGATTTTACTGTAAGTAATGAATATCTGAATATTCTTACCTGTGGATTGATTTAACAAAAAAAGGAAGAAAGAAAGAAAGAAAGAAAGACAGAAAGAAAGAAAGAAAGAAAGAAAGAAAGAAAGAAAGAAAGAAAGAAAGCAAACCCACACTCAAGCTCTTCTTTAACAACTTAAGGTTTTAGTTACCCTTTTACTCTTCAAACCTACAGTTTTAACTTCATAGGTAATTTCAACAGTTTTATGCTTTAAGTCTTTAATTGATTGCTTTATCATACATCTTTAGAGAAAAATTATGTGCATAAATCGAATTCTTCAATGACTTTCTATATGACCTTTTGGTTCTAAGGATGAACAATTTCTTCCTTGGGGAATGTGTCACTCAGGGTACTTTAAATCCATGTTCCAGGGTCAAGGTTGCTCATATTTGACTCCTAATAAGCTAGTTATAAAATTCTTCTAGATTGAGTTACCATTATAACCGTTAATCATATGTAACTGATCAAAACAGTATGAGAAAAGTATATTTTTTTAGCTAATTACTACTTGGAAAACTGAAATTTTATTGAGAAATGTATACCTTGTTGAAGTGAATAGTTATTCTCAATTTGTTTATATACCTGTGGCTAAATATTACTTAAGCCTAGAAAGAGGAAGAAGATAGCATCATTGAATTTCTGTTTATTGTTTTCATAAATGTGTATGCTGAGAATACTGTTTACCTTAGTAAATAGAGAACAAAAGGAGTTTCTTTAGCAATGACCCTTAATCCTTTAAATTTATTCTCAGTTACATGCCAAATCTCACCTTGTGATTTATGATTGATGGTTTCATCATCAGAAATTATTTTTAGCCAGGTAGTGGTGGTGCGGGCCTTTGATCCCAGCACTCGAGGGGCAGAGCCAGGCAGATCTCTGTGAGTTTGAGGCCAGCCTGGTCTACAGAGTGAGTTCCAGGACAGGTTCCAAATCTACACAGAGAAACCCTGTTTCAAAAAACCAAAAAAATTATTTTTAATAATCTGACCACTGAGAGCTTGGTTGTGTGACTCACAAATGACTGTCGAGTGTCTGACTTACACAATGATCGGTTCTCCATCCATTAAGGTCACTTGTTTCCT
Source organism: Peromyscus eremicus (assembly GCF_949786415.1). Lineage (NCBI taxonomy): Eukaryota > Metazoa > Chordata > Mammalia > Rodentia > Cricetidae > Peromyscus > Peromyscus eremicus. Next base: position 1,075,414 of record NC_081431.1, read on the forward strand.
TAACAACAATATAAGGTTTGAAGCATCTCTTTGATTGTTGTCCTGGGCTTTTACATTCTAGATTCATAGTGCTAGAAGGGTAGGAATCAAGATGCCTGAGAGGCTAGAAGGATTCACATTGGGAAGTGCATGTAGAGAAATCAATGCCTTGTAAACCTGTCCTTGGATCCTGAAAATTCCCTAGAAGTCACTGGAAAGCCTTGTGTCTCCCCAGTGTTAATTTATAACACATTAAGTTATAAATCTCTCTGGAAGAAAATCTCACTCAAGGATGTCAGGAGACAAACAGAACTTCCCCATGAACACTGGTTTAAAAATAACCCACATACCTATCAGGGAAGAGTGAGTAAGCCTAAATTCATTCATACAATAACATACTACATAGCAGTGAAATGAATGATTTAAAAAAGAAAAAAAAACCAAGTTGCCGTAAAAAACACAGTTTGATCACATATTTATGAATCTGAAAAGCATCCTATTGAAATTGTAGATTAGCTCAACCATACATAAAATTATTAAGTTGTGTAGCAAATTTATAAAAGCAATAGCTCACAAAAACTCCATGTTGAGTTTACTTCCAGAAGAAGTAAGAATGGAGACCTGGGCCTTCTGTACTTTGGGTAGAGCTCCCAGGGCACTTAGTACTTCAGATTTTCTTCTGTTTATGGCTCTAGTTGGCAGAGTGAACCTGGGAGAGCAGGGCCTGAAACTGAGGACTAAATTCTCATGCAATAGCCAATTTTATTCAGAGAATCAGACAATTTATACTCTGAGGGTTAAGAAAAGTCAAGTGAATAAAGTTTTCAATTACAAGGGCAAGCTACACATGGCAAAAACATATTTTTCCATAGAGGCATAGGAGTAACAGCAGCTGAGGTGAACTCACTCCTATCTGCTACTCCTGGGAGGGGCTCAAAAGCACATCTCAAGAACAATCCATGTTATGGAGGAGCAAAGGTTACAAGACTCTTGTTTTGTTTACTTGGAGTTTTCTAAGAAGGTCTCAGAAATCTCCTCACACAGCTTCATTTATGGACTGTGTTCCGACACTCTTCTATAACTTGTACAAAGTGTTTTGACATGCTTCTTCCTGCTTTAAAATTTTAATAAGTTATTGTAAGGTTGTACACATGTTGATACTTGGAAAGAATAATATATTCCTTTGTAAATATGAAGTAATTCAAAATGTAAAATATAAATAAAAGTGCATATAACATTGAATATTTGAAGTGGTTTTAGTGAGACCACCTTTTTTTTTTTTTCACTACTTCTGGGAATAAGAATGGGTGTAGTATTTCTGGAAACTAATTTAGAACTGTTTATACAAAGTCTTAAAGTGTTAAAACTTTGTTACTCTATAATTCTATTTCTAGAATTATGTCTTAAAATTAATAGAATGTTGTTACAGATTAATAGTCAAGGATATTTATCACAGTAGTGTTTATACAGAAGAAAAACTGGAAATTATATAAATAGGCTAAATAACAGAAAGTGTTTAAGTACAGTGTGGCAAAACAATATGATAGATCATTCAAGCATTAAATTTGTTTAAAAATAATGTTTATTTATCAGAGTAGCCTCCCCTAACCCACCAAAAACCACCTCATGGTTTACAAAGAAAATGGGGCTAAAGGCTATATGCAATGGCGAGACTAAGTACTGATAAGCATGTATTCCTTTGGGCGTGTCCTGGATGAGTTTATATTACTTAGTGTTACCGTCCAAGAAGTCCCACAGTCTATGGCATCTTCTTTTACCTTGCTGTATCATGAGTTTTTTCTAGGAGGATGAACAAATATCTATACAACATTGGTAGGGCTCCAAAGACAGACCAAAGAAATTATTACACACACACACACACACACACACACACACACACACACACACACACGTCAAGCTTGGTAAACCAATGGATTTATCTGAACCACTCATAAGAGAGCAGGTGAGGAAGATTAGGTACAGGAACATGGGTAATAATTCGATGGCAGCTGCATCACCAAAAAGTCCCACCCCAGCATGGGTGATAGCTCATGAGAGCTGCATTCCTGGAGCTCCTAGTACAACCTGTGGGAAAATCTACTAAACAGTTTCCTCTCCCAGCATAGTTTACAGGTTAGTCTAGAACCTTGAAAAGGGCCTCATAAATATCATAAGTTTCATGAACTTCCTGAGTCTTCTAAATCTCCTGACCCTATCCATGAGTGTAGCATGAATCTTAAAGGTACTTATTAATAAAATCAAACCTGAGCCAGGTATTGGGTTAAAGCTGGAAGATCAGAGAAGCAGAACAAGCCACAGCTTCCTCACCTTGCCAGTTCCTCAGCTGATCCTGTTTCCTCAGACTGGAAGCTTCTGAGTCCTCATCCAAATGGATCTCAGCTGAACTGCTGCTAGAAGCTTAAAAGATTAACCACCTAAAAGCTTCTAGTTTCTGGTCTTCACGCCTTATATATCTTTCTGCTTTCTGCCATCACTCCCTGGGACTAAAGGCTCACTTTCTGGGATTAAAGGCATGAGTTACCATGCTTGGCTGTATCCTTGAACACACAGAGATCCAAGTAGATCTCTGCCTCTGGAATGCTAGGATTAAAGATGTGAGTGCCACCATTTTCTAGCCTCTGTATCTAGTGACTGTTCTGTTCTCTGACCCCAGATAAGTTTATTAGGGTGCACAATATTTTGGGGAACAGAGTACTTACTACCACACATGAGGGAGTGTTTTAGTTTAGAAAAAATCTAGCCTCAGTTTCTTCTCTTGTTACTCTCTGGTGTTACTTTGCCCAGCTGTCCCTGGCTTACTCAGGTTGGAAGTATGAAAACTCAGGGAGTCCCATGAAGGCTGTTCATATCTAATTATGACAATCATTATTAATAAACAAAACTTCTCTCTGCTAGGAATTATTTTCCTTGCTGACTCCCACGTAAATTTTACCCAGCTTCTAAGCCCATATCTGTCCCTGCTCCTCTGTGAACTGATAATTTTACTTTGTTGGGCCTATGACATTGTAGTAGGCCAGGCCCATAGGGTCAAGGAAATTGGCTCAGACCAGTAGCCAAGGTATACACATAACATACTCTTTAAGTGCCAACCTGGAGACTGCCTGAGGGCCTAGAAACAGGAGCTGTCAGAGTTCCTAGTTGATGTCAGAGTTCCTGATCATGCTGAGTCTACCTGAGGACGTAGCAACAGTCACTGTCAGAGTTCCTGATCATGTCCAATGAGGGACAACCACACAGACTGGGTGCTAGGAGGAGGGTATGTAAGGACTTCCTTGTTATTGAATAAATGAGTTTGTTATTTGCCTTCAACGAACGTTATTTGCTATGACAAAATACCTAACAGAAGCCATTTAAGAAAGGAAAGGTTCACAGTTTCACATTAAGAAAGAACTGGTTCACAGTGCCAGGGTGTACAGTCACCATAGCAGGGAATGTGTGGCAGCAAGAGCAGATGGCTGGCTATTCACATTGTGTCAGTTCTCTTCCTCCTTTGCCTCGGGCCCAGGACTCCAGCCTATGGGATGGTGACACCCACATTTCTGATGAGTCTTCTCATATCAGTTAATCTAAAATACACAAACTCTCACAAACATACCTGGGGATTTGTTTCCATGGTGATTCTAAATTTCATTGAGTCGACAATGAAAATTAACCATTACAGATGCACCCCCCACTTTTAGCTGTAGCTCTTCTGTCCCACAAAACAAAATATTACATCCAGGTACACCACTGTTCACACACCACTTTTACTTTATCTATACTAGTACGTTTTCCTTAAAAATTATTTTCAGTTTCATGGTTATCAAAGTCCTTTTTAGAAGACAGGAACACTGTGATAACCTGCTAAGTGCTGTCAGTTAATTGATTAATAGACTGCATTTTAAAAGGTTAAATCCAGCCATCGTGTGATTTTGGCATAAGTTCAAAGCTTAAATTCTTAAGCATCACCTTTTTCTTCCCTCTTCTCATTGTTCAGTGGGCACCTGGGCAGAGAGCATTCAGGTGCTGAGAGGAGAGATGCAGAGGCAGGACTGCAGACCCTTTGATGTGCTAGCTACACTGAGAGTGGCTGAAAAATGCAAATGTGCTCTTCAGCTAGTAGAAGTATATCAATATTAGGAAGAACATGGAAAAGAAGAGGGAAGAAAGAATACATAACACTTAAGAAGATAATGCAGCTTGCTGTCAGGTACTTAGGAGTGTGGCTCTTAAAAGAATTACACAGTTTCATAGAGGGTTTTGCTTAGCTTTTGTGAGTGACTCATGGTATTAATTTCATGCAAAAAGAAAACACCATCACATTTTTGGGGGTGTTAGGATATAGAGGATGGGGTCGAGTGGGAGGGGTAGTACAGAGAAAAAACAAAAAGGATGGATAAAGTTGTCTGATGTCATTCTAGCCCTTGCTGCAAAGACCAGCCATTGAGTGATAAGCAGGCTGTCAATTAAAGATGAGTCCACTCTCGGTTCTTTTTCTCAAGGGTAATGCCAGAGAGACACTTGCCATATAATCTTTTATTCTTGTTTTGGTTGGGATTGGATTGTCAGAAGGGAGAAGAAAGAGGGAAGATTTGGGGTATACTTACGGGGTGAAAACAAACTTGATTCTCACTAAAAAACAACCCCATATCTCCACACCCAGCAGAATGTAACAGGGACATTTTTGAGTGAGAAAAATCCACTGAGATCCCTTTGCCAGTTGGCCTGTCATAGTACTTTTCTGAGAGTGTTGAAGTCTGTCTGTAAATTTTTTTTTGAAAAACAAATTTGGTTTGCTTAATGTACATCTGAGCGTCCAGGAGAACTTGGGTTGGGAAAATAGTGGGGACCAAAACACAACCCTCAAAGATTGATGTTGTACATTCACTTTTGGGGATGGACTATTCTATGCCTTTAATGCTCCTTCCAATCCTATGAGGTAGGGAGTTCACAGAGGAGGGAAGTGTTAGTGTTTGTGTTTTCTTTATCACAGGAGTTCCAGAGCTCATTATTGTTCAAAGACACATCTTGGCTCTGCAAGAGCAATCTGATGGTAGAGAGGAATCATAAAACAGAAACTGATAAGAACTGGAATTGGTGAAGAGGGGTTTGAGCTAGTACCTAGAGTAAGAACCCCAGTGAAGCCACATGCAGACTGGAAAGAGAAATGGCTCATCTGAAAGTGTGGGTCTACCCTTGCAGGAGGTAGTCCACCTTGGTCAGAGCCGTGAGGCACTGGGCAGATGCCGACAGGGAGGAAAACATCACCCACATGTACTGGGGATGGAGACATTGCCCACCATAACGGGTTTCTTCTCAGATGACCTCCAAATGGAGCATCTCTCTACCCAAGAACCATTGCTGTGTGGCTGAATGGGCTTCTACTTTGAGGATAATCTGGCAAAATCAAGAACAAACTCTTCTCTCATTTTCCATGTCTTTACCTAGGCTTTCTCTCCCATTGGGCCCTCAGGAAAGTTATTTCCTTGTTATTCTTTAATTGCCAGTGTTTCAAGGTAGGTTAAGTACATGGTTAATGTGAACAGCTAGACCTGGTCTCTTTGCCCACACTGTTAGGCCAGGAAAGGAGGAACAGCTTGATGAAGTTGCTGTGAAGTTCCTTTGGGCTTTGAACAAATTGCTCTAATATGAGAAGTCACCAGTCTGCTTCCCAGTGTCATTAAGGAGCCCCATGTGAAGGAAAGATATTAGTTTTCACTTAGAGAGCGAAGGCCACCAACAACTGAAGAGAGAAAGGCTGCAATGTGGTTAATGGGGCAATTTGGTGACCCAATTGGGAGCCCAGACATTTCGCCTCCTGCCAAGCTCTAGCAAATTTGTATGATACAGAAACAGAGCAGGAAGAATAGATCAATGCATTTGCTCATTCTATTAAGGAGGAAAGAGAAAGACATAGTTTAGGTTTCTTTCTATCAAAACCAATTTCTTCACCTCCACAAGCATGAGGATTGCATCACACCATCTTTTGTTCAGAGAGCTGGAAAGGTTCCCAGCAGGGAAAGCTCGAGTTTTACGTAAGGAAATTTGAAGCAATAATCAGCCTTTCACCTCAGAGATGTCTGTTGTATTAAAAACTTAATAAATATTAATTACATGTTAAATCAAGTCTCATTTCATTTTATAGATCTCCTGTTTTAAGTCTTCAAAAGGAGGGCCATTTTTTTTCCAGGAAGTCCTATAACATGACTTAGCTTTCAATCTATTTTTGTGTTTTCTCTCTAGTTCTGAGGTTACAACAAATTTGATTACATTTTATTTTGAACTAAAATAAAATAATTCACTGTGGAGAATGAATGAAGGCAGACTAAGGGAGATGCAGAGAATAGAATTCAGTCCAGAGTCAGTATCTTCTTTCATTTCTTGATGGCAGATATCCCTACATCCTAATCAGTGTTCTGCCTCTCACCTCTAGTTATCCACCCTGAGACACACTTGCTCTTTCTAGACTGTGACAGGTGGGAATGATCTCCTGTTGTGAAAGCTGTTGCTTTACATACATTATATTCCATTAAAACAAAGCCATGATTTACTTAGAAATCCCATTTTTTGTATTTAGTTCCGGTTTGGGGGATGGAGGGTCCAGCTGTGGGTCACTGACCCTGGGCTGCCTGGCTGATCCCAGCACAAAGTAGTTTTGCCTGGTGGTGAACTCACCTGGAAATATGAAGGCCCTGCTCCCTATGACCAGCACAATTGCCTACTTCAGAGCCCATGATGAATGCAGCCCAGATGAGTTCAGCAAAAATTAGTTCCAGGTATTCATATTAAAGAACTTGACTTCACTTTCAGGGAGGCTCAGAGTGGGAAAGGCAAAAACCTGGCGCTGTCAAGGCCGTTCACAGAGAACAAAGCCAGTAAGTATTCAAAGAGTAGACTCTATGGTGGGTGGGTATGTGGTTCTGGGCTCTGTTTGCCTTTGTGAAAGAGAATCCACCCTAACCCTGGGACACTCACAGACATTCACAACAGCATGGACTTTGTGCATCTTATTTTTAAAATGTTAGACTAGACCAAGAGGTGATTTTTTAAAAAGTTTGGTGTGCTGGATTGTTTCATATGCATTGAAGGGAAATGAGGATGAAGACAATGAACTTTACATAGAAAACACCTATCTACAAGCATGAGTAAGTGTCTCAGTAACTGTTGAGGAACAACAACCCAAAGAATGCTTCAGGGCAATGTGACTTGGGGAAGCTTCCTCTTGGCCAAGAAGGATATAGGAGATTCAGATTGTTGAAGAAAAAGAGGGCTACCACAGAAGTGCCCAGGCATGATCAGTGGTAAAAGCATTGTGTAGAGAAGTACATAACAAAGGGAGAGAAAGGAAAAGTAGTGTTTGGATAAGAGGTCTTCTTACTGAATGGGACTCAGTTGACAAGGTTGCTTGGTGTAGTTTGTTTTGTTTTGTTTTGTTTTACTATTTTTGGGGGCCCTCTACTCAGCTCCCAAATAAATACATGGAGACTTATTCTTACTTATGAATGCCCAGCCTTTGCATGGCTTATTTCTAGCTTGTTTCTAATTTAATTTATCCTATTTCTCTTTAACTACATTTTGCCTCTGAGCTTTTACCTTTCTTACTTCTGTATATCTTACTTTCACTCTTACTCCATGGCTGGCTGTGTGGCTAGGTGGCTGGCTGGCCCCTGGTGTCCTCCTCCTTTTCTTACTCCTTTCTCTTTGCTTTTCTTTTTCTGGATTTCACCTCCTATTTATTCTATCTGCATGCCAGTCCCACCTATTTCTCTCTCCTGCCTAGCTATTGGCTGTGCAGCTCTTTATTAGACCAATCAGGTCTTTTAGATAGGCAAATTAACATAGCTTCACAGAGTTAAACAAATGCAATATAAAATAATGCAACACACCTTTGCATCATTAAACAAATATTCCACAGCATAAGTGAATGTAACACATCTTAAACTAATATTCCACAATAGTCCACAGCTGGGACTTTAAGGAAGAATAAGAGGCTGAAAGATGGAATATCTTTCATCAGAAATGTTGGAGATTGGCATGGAGGAGGGGAAATATTTGTGCAGAGGGTAAAGCAAAGATCCTATTGCACAAACCTGGGTTTGCCAATTTAGCCACTTATCTGAGGGACTGATGGATGAGGGAATGTATGAGTCTTTCGAGTCAGCCTAGCAGTCCTCAGAGGCTGACAAGACATGGGGGTAAAGAGGAGTAAAATAGCTATGTCCTGGTTTAATGGATTGGAAATGTAAGAAATAAAGGGTGAAAATCAATTCAGAAGGAAATATATATTAGACTTGATTTTAGAAAGTAATTTGGAGACAGAATATTTCAGTTATGTAATCATGAGTCAAGCTGGAGCTATGGAAACAAACCATGGGTGAGGACCAAAACATGGACCCAGGGGATCACTGTTACAGTGTTCTTTGGCCAAACCTCTCAAAAGAGAAGATTCTCTAAGAAAATGATTCTCAATAGGATGTGATCTGAGTCTTAAATCTCAGAGGCACAGGGAGGAAATATGGGAAGAAGAGGACAGGGTGACCCCAGTGGAGTCTCAGGAAGGAGGATTAAGGCTGCAGTGTTTACTGAAGTTGCTCAGAAAGTTTTGCCAAAATAGAGGAGACTCAGGTGAAATGACACATCCAACACAGGTATACACTCGAGAAAAAGGGCCATGAGATGGGGTCAATTTGCTTAGAAAAGGTGCTTTCTTAGGAAAAGGGTCACACATATTCAATAAAGGAATGTGTATGAGGATAAAAAAGAAACATAAACAATCAGTTTGCTCAAAATACTGCTCTCAAAATACATTTCTTCCAGTGTGCCTGTATATATGTATACAGAGATATAATTTTACAGTTCATGAACATGTATAGATATGCAGACAAATGCTCTAGGAAGGTGTCTCAAGCAGACAGGACACATTACTCTGCTGAGTGATGATGCTTGCCCCTGGCTTGTTGCCATTGGCAGCACAATGTGTACTCAGAAGCCAATCAGACTTTTGTTTCTTATCTGATCTCACCAGAGAGAGGCTGAGAAACCTGTGGTGCCCCTCAGCCACACCCTGAGATGGCCACTGGGGCTTCTAAGGAGAAGCACTTTGTCTGTGCTTGGCTTCTAAGTCAGTGCTGTGGGTTCTGAGGAGGGAGGGCTGAAGTCCCCAGGCTGATCCTCTGCAAGTTGAAGGTTGACTTCACAGATCCAAGGAGGATAAAAACACCTGTCCATGTTCACATCCCCACTGCTGATTCACACATGGAGACTGTCAGGCTTAAAAGAATCCAGACTGAGGAAATTTTAAAAATATTTCTATGCTTTTAAAACAACCCATGCTGGTTTCAGTTCAGCCTTCTAATAGGAATGAAACCTCTTCTACACACATCTGTTTTGCAACCCTGAATAGCATCCTTTGGTCCTTCGACGGTGGAGTAGTCAGTGAGCTGTGAGGTATGCTGTCCTACACCTTGAATAAAAGTATTTTGTCAGAAAGAGGCTGAGTGGCCCAGTCTCATTAGTTTGGCTGTCCCAGAAGCACCAAGTCAAAGATACAGGCTAATGGAAAGTGGTCCCTTTGCTTGATTTAGGTAATTCCTTGGCTGTCATCAGAGGCTATGTGATCCTGAGACCCAGGATATGCTAAGAGGACTCTTGGATTTCTGCCCAGTGCTTTAAAAGAATATGTTTTAATGTTTTGTATGGCTCCTTCTGCCAAGTCCCAACAAAATAGAAGTGAGCATAGAAAATAGAGGATTAGAAAGAAGAAAAGAGGGGTAGTCAAGAAAAGAGACATGGAAAGAGAAAGAACTCAGAGATGGAAAGAAGGAAAGGTAGAAAGTGGAAAAGGAAAGGAGGAAGGGGAAAGGAAGGAAGAAAAGAGAGGGAGGGGGAAGGGAGGAGAAAGGCAGCAAAAGAAGGGAAAGGGAAAAGAGAGAGGAGGACAAACGGTGAAGGAAGAGGGAGGGGAGGAGTAGAGGGGAATAAAGGATTTGATGAGAGAGAAACAGATGGCTGATCTGGAGGGTCAGTGCTGAAGGGGGAGGAGAGACTGTCTGCAGCAGCTCATCTGAACAAAATCCAACTTCCTGCAGGCAGCTGCCCGGGGGCCCTATCCATCATCCACATTCAGGTTCCCACGATCAATGCTACAGTCAGTCATTGGCCATCCTTGAAACACCAGAATCATTATGAACAAACACCAGAGACCCACGTATTGAACTCTTCTAACTGCTCCAGAGGCTAGCAATGCCAAACACACAGGCTACAGAAATTGTTGTGTGGGGTATGTGCTTGAGCATGGACTGGCTCACTTATTGTTGATTTAAATAAGTCTTAAGACAAGTGAAAAAGTATTCATCTAGCTGTTCCTCTGCTGAAGGGGCCTCCCCTGCATATAATGTCATGTCTATAAGCTGACCAATTTGTCCAGAAATTAGGGATTTCTGGCCCCGCAATGCTGATGGTGAGATGGAATGGTCCAGGTCCCCTGGATCCCCTCAGACCTTGTTCATCTTCTTGAACCAATCCCTGGTTCTAGTCATTCTTCCCTACCCATCCCTGGAAAGAAGGTTCTAGTGTGCTCTTCCCAATATTGCTTCCCAAGGCTCTTCTGTGTTGGGAGTTCAGTCTTTTCCATGTGCTGACATACACAGAAGACTCAGATCCCACATTCTCCCATGGATCCCCACACATTATATTTTGCCTGATGATCTTCTCCTGCCATTTTTTAGTTGTCCATTTTGTCTTTCTAGGTCTAGGATCAGTTTGATCTTCTACACACAGTTTTCCTTGTTTCTACAGCAGCCATCTCTGATTCACCTATTCTCTCTCTCTCTCTCTCTCTCTCTCTCTCTCTCTCTCTCTCTCTCTCTCTCTCTCTGTGTGTGTGTGTGTGTGTGTGTGTGTGTATGCATGTCCACATGCATGCAAATACATGAGTGATGTGTCTGTGTTCATGTGTGTGTGCAGATGCACATGCAAAGGTCAGAGGAGAACTTCTGGTTCAATAATAGGAAGATTAAATACGGCAAGACCATTTTCTTTTTCGATTGCTCTCCACTTTATTTCCTTGAGACACGATTTCTCACTGGACTCAGAGCTTGCTGATTTTTGGCTAGGCTAGCAACTAGCAACCCCAGCAGTACCCTCTCTACACACCTAACACACATCAATACTAGGATTACAGGTGAGTATGGACATGCCTGGTTTACATGGGCTCTTTGAATCCAAACTCAGGCATTTGGGCTTTTTTAAAAAGGGAATTGTGTCACATATCTGAGGGTTTAATCATACTACATCCTATGTTACCTAATCTTGTACATGGTTCAAGTAAGTCCTTGAGAAGATAATGTTAGAGAGAAATCGATCTGGATTTTGAGACCTAGATCTACCTCACTTTAGTCATTGAACTCAGAAGTCAACATTTCAACTACTCTGTGGCATGCCTCACTTATTCCTCAGGAGCAGCCTCAGTATACAGACAAGAGTGAAGCTCAGAGACCCTGGGTAGCATGTCTGCACAACACACAGCAGCCAGAGTTACTTACACTTTAGCTGTCAGAACTCCAAGAAAGCTCTTAGCTATTAAGTGTTGCTGAGTTTCAATAACAGGAAGATTAAATACAGCAAGTCCATTTTCAGGACAAACTCCTAATGCTCTAAAGTTTATTCTACTGGTGACCAGATCCTTCTAGAATTTTTTTTTCTTATAATCAGCCTAGAATGTCAAAACAAGAGGCACCTTTGGCCCTCAGAGACTCCAGGGCTACTGGGTCTTATGGTAGTCTTGTGCTCTCCTACCCCAATCTTCCTGGTTGGCTTCAAGTCATTGTAATACCCCACCCCCACCCCCAGTAAATATTTTATCTTTAACAAACAGCTGGGAGGAGTGAGGAGCACTGGCAGCAGGCTGGGTCAATCCTGTTTAAATATTGATCACAAACATGGTTAAAATAAAAGTTTATCGACTCAGCTGGCAACTCTGCAGCTTCAACACTTTGCAGAACAGCTTTCCCTGTGTGGTGACTCCGCACAACTCACTTGAGTTATGATGTTAATAAGTGAGGCACCTCCTTAGGGAGCATGGTGATGTCCTGGAGGCAGCTTCAGGAAGGAAGCAGCCTTCTACAGGAGCCATTGCCAAGGCCAATGTGTCCTATCTTGGCAGAGCAACCTTGGGGTGCTTCCCTCTCAGCTGTGGACACAGCTATCATACTTTCTGGGGTGAGAGCCCTTGTCCTCTGACCTTGAGGACAGGGTGTAAAGTGAAGAGTAGAGGGACCTGTAAGGGGCATGGCAGCAGGGGAATGAGCGATTCCCTTCTCTTTGGACTTTTCTACCAAACATTAGCATCTATCAGAATCCTCAGATGTCCCACAACAATTCAGACCCATGGGCCACCCTGGGGTCACTGATATGAAGCTCTATGGTGAGGTTATTTATTTAACCAGATGTATCTACCCCTGGAAAATATACTATTCCCAAATACTGTACAAATTCATCTGTGAACAAAAATCCAAACAAACAAAAAAAACAAACAAAACCCCAAAACAAACAACAAACAACAAAAGACACACACACACACACACACACACACACACACACACACACACACAAAAGTAGCACAGTGACCTCAGGTACTAGAGCATGTTGGAGGAGCTAGGCTAGGCCTTCCACACTCCTGGAAAAGCCCCTGGCAAGTTAAATCCCACAGGAAAACTTAAGACAGGAGAGTGGTGGTCAGCTCTAGTCTGGTTACTGGAAGGCAGGAGGCCTCCTGCTTCTCAGCACTGCCCTGGGCCTTTGGAAATGATGGTTTGAAGGCCATAACCCACTTTAAGTGCCTTTCCTTCATCAATATGGTAATGAAGCCCCAACTTAGAGATGTGTCATCTATAAAGAGGCAAGGCAGAAGCCCACTCCTCCCTACAAGAGTTGCAACATCTAACAGATGGCCACTTCCGAAGGTGATGGGATGATGCCTTTAGGAAAAAACTCACCTTCACCTGGGTATGAGTTTTAGAGGAGAATCTGCATCTTTGACCCCCAAGAGCTGGAGAAAGGGCATCCAGAGCTTTCCAAGCATTTTTCCCATAAGGTTTAGTCTAGCCTATCAGCTGTGTCCTCTAGACAGAAAAGGCTATAAAGGAGTATACAAGGAAGGATTGGTGATGTAGAGACAGGGGCTTTAGGTGAAACAGCTGACATGTTGAACTCAGCCAGGATTGACTGGAAATGTCCCTCCACTGTGTTAAGGCTTGTTGTAGTACCATGCTACCCATGAAGATGGACAGGTAATAATTAAAGAACTTACCTTCCTTCACAATGGCAGAGATGCTGGAGAGGATCTGGAGAAAGCATCTAACCTGTACAGGAGGACAAACAAATCCTGCAAGCTTACAAAGTACATTCCTGCCCCAGGGCCTTTGCCTTTCCCTTCGGTTTGTACCATTCTTCCCAGAAGTCTTTATCTTTCTTTGTTCTTCCAGTAAAATCTCTAGCTAAATATCTTCTTCCCAAAGCCTTCCTGATAAAATGGCACCCCATACTTTCTGAAGCTCCATGTCTACTATTCTTTCATTCTCTTCCTTGTAGCACTTGTCAGCACCTGACATTTTGTTCAGCTTTGTATTTTAATACATCTTAGCCTGTCTGCTGGAGGTATCCACATTCCATATAAATGGGTTTGCTTGCCATCTTCTATACTGTATCCTGAGGGTCTGATCTCTGATGTGCACACTGTGGATGCTTTGTAAAGGCTTTGGAGTGAGTGAATTCTAGAACTGTCACTGTCAATTCTGCTCTTGGAGCCCTCCAGAGAATCTGCTTTCCAAAATGTAAAGTACCAGTCATATATATGTATATGTATATATATATATATATATATATATATACATATACATATATATAGTATTAGTCTACATTGCCAAGACCTCTATATTAAAAAGTTTTTACTTCTAACTTAAAATCTTCTATGACATATTAGGTGGATTTTTTTATTTCCTGGAGAAAACCAAGAGTACTTTTGAAAACCTTTATATTTAGGGAATAAAATATAAATACATCAAGCCAGTTCTTGTTTTCCTAAGAGAGTAGCATGTGATACCAAACCCTTTCCCCAGGTACAGGGAGGGAGAAAGGGACCAGATTTCCATCACATTTGCAGAGTCACCAACTGTGGAGAAGGTCTAGCTTCATTGTATCATTACAGCCCAGTGGTCCTGCGTACTCAGAAATTTCCCAGGAGGGTTTCCTAGGCCCCTCAAAGCCCTGAGACTGGCATCCTCATTTGCTGGGGAGAAGACAGATGCTACAAGTGTCAATGACTTGGCGAAGGTTGCAGAACCTGGTCACTAGAAACAGAAATTGCTGAAAAGAAACAGGCATTCAGCTCAAAAGTCCAGGCTCAAGTTCAACCCTAAGTCCCTTGGGGAGAAGGCAAGGTTGGCTTCTAGAGGCAAGGCTGCAAACCAACTCTGAGGTTATGAGGCCACTCTGTACAACTGTCTTGCTCTGAGCTATGGCCAAAGAAGAGCCCAGGTAACCCAGGCCTTCTGATGAAAAGCATTTACCACAGGCAGCTGATGCTCTCCTGGTGGATGGCACTCCTTTTAGGAAACAGCTTATCTGGTGATACCCCAAACAGCCAGCATGGTGCTTTCACTCTGCTCCTGGTATCCAATATTAATCACTCAGATGGAGCTAGGTGATGGACCCAAGCACTGCAAGGGACTTGCAGGGTTCCAATAAAGGAAGACTAATTTACAGAGGAGACTGTAGCTCGTGAAGGTAAAAATCAATGAGAAGGAAGGAGAGCAACCACCATGCCATCTGAATGAGAATCAGGGAGTGAGTAAGTCCAGCTGAGAACCTGTCACATGCCTGGGAAGACTCACTGCCCTAGGTGGGAACTGCAAACAAGGATCCACATGGCTCTGCTTATGGGAAATGACATTCTAGCTGGAATCACTAAAACCTGAATACAGCTGAAGACACCCTGGCTGAACAGTGTGATCAGTAAGTGCCAAGGGATATTTGATGTATGGATGTTTAACATATCAACTAAGCACCTGGAAAACTGGGTGGTGTCTGACCTAAGCAGAGGGTGGAGAGCATGGGGTTTCTCTGGTTCCATCTAATGTCTTCTCTACCACTCCGTACCTTATTTTTTGAGATAGGTTCTGTCATTGAACCTGGAGCCCACGGACTGGGCTAGACTAGCTGGCTAGTAATCTTCTGAGACTGGCTTTTTGCATTACCCCTTACCAGGTCTGGGGTTACAGAAGTAAGCTTCCTGCCTGACTTTTGTATAGATTCTAGGGATCTAAATTGGGTACTTATGTTTCTGCTCTGCCCATTTAGCTCTGGAAACTGACATCTAAAAGCAAGTGACTTTTTCTTGTGGGATATTCTGTACACCATAGTATCCCAGGCATGCTGGTTGGTCTTTGTCAACTTGGCACAAACCTACACATATCTGGGAAGAGGCAATCTCAATTAGAAAATGTGTCCATATGATTTTCCCAGAAGCAAATTGGTGTGTGTGTGTGTGGGGGGGGGTTTCTCAATTAATGATTAATGTGGGAGGGCCCAGCTCACCACCAACCCTGGGCAGGTAGTCCTGGATTATATAAGAAAGAAGGGTGAGAAAGCCATGAAGAGCAAGTCAGTAAGCAGCTTTAGTTCCTTCCTCCAGCTTCCTGCTTTGAGTTCCTACCCTGACTTTGCTCAGTGATAGAGTGTGACCTGAAAGTTTTAAGATAAAATGCCACCCCTCAAATTGCTTTCGGCAATAGAAACCCTGAGACATACAGCTTCTGCTTGCCAAAGACCAAGAGCAATAGTATCTTTGCACATGGCCAGGTGTTTCCTGAGCTACAAAATCACCCTTAGTTGAAAACAAAGTCATAAGAAAAACAAACCAGTTGCCCAGCCAAGGGTGGACATCCCCTAAGGTTAACTGGCTAAGGAAGAGCCAGGTTATGGCAATGGCAGAAGGCCAAACAGAGGAACTTTCTAATCCCAGCTCTGGGAGGGAAGCCAGAGTAGCCAGACCTCCAGTGAGGCAGACTTCTTTGGGGGTTACTGTGTTTCCTAGAACTGCCCTTCATATCAGCCTCAGGCATCAACTAAGCTAAACATGCACGCCTTCCCCACCTACTAAGGACCTATGAATAAAAGGAGGTTGCCTACTATGGTCCTGAAAGTTTACTGGCAGAAATAACCTTGGGAATTCAAGGAGTCCTGAGTCAGAGGTAAATTTTATTTTTTCTTCGGGGGAGTACAAAACCACAGGCAAAACATAAAAGAATGTTTTTTATAAAAGTTCTGAAAGGCTGGCTTCCTGTTGGTGGAAATAAACCATTTGTACTCAGTTGCCACAGAGATATCAGCATGGATTGAATCTGAAATGTCTACCACAAGTCTAGAACACTTGTTCCCAAGCTAGTGGGGTTATTTCAGAAGGCCGTGGAACCTTCTAGAAGCAGGGCCTAGCTAGTAGGCCTTTGAAGGTTATACCCATTTCTTGATCTTGTCTGCTCTGTCTGCTTCCTGCTCTGCCATGATGTAAGCAGCCTCTTTTCACACTACACTCAGTTTACCCCCCTCTGAGACTATCAGCTCAAACAAGTCTTTCCTACCGGAGGCTGTTCATGTCAGGTATTGTGGTCACAGTATTGTAGAAGTGACTAACTCAGAAGTCAAGAGATTCTGAAAGTGAGAGATGGTGATATGGTTGCTGATTTCCAGTGCAGCTCCGTGTGTTGTGTGTTGTGTGCTGTACCTTGAGCTAAGGTGCTACTCTGGGCTTCATTTTCCTGTTATCTGAGGACTGAGTGATGATGAAGGGCTCATTCAGTATATGAATTCTGAGCCTGTCTCTGTGGTGGTGAGATATTTTGGCCACCTCCTTTCAATTGCCTCATAGTTTTAGGTACCAATCTGCCTTGCAAGCAGAGTGAACTCTTGCTGTCAATCACTGAATGAAAGGGCAGGAATCTCCCTGTCTGTCTATCCCCTGTTAGAAATGGCAGGCAGAATGTTAATCCAGAGTTTTATACCAGCTCTGGTCCACACAGCAGCTGACAGGACGGCTGCTCACTTTCCTTCTGGCTCCCACATGTCACAGAACCTGTTGGCACATGATTCAAACCCCCATTCCCATCAAAGTTAACCATCCCCTTGAAAATGAATGCACAGTTAACAAAGTGATAAGTTGATGCTTAAACTTTAAGCAGATTGCTTCCAGCTAATCTCAGTTAAGTGGCAGATGAGATCACAGGCTTTCAGCTCTACATGAGCCCTAACACCCAAGAAAACGTGCCTGCCTCCTAAGGGAAAACACGTGTGCAGTGCTTTCTTCTCCTAGAGTTGGGTGTACATGGGGTAGAGGAAAGGAAGACAGAGAAGAAAAAGGATATCCTGCTACACTGAGGGTGAGGTGTAGTTCTGGTAAATTTAGGTGGCCACTCTGAGCCAAGTTCACTATAGTGGGGATGCAGATAAGGTTATCTCTGCTGCAGAAATGGTCTGGTTAAACAGTGCACATGTGAACAGAGGTGTTAACCCAGAGGGTCTTGATAATCAAGAGTATGAACCACTTGGAACGCAAGAGTAGAAAGAACAAATGAAGTGCCTGTCCTCAGCTTATCACTTAGAGAAAGCATGAAGTAAGGGCCACAAAGATGTGTGACCCCAACTTGCTAGTCTGACCACAAGAGAAGGCTTTTGGGTAGGTATAGCAATTTTTCACTGAGTTTGAAGTGTAAGCAGGAATAGCTTAGGTGAAGAGGGCAGGATTGGGGAAAGCTTTCTAGGTAGAGGGTTCAGTATGATGGAGAGGCCTGAGAAAGGGGTGATGGCACTGTTAGAAACCCAGAGATGAGCTTAGGAGCCACATGAAAAATACTATGGAGATACCAGGGTGCCATAAATTAAGATGCTATAGAAACTTCTGGCCCAGAGGAAGACACAGGTTTGTTTCATCTTTTTATGGTGGTGTCAATTAACAAGTTAGTTGGTGTGGCCTTGAATGTGGTTGAGTTGGATCCTCCAAAGACTCACATATGAAAAGCCAGGTCCTCACTGCTGAACTGTTAGATGGTGGTTAGATCCTTAAGAGGAGGCCCTGATAAGAGGTCATATCAGGAGGCCATCATCCTTGAAAAGGATTGAGGGAGTTCCTGTGGGACACAGTTCTCCTCAGAGTTTACTCAAAGGATACCTTTCCATTCAGAGCTGTCCCTTCACAGCTCTGGAGGGAAAGGTATCCTGACTTGTCAGGAAGTCAGGCTATACCCACAGCTGTGAAGGAAAGTACCCTGGAAACCTACAGCTATGAGGAGAAAGGCATCGTGACATGTTGGGAAGTCAGGACATACCTGAAGCTGGGGTTTGGGGGGGCAGCCTCCTAGCAGGATGTAACAGTACTGCTCCTTTCTGAGAGGGAGCCCTTACAGCTGAGCTCTGATCCACCGCCACCCCTTAGGAAGCTTCCCAGTGGAGGTATTGGTTTCTTCCTCTGCTCTGTTCCCCTAAAGAACATCTCAGCAGAGGTATCCATTTCTTCTCAGCCCAGGCCCCAGATGTTACTTCTTCTGCTTCCTCTGCTAAAGGGGAAACCCCTGCAGGTATCAATCTCCTCCAGCTCCAACAAGTGCTTACTTCTTATTCTTCTTGCTCAGCGCCCCCCCCCCCCCCCACACACACACACTCCCCTCCCCACCTGCTCAAGGGAACGTCCTAGCAAAGATTCTGCCAGGAAAGAATATCTTCCTTCAAAACTCTTTTAAGAAAGAGATTTATTTTTAAGAAAGAGATTTATTTGGGAAGGAGGAATTCAGGAGAATGGCTGCCTCTGCCTGGGTGGAGAAGGACAGCCCACAGCTGAACAGGCAGAGGGGCTTATACAGGGCTTCTAAGGGGTGGAGTTTTTCCAGGGAGAAGATTTTCTGCTCAGGTATCAGTTGCTCTTGTCAGTCAGGGGCAGAGTTGACTCTGGTTTCATGGCCAAAATGTTTTCTTTCACTGGCCCTTTTTAGCCTTTTGGTTCTAGTTTCAGGTCCAGGATTTATTTCTTTCACTGGCTCTGGTTCCAGGGCCAAAATGTGTTTCTTTGGCTCAGGTCTCAGGCATAGGGTGTGTTTCTTTGGTTCTAGGTTCAGGGCCAAAGTGTTTCTTTCACTAGCTCTGGTTTCAAGGTCAGGGTGCTAGATTTCATGCTCAGGGATTGGTTGGTTTCCTGCTTAGGGAATGGTTGGTTTCGTGTTCAGTTAGTCAAGGGCAGATTTTGCTCTGGTTACAGGGCCAAAGTATATTTCTTTCACTGGCCCCTTTTAGCCTTTTGGCTCTAGTTTTAGGGCCAGGGTGTATTTCTTTCACTGGCTCTAGTTCCAGGGCCAAAGTGTGTTTCTTTGGCTCTGGTCTCAGGGTCAGGGTGTGTTTCTTTGATTCTGGGTTCGGGGCCAGGGTGTGTTTCTTTGGCTGGCCCTTTTGCCCTTCAGTGGCCCTAATAGAAGATCATGTCAGGAGGTCATCATCCTTGAAAAAGATTGAGAGAATCCCTGTGGGACACAGTTCTCCTCAGAGTATTACACAAAGAATAGGCTGGCCCAGCTCTCTTTCTGGCATCCTGTCTCACACCATGTGATTGTTCTCTGTCACAAACTTTGGCCATGATGCCACCCCACTATGTTTCACCAAGATGGCACCTTGCCCTTGAATTTCATAACTATAGGCTAATAAATCTCATTCCTTTACAAAACATCCTGCCTCGTGTATTTCATTGCAGTAATAGAAGACAGACTAATCCATAGCTGGTGCCAACATCTTCCAAAAACAGAAATGTTGTCTTTCCTATTTCAAAATGGAACAGATTTGAACAGATCCAACAAAGTGCTGTGCTTCCTCAAATCCAAGCTCATAATTCATTGTTTGTATGATTTAGTTGTGTGAACAGCTAATAAGGATTAAAGTAGGCAATAGTGCAGAAAAGTGCATCTTATTTATAACGTCTAGTCTTCTGGGTTGGTAGCACTCCCTTTAAATAGCTCAGCAGCTTTGACTTCATCAGATATAGCAGCTGTCTCCTCAGAATACAGTGTCAGAGGAAAATTGTTAACAGAAATGTTTTGGAAGTCGCTTCTTCTGCGATGCGTGCCCTGCCTGGCTCTCAGCAGACTGTCATTTTCTCTGCTGTATTTCTACAGACTTTGTTTATAGTCCTTTCAATTAAAGCATTTCCCCACTGTATTGAGCTGCTCTGTCTATTTTCATTAATTTAGTTTTTCCTTTAGAAAGTAAACTCTTGAGAACAGGGGCTTTAACTTACATCCTATGCATGGAAAGTGTTACTGAACTTACCTGGGGAAAAAGCAAAGGTAAATTAATAACTTTAGACTTAGGAAACCTGATTTTGTAATTTTATGCTAAGTAAACAGTGGTGACTAGAACCAAAAAATATTCTTACCAGGTTTACTTCTAATTTAAAAATTATATGCAACTTTAAGTGTTTATCGTAAGGAAATATTTCAATAAATCAGCTTACATCTGTTGAATGATCAAGGGACAATTGAAGATAATGTTCATGTGTAGTTTATGGGAACAAGAAATATTTGTTAATATTCAAGTTTTAAAAGCATTACTAAATGTTGTAAAGAATACATGACAATTTTGAAAAAGGAATAAACATCTACATTTAGGAGAAAAAACCTAGCGTGGAAATAGGTTGAATTATAATTGTCACTTAGATAATTAATATTTAACTTCATTTTAATTTTTATTTATTTCCTATTGCCTTGTCCAGGTGGAATTCTTGTTTTAAGCACCTTTCTCTAAACTACTTTTCTTTTTTCTTTTTATTTATAGCCAGTTCTCTGAGGCCAGCTCCATCCTTGTTCTTGAATCTCATCTTTTTCATCTACTTCTCTGACGCCTGTAGCTTTCTTATAATAATAATGTTTTGAGCTAAAAGTACATTATAGTTCAGATAATATCCTTTAATATCTCAGTTGGTTGAGATGGAAATCATGTAAATCTAGAGGCAGAGGGTCCAAATTTGAATCTTGATGTTTATGTTGATTCACAGATTGACTTTGCAAAAAATGACTTACTCTCTCAGTGCCTTGGTTTCATTACTTATGAAATAAAATTGTCTTACACCTAGACATAAGAACATACCCTTGTAGCCATGGTTAGGACTACCTCAAAGGTTTGCTACAATAAAGCCATAAAAGAAAGCTAAGCTAATTGCTTATGACTTACATAGACAATGTCATATCATTGGTTATAGACATACTCAGAGACATGCACTACTGTAAAATAGGTCAGTGTTCTTTGCTATGCTTGGCATAGATCTTATATTTTAGAAACAATTATTTTTATTCACCAATTACTTACAGCATATATTTTTTTGACTCATTTCCTGACAAACTTTTTATTGAATCCACCTGTATCATGGCCACTGTTCTGCGTTCTGCAACATAGTTAATACAAACTAGTTTCAGCTCTCAAAGTTCTGTGTCAGCAGCATTGTAGGCACAGACAAAGTAGAATATACTTGTGACCCAGTAGGGCAAGAGAGTTGTATAGGGGTGAGGTACCCGGAAGTGCACAGGTAAAACAGCTGTGAGCCTGAGAAGAAGAAAGAAGAACAAAGTGATGCTGAAGCTGAGTCTGAAGAGTGATGAGGTGTTGTCCAGTGACCTGCAAGAAAATGCCATCCAATGAAGAGAAAGCAGCAAGTTCAAAGGCCCATTTTTTCCCCTCTGACACTTTATTTTGGGAGAAACAATGGTTATTTCTGGTGGAGTCTGAATTGCTGCAAAACTTAATGTTTGTGCCGCTGACCCAGAAGAGAGAAGCTCAGAGATTATATATATTTAAGATGATTTCCATTGTGAAATAGAAGGTAATTCAAAATGCCTACATCATATATTACAGTATAAAGAAAAGTACAAAGTGAGTCTATAGAGATGAGGCTGTATGCCAGACTGAGAGGCCTGAGTCTCTGGAGGTGAGGTGTGTGCCACACTGAGAGGCCAAGTCCTTAGGTGAATCAATGAGCCATGTGGGTCTACAGTGGAGAAGGTGAGCTTTGTACTTACTATAATGTTTCCTGAATCTGAGGAGGTACCATAAAAATGGGCTGGAGCTGGAAAGATGACCACGTGCTCAAGCTAAAAGGACCCAAATTCATCTACACTAGTTTGTGGGCAGAGCAAGCCCACAAGGGTCTTACAGTAATGCCGTGGTTTAAATACAGGTGTCCTCAAGCACTTAGCCATTGAACCCTAATTCACAGTTGAAGACATTAAAAATACTGAGACTTTAGGAAGCAATTAGAACATTGCAGCTCTACCATTACAGAGGGCCTTATCACCCTTCATACAAGGACTTCAGGGAGCATTTTTGTAATTTTTTGCTCTTTAACTCTTTCAGCCATTTGAAGATGCAGCATCAAGCCTTGAAAACACAAAGACCAGTTCTTTTCAGATACAGACTCTCTTGGTACTTTGATCTTGGACTCTGAAGCCTCCAGCACCATAAGCAATAAGCTTCTGATAACTCAGCTTGGTGCTTCACACCCGTAATCCAAGCACCCTAGAAGCTGGGATAGGAGGCTTGGCATGAGTTTGAGACAAGCCTGGCTTCCAAGCTAGCCTGAGCCACAATGAGACACTGTCTCAGAAAAGTTTCTTGTGACTCACCCAGTCTTAAAACAGTAAGGCATTTCATCATAGTGGGAGGAAGAAACTAAGACAATTGTGTCAAGTATTTCCCCAGCACAACCCCCAAATAGACTGAAGGAAGGGAAACCTGAGGCCTCACAGGAATCCACCAAGACCCAAGCCAAAATAGATACAGTATATGGATAGTAGTAGGAAAGGAGCTTGAGAAATAGCCCATGCCAACAGAATGGCAACAGGTTAAGTGTGTATGCATGGCTAAAGAAGCTTTTAAAGTTTTCCTAAATATTATGCTTGAGAGGCTGAGATCAGGATGTAAGGTCATCTACCAAATATGAAGAGAAACCAGGTTATGTTTTTGAAGGTTTTAAGGTTTCCTTGAACCTGAGGCTGTGTGGGTTTTTAGGCAAAGATGCAGGAAATACCAGGATATGTGGGGTTTGGAGCTTTGGAGACACAGCTAAAATGTGGGGCTGTAAACATAGAAATACAAAGTCTAAGCTCACAAAAAAACAGAGAAGACAAAATGGCTAATGAATATTGAGACTGAACATTTAATGTACCTTAGAGCTTCCTGGAAGTCTGGGGAATTGCAAGCTGTTTTTCTGTCCATGTTGTTTTTCCATTTGTTAGAGTTTATGAAAAAAACTACAACAGTGAGTTTGCTCAACATAATGCATTAGACTTTGAAAAGAAATAGCAGAACACCAATGAAACTCTCTGAAATAGAAAGCCAGGAATTCCAGTGTAAGGATTCTGAATTTATATTGCATCTCAAGAAAGGACAAATATTTGACCCTGTCAGAAGTCACAGAGAAAAAGTATCAATATATTGTTTAAATATCTATAAGGACTGGTTATCTTAGAATGAATCTGTGTCTTAATAATGCCTTGTCAAATAACACATGAATGAATCCCTGTATGTCTTGGAAGATGGGTTGTTTAAAACTAACTAGAGTTAAAACCAGGTGTAACCTGGTATGGTACAACTCAGACCTAGTCAAGCACTATGCTGTCCTGCCCCCTCCTAACAGCGCTTCTGTGCTGGGTGCTGGACACCATAGTCACAATTCAGGTCTAGACCCAACAAAGTGTCCTGCTCTTGACACATTTGTCCCATCTCTCAGCTGTGGATAGCTTGGGAAGATGCTCTGTTAAAGAGAAACACACACCTCAACTTTTGCTGCAGGCTTTTTATACTGCTCTGGTGGGGACAACTGTTTCCCCAGTGAAGGCAGACTTTTTTCAATATTGTTTAGTTTTTCAAATAGGGTTGGCTTGTAGCTCAAAAGAAAAAAAAAGTATCAGAAAATTGGAGTAGAGCCCAGTTCTGACAGCTGCTTGCTTGATTCTAGCTGCAAACCAGGCCCTTGAATATCCTGATGGGTCAGGCTTTTCAGAGATGTGGTCATGTGGTCATGTGGTAGTGTGTCAGAAGTGTGGTAGACACAGACAAAGTAGCATATACTTGTTTCCAAGTAGGGCAAGGGAGGTTGCGTGGAGATGAGATACACTGGAGATGCACAGGTAAAACAGCTGTGAGTCTAAGGAGAAGCAGGAGGAAAAAAGTTTCTGGTGGTCTCTCCAACAGAGCATCATAGCCTTGGTGCCTGATCCGTGGAGTTCATTGTCTTAGCTCAGGAGCTTTTAAGCTGAACTTCAGAGTATGTTGTGGGATATTTGTACACGGTGTAAAGATGTATTGCTGTGATTGGTGTAATAAAAAGCTGAAAGGCCAATAGCTAGGCAGGAGGTATAGGCAGGAATTCTGGGCAGACAGAGCAGGAGATGAATCTGGGTGCACGGGAGATGCTAGTGGGACTCTAAAGAAGTTGGACATATGGTAGAGATCAGAGGCAACCATGCCACACTACAGAATATATATTAAAATAAATGGGTTAATTTAAGTTATAAGAGCTAGTGGGACAAGCCCAAAATAAGGCTGAGCTTTCATAATCAATAAGAGTCTCCATGTCATTATTTGGGAGCTGGCTGGCTGGACAGAAAAAGACTCATTACAAGAGTAGGTGTTTCTTCTCTGGTTTCTCAGAGTGAACTCTGAAAATTTCAGTCACTCAAGATGGCTCTATAATGAAGAGTTCTACAGTCAATTCAGCACTGAAGAGATATTCACAAATCCCACAATTAAAACAGCAACAACTGCCTCTTAACTTTATTGTTGTTTTTTTACTTGAGAATCTTACTAATATCCCATTGAATTAATGTTCTACAGAGAACATTATGGGAAATGCTAGCTTAATGTTTCACCATTTACAAAACATATTCACAGTTATTATCTCAGATTGGTCTCTGGCGAGGCACAGTGCTTGAATGTTTTTATTGTGGAAAATCCATGGTTTACAGCAGGCTAACCACCAACCAGGACTGACTAGATAAAACCCATGAGGAGGGAGGTAGAATCTGTGCCCTTGATTCTAAGCATATCAAAATGAGAGGGATATTAGTAATCTCTCCTTTCTTTCTGGAATTAATTCAAGCCAAATCTTTAGTCTTTAGACCCCACAAAAGAGGATCAGCCCCACAGCCCAGTCCTGACGTCCTGCATGTGGTATACCTCCACTCTTTCCCTGTTCCTAGTTTACACTTACTTTGTAGGTTTTCTCCTCTTGTTTGCCTTGGTCTTTGGGGAGAAATGCTCTGCTCCATCTACAACCTGGCTTCAACTTCACTTCATATCGCCAGTACTCCAGGGTCGTTTCTGGACCACATCTTTCACATCTTTAAGAGATTCTTCTTTATTGGCTCTCAAGAAGCGAGTGTCATTCAGAACACAACTTTCATTTCTTGGACACTGTCTGTTGCCATAGAAATCTGTCTTAAGGGGCTCTTCAGGCTGCTAGAACATGTTATGAGGGCTCACAAAAGCTCTCAGATACTGCTAGTGCTGGCCAGTCCCTGAACCATCATTCCCTGGCCTACGAAATCCTCCTTCACTCCACCCCATCCTGATTCACACAGGCCTCTGCACAAAGGCAGTGGAGAGTAAGTGCTTCCTGTGCAAGGACAGAGGCTAACCTAAGTTGAAGAATGCAGAAAGTGCTGCGCTACCTCAGGTGCTTGATGGGAGGGCTCCCATCACTAGGGTAGGCAAATGTCTGCAGCAGAAATGGTTGTGAACATAGATTTTGTGCTGTAGAGTCATGGGAATTGCCAGATGAAATTAGACCTAACCACTCTCAGTGAGGTAGACTCAGATATGATTCTGGTAGAGAAAGACATAGCTGGTCTATTTGGTGACAATCCCACACAACCCTAGAAGTAGACTTGATGATAATCCATGGCAGAGAAAGGCAGGAACTCCAGCCTGAGCATGAGTACGATAGCCAGTTATGCAGCCATCCATTTATGCTAGAAAGCTGAAAATGCAAGTGCTGAAAAGTCCAGTCTCCAAAGGCATTGTGAGCTCAAGAGCCATAGTGGTCTGTCCAGGGAAGTATGTCTTGGGGGGGGGGCTGTAGAGGTGTAGACAGTGAACAATACAAGATACAGGGGGCCAGGCCTGGGCAGGGGGGATGCTAGGGAAGTGGAATGGGATGATAAGGAAGAGGAAATGCTTTAAAGAACGTTTGGTCATAAGACAACCCTGACTTTTCCCTGCCTTACTTAGCCTATGGTTGGTATATTATATTAATTTTGTGTTATCTGCCCTTTAGCAGGCATTCCCAACTTTAGCACTAATGACACTGTGGGCTGAATAATTCTAGGTTCAGGGAGTCATTCTCTGCATAAAGATATATATTTATTTATTGATTAATTTATTTCTTACTTTATTTATTTTCGGGAAACATTGTCACTATGTAGACTGACCTGGAGCTCATTATCTCCTGCCTCTGCTTCTTGAGTGCTGGGCTAAAAGGTGTGCCATCATGCCCAGTCACATAAGATATTTACTGGCATCTTTGGCCTCTTGCCATATGTCAGAAGGCTCCCTTGAGTCCATAAAATTAAATTATTTCCAGATATTTTCAAATGTCCCATGGGACAGGGGAAACCCTTCTTCCCTTGTTGTGAGCCACTGACCTCAGAAAAATAACTCCAGCATGGTTAGACAGAACTAATGGAGCTGGACCCTAAGCAAACACCCAGAGCAAAGGCTAAGCTCCATCTATGCTAAGATGATAGAATGTTGGAGAGAAACCTGGGCTTCTGTACCTTCACTGTGTGTAGAAAATCAATTCACTAAGGGATTTGTGGGAGCTGCTGGACCCAGAGCTCTGTGCCTCCGGCACCATGGACACTGGATACCAGAATTTGTGGAGTGCTGCTGGCCCCAGGGATCTGTATTTCTGGGTACCATGAACACTGAGCACCACCAATAAGATTAATATTGGGATTTACCTGCTGACAGGCCCATGACCAAACGTGGCTGGTCCTGGTCAGATTGCTGGAGAGACTGGGGCTCCTTCACATATAGCAGATACATGTTTATGACAATATTTAGAAGTCCCTGATGCTACTGCCTCTTATACTTATGTGACCCATCATGCACAAAGCACTGTTAGAATAACTCCATCTTTTTTGCCATCTAGACATATGTCTAGTCATTTCCTGGCTTCCTTCAGATCTCTGTTTAACTTTATTATCTGAGATGGTTTCTCTGTATTATGTAGCAATAATGTATCCTCTGCTGCTCTCCTATCTCTTCCTCTACATCATTGTTCTTCACAGTGCCTACTACCATCTGACATTCTCTGTATCTTAATGTTCTATTGCTGTGAAAAGACACATGACTGTAGCAACTCTTATAAAGGAAAACATTTAATTAGGGCTGGCTTATAGTTCAGAGGGCTAGTCCATTATCATCATGACAGGAAGCATGGTGGTATGAAGGTAGACATGGTGCTGGAGAGGTAGCTGAAAATCCTACATCCAGATAGGCAGGCAGCTGGAAGAGAGAGTGAGCCTGGCTTGAACTTCTGAAACTTCAAAGCCTGCATACAGTGACATACTTCCTCCAATAAGGCCAAACTTACTCTAACAAGGCCACAGGTCCTAATCCTTTCAAATAATGTCACTCCATATGAGCCTAGGGGTCCATTTTTATCCAAACTTCCACACTCCATGTTTAATTTTAATCACCCATCTCGTTACTCATGAAAATAAACTCTTCTACACAATACTTGGTACACTGAGTGAAGGGCTGTGGGTTGAATTCTGTTGTTCACACATTTCTGTATGTCCAAACATGACTATAATTGGAGATGGGGTGTTTTTTTTTTCTTTTTTTTTTTTTTTAATTTTGCTCAAATGGTTCCTTTTTTTTGGTTCCCACCTCTATGCTCAGAAGCTACAAAGCCCATTTTTTGTATAGGCAGATTTTTCTTTTTTTGCTGTTTAATTTTTAATTTTTTGAGATTATAATTGTATCATTTCCCTATCCATTTTCTCCATCTAAACCCTGAATCTCTTTCAAATTCCTTTGTCTTTTTCTTAATTGTTGTTGTTGTTGTTGGTGGTGGTGGTGATGGTGGTGGTGGTGGTGGTGTGAGTGTGTGTGTGTGTGTGTGTGTATGTGTGTGTGTGTGTGTGTTCCTAAATATATAAATACAACCTCATCAGTCCATATAGTCCTTATAGTGTTACATGCATGAATGTTTTCAGAGCCAATTAGTATTGGATAACCTATTGGTGTGCTCTTCCCTGGGGAAGAGAACTTTTTCTGCTCTCAGCATTACTTAGTTGCCTGTAGTTCATTGTCTAAGGTCAAGAGCTCTCCCCTCATGAGCTCTCCCCCTTCCAAGTTAGCATGTCTGTAGTGTTATCCTTGTTCCAGTCATGTTGGCAAGACTTCATGATCTGACATTTCTAGGAGGTAGAGCTTCAATAATATGTTTCAACTGAAGTTACTTGGGTGAGTGCTCCTCCAATCTGGCTGGTGACCTTCAAAAAGGTGGTGTCCCACAAAGGGACACCAGAGACAAATATGCACAGAGGAATGGCCAATCCAGTGAGAACAAAGGGGAGGCTGTCTTCTGTAAGCCAAAGAGAGGACTCAGGAAACACAAACCCCTTTGGCACCTTGATGCTAGGATTCTATCCTCCAGAACTATGAGAAAGTAAGACTTTTGCAAGCTCCTAGTATGTGGTGTTTAATTTTCCAGCCAGGCAAGCTAATACAGGAGCCTGCTGCAAAATAAAAATTCTGGGCCTTGTTTAAAAGGCAAGAAAATTGTTCTGTTTAAATACTACAATATAAAGCCCATATGCTGTTTTCTCTCGTCTTCTTGGTGATTTTACTTGCTGTTTAATGTTGGACTCTATCAGGTAGTTGCATACTTGCTTGGCCAGTATAGACTTTCTCAGGAGCTCAGGTGGTGCTCATCTCTGTCTTAGGACGCTCATTACTTCTCAGTAATGAGAAACTGATATTTGAGGTTACTTTGTGTATTTGTTAATCAGCTTTATGTCACTGTAACAAAATCCATGAAGCTATTCGCTTAAAAAGAGGAAGGATTTATTTTGGCTCAGGATTTCTTTTGGAGGTTTCAATCCACAGTTTTTTGGTACAAAAGCAGTGGATTCAGCCATCTTCCCAGCCTATACAGACTTTAAATTTCAGAAAAATCTATTCCTGATGTATGAAAACTGAGAATCAAAGGTGGAAGGGACCTAGAGTCTGAAATGAACCTGGTGTCAACAGAAAAGGAGACTTCTTTTGGGCCTTCAGTGAGGCAGTGTGTCATGGTGGAGAAGTAGGTAGTGAGGCAAAGCTGTTCTTCTCATAGTAGCTAGGAAGGAGTGAGTTGGAGAACAGGCTGCCAGTACCTCCTTAAGGGCATGTCTCCAGTGACCTATTTCTGCTAGCTTTGCCTTATTATAGGTTCCACTGCCTCCTAACAACATCAAAGCTTCTGACCACACCTTCAACACGTAGGCCTGACAAAGGACAGTGCAGATCCACACCATGGTGTATAGGTATGAAACCTGAGGTTAGAACCAGATTCCTCTGTTGGGGATGGATGGGTGGGGGCAGGCACTCTGAGATAGTTTGAAAGGAATGGGGTTTCAAACTATGAGTTCAAGTTCTTTCTCTAGCCCTTCATAACTGTAAGACAGAAGTCAGTTCCTTGTAGTATCCAGCTTGACTTGACCCCTGGCATCTTCATCAAAATAGCCATTTTACTCAGGATGCATTACAAACCCAAGGACTCAGCAGAGTTCATTGTAACAGCCACTGACACCCAGACTCCCAGTTCATTTCTTAGTTGATGCCAACATGTTAATAGTCTTGAGAACGGCCAGGGATAAGTTTCTTGCAAGTCTCCTCCTGCACTAATACCACACTCCTGTCTTAAGTCATTAATAAATTTCTCATTGTGCAATCCTGGGTTCATTTGCCTTGCTCTACAGTCCCTTCCACACTCCCAGTTTTCAGGTACCAGGAATGGATTTTTCTGATATCTAAGGACTGTAACTCAGGCTGGGAAGACAGCTCAGTCAGTAGAGTGCTTCCATATAAGCGTGAGGACTGGAGTTTAATCTCCCAGAGTCCATGTTAAAACAGACAACAACAAAACAAAACAAGTATGTAGTAGCACACATTCGTAATCCTAGCACTGGGAGGCAGAGACAAGGGGATTCCTGGAGCTTACTGACAACCAGTCTAGCCAAATTAGTGAGCTCCTGGTTCAGTTAAAAACACTGACTCAAAAACTAAAGTCCAGAGTGATTGAGGAAGACCATCCATGTCTACCTCTGACCTCAGTTTTACAAGGAATATATCATACGCATGTACCCATGCCCCAACACAAGAATACACAGACAATATGATATTTTGCACTATTCCAGGCTCTTGGTAAGCTCTAGGCAGTGGCAGTGACCCGATCTTTGCTGAAAGTGGATGATCTATGCTGTAGTCTCTGGAGCCAAACAACTGCATGCAAATCTTCCCTTGTGTTTCTTTGCTTAGCCTTGGGAAAGCCACTTTTCCTTACCTCAATTTCCTTATTTGTAAAAGAATAAAAAAAGACAATGTCCATTTTGCAGGGCTGCTTTAATGCCTGTAGAAGCCAATGTTTATTGGACACTTAGAGCCACACCCAGCAGACAATTCTACTCACCAGCCCTTTCGTGTTTTCTCAAAGCCCAGAAATTTTTATTTTGGATCCACCATGTGGTGTACACTGTACCTATAAAAGGTCTGCATCCCATCTTTGATGTTTCTTTGCACCTACTACTTCCTTCAGAGTAGTGGGATTACACTGAACCTACAGCACAGTACTTTCCTCTGCTCTACTGCCCGCGTACCTCAAGCACATCCTTTTTAGAGCCTGTGGTGATGTTTTATTTGTGCTGAAATGTGGTGATATTTTATTTGTGCATTAATAAATAAAGTTTGCCTAGAGATCAGGGGGGAAAGGCCAGCCATTTTGAGTAAACAAAGAAGTCAGGCAACACACACCCTTAATCCCTTAGCAGGCAGGATCTCTGTGTGTTCAAGGCCACACTATGGAACAGAGCCAAGCATGGTGACATACACCTTTAAAGACCTGGAGGTATGTACAAACAGACAGACAGTGACAGAGCTGTGTAGGAAGAGGAAGTGAGGTAGCTGGGCTAAGAGCCAATGAGAGGGCAGAAAGGCAAGGCATATAAGTTTGGGTAGACAGGAAGTCTCTCTCTTTGGGAAGCTGCAGAGTTGGTGAGGTGAGGTTAGCTGGAGGCTTTCCATATTTCCCTGATCTCTCTAAGGCTTTAACCGAAATTTCTGGTTCTGTGTTTTTTTATTTAATAAGACCATTTAGAAATTCGTCTACAAGAGCCCACTCTTCCAAGCCTGTATTTGGGATATATTGAGCTAGATTCTTTCCCAAATTCTCCTAGGCTCTGAATTCCTAAATTTCTAGTCTGATTCTGGTCTCCCTGCCTCCCCACTATAGCTCTGATGACATGGGTGACCTTGGCTTCCTCAGCTTCAATTTTGTGAAGGGAGAAGAGCACTTCTGGTTCTGGGAGCATTGTAGGCCTGGCCTAGCCCTATACAAAGTACACAAGAAATTGATGGGTTCCTCCTCCAGGGGAGTGCCTGGCTCTTTGCCACTGGAAGAACTGACTGTCCCCTTGATAGCTACCTTCTCTCTGAAAAGTCATCTGATTTGTAAGATCTCTTTCCCATTTTCTTAGCAATCTCTGACCCACCTTTCATGGACTTTATTGCTCATTGTCAGTAATCCTTCCCAGGTACTGTCCCCATGGGACCACAGCATCCCCTAAATACCATGGATCTTATGCTGATTCCAACAGAGGAGACACAGAGGGGTGGACATCCCGAGAAGGCGGCCAGGTTGAAGACTTTATCTGCTTCTTGCAGCTGCATCTTTTGTGAGCTGCATTCTCTGGCTCGTCAATACCATTTCCCATTAAATTAAATAGCTTATTGACTGGTATGGCGTGTGGAGATGGGGTTGATGGGATTCACAGAAGCTCCTCACCCCTCTCCCCTCCCTGCAACAATCACAGGTCACTGCTCAGTAAATCAGCTGGTAATGGAGTTTGAACTCTCAGAATCAGCTCTGTGTACCCTTTTTATTTGTTTTTAATTTGTATCAATGGTAATTCTGTCTGTTTCAATTTATGTGGTGGTACAAGCTGCAGAGCAGAGGAAGTGCATTTTTTTTTTACCCCATTAGCCACAGAGGGGTAAACCTGCTTTGGTGAGCAGGGACTGCTTTCCCTTCAAGGAAGATATCTCTTGTCTGGGCCTCACCAGTGAGCCTCCTCTTCACACCACATATAGGGATAGCCTCAGAATGTGTTTTTCAAACCAGAAAATAGCCATTGGTCCTTCTTTGCCCAGACAAACTATAATAATGTAGGATGAAGAGGGTAGGGTGCTGCAAGAACCAACCTGTGTTCTGTCCTCCAGGATTCTGAGGTTGCAAAGCCTGAAACATAGCTGGTCTGAGAGTGCTTTGCACATGTCTCTTGATATAAACTACATCTTCTCCTCTAGTCCTGCTCTTCTGGCTCTTTATTGGCAAGTGGGTAACATTTCCAGTGCATTAGTGTCCGGAATGACTGCAAAGTAGATACAGTTTTTTGCAGTATCCTTTAGTTCCCATTGGTCTTCCTCTCTTTACCCCTTTGGTTTTGTAAGAAATATGAAGATACAGAAGGAAAATTAAAATGCACATAAGAATAGTTGAAATGAGATAGAGAAACAAAGCCACTGGAATTATCTATTATTGGTGACGGGTGTTAACAGTTTCAGGCCACAAAAGGCTGTCTTGATGGGGCTTTCCCCATAAGTAGGAAGGATCATGTACCACAAGAAAGGTTACTTATGGACTGTGAGTTTCTAAAGGAACTAGGGCAAAGGGCAAGTATAAGAGAGAGGTCAATAGTAAAAGAGAGAGGTCACCCCTGACCCTTTTCCTCTCACCTAAGAAATCTTTACTACCTATACCACCCAAGTCCGTGAAGCTGATTCTGAATGTCTGTGGTATCCTAGCTGGAGACAGAGTTTCAATGTTTCAGTTAAAATTCAAAATCTCCTTTGATCCAGCCTTCCAGGCCACTGGGCAGCACTGTCCTCTGCTCCAGTGAACCTTGTCTACAACTTATTTGCTGGTCTGTGGTAATTGAAACTTTACTACTTTAAAACGTTATCATTTAATAATATCTGGTTCTTTTCATACCCAACCTCTGATCAGCTTATGGTTTCTGATTCAGAGAATTGTGCTTCCCCCAAACACCCATTCCATGGTCCAAAAAGAGTAAGAGTTCTGGTTTATGTGGGATTTAGGGATTAAATTCCATGTCATTGGAGATAGTTTTCCACAGATGTTCCTTACCACTGAGGGATCTCAGTGTAATAGAGAGTAATAAAGGAATGGGCTCATGTGGTGCTCAGCATTTCACAGGTGTCACTCTGTCCTTTCCTGTCAAGCCTCTGAGTGGAACTGATCACAATCCCCCTTCCTTATGGAAACATGGCAGTGGTAATAGTGCTGATTTTGCTGAGAGTTTTCAAAGATTGGATGAAAGAATGTGTTTGCAGAAAGTTTGCAAACTTGAGGCACTTCACAAGTGAGAGCTGACACTCTCCTTACCCTGCCTATCAACCCCACAGGCAGCCAGTAAGTTCAAGGCCAAGGGGAAATACCACCTTCAGTACCAGTCTCTTTTTCTGTTTCAAAGACAGGTATGGTGACACAGGAATTCTTCCCTTTGGTCTGAGTTGAGAGGGTCTTACCTTAGCCCCTGAATACAATAGTTTCAGAAGCCTCTAGGTCAGCTAACTATGTAGCCCTCAGGTAGATTGCAGACCTCCTCAGCAGAAGAGGTTGGCTGTGCTGGCCCATTTGGCTCAGGTTGGCCCATTTGATGCTTTTGCTTCAGACTCTTGGAAGCCTCTAGCTGCTTAATGGATTCATTTAAGTGATAATATGAGCTGATCCTATGTCAGGTTGTTAAAGTGGTGATAACATACTGCACTCACAGAGCATTATCTACGGTAACTGCATTATAATGGTCAGGGAATGTCTACGGAACTACAGCTGATATTCCCATAAACACCAGATGAGTGCAGAGCGATGAAGCTTCTCAAGACATGTGTGGCTAAAGCAAGACGTAACACTTCGTCTTTGAGGCTCTCGTTTTCCACACGTGCAAAGGGAGTCATGTGTGGACAAGTGCTGACACATCAAAGTGTAATAAATGCACATGTTTCCTGGCTCAAAACCCTGCCCAGAAACACATTTAATGCAGCTTCAGGGGAGTGCGTGAGCTGTGAGCTACTAAGCAAGAGAGAGCAGACAGCAGAATTCTGGGCTGCTCTGACCACAGAAATGTAGCCTTCACATCCCCAGTGTCTAGAAGATACAAATGCACAGGGAGCCAGAAAAAAAAAAAAGTATGACCCTTCTCTGTGCACATGGAGAAATGATTCCTAAGTAAAAAAAAAATTTTCCGTTGCCTTCAGTCTCAAGTTGCAGCATTCTTTTATCTTTCAGTATGTTCCCAGTATCTCTTCTGCTGCCCCACCTCAATATGTTATTACCCCAAAGGTATACATATTATTAAAGAAAATGCCAAAGATACATGCATAGAGGATTTCTATAGCTGTGACTGTTGGCCTCAGAATTCATGCTGGCGGTAATAATAGCTACCTTCTGACTCAGTATCTGTGATGATCCAAGCAGTGTATTGATATTGCCTTATAATCACAGAAAGATCTTAGGACAAGACTTGCCATTGTCATTTTAAAGATAAAGTTATAACAGCCAGAAGAGGCAGAATCAGAACCAAAAGTCCTGCAGAGTCCTGTGTCAGGCTAGCTTTGCTCAACAATGATTGAAATCTCTAAATCCATTTCCTTAGTGTGCATGTGTGGGTGTGTATGTGTGGGTGCCTGTGTGTGTGTGCGTATGTGTGGGTGCCTTGTGTGGGTGCCTGTGTGTGTGTGTGGGTGCCTGTGTGTGTGTGCATGTGTGGGTGCCTGTGTGTGTGCATGTGTGTGTGTGTATATGTGTGTGTGTGTGCATGTGCAGGTGCCTGTGTGTGGGTACCTGTGTGTGTGTGCATGTGTGTGTGCCTGTGTGTATGTGCATGTGTGTGTGTGCATGTGTGTGTGGGCGGGGGGTGGGAGGTGCATGTGTATGGGTGCATGTGTGTATGTAGGCGAGAGAACTATCCATTGTCCTTCTTTAAATCCCATCCTTGTCTCTTGAGACAAGGTCTCTCACTGGCCTGGGGCTCACTGGACTTGCTAGGCTGGTCAGTGAGTTCCAGGACTCTGCTCATCCTCTACATGCCTAGTGCTGCAATTACAAGGGGATGCCACCACCACATTTTTTTTTTTCTTTTCGAGACAGGGTTTCTCTGTGTAACAGTCCTTGCTGTCCTGGAACTCACTTTGTAGACCAAGCTGGCCTCGAACTCACAGAGATCCTCCTGCCTCTGCCTCCCAAGTGCTGGGATTAAAGGCATGCACCACCACCGTCAGGCTGTTTTTTGTTTTGTTTTTCAACATGGGTTCTGGGAATGAGCTCAAGTACTCATGTCTGCATGGCAATCGCTTCACTCACCAAGACATCTCCTCAAGCCCTTTTATTACCCTTAAATTCTAAACATTGTACTTTTCCATAACAATTTGCTATGAAGGTCACTTTTCCCACACAACTCTAAAATTTTTTATCTTTACAGATAAAGATAAGTATTAATGCACAGTGCAGAGTCTTGCATCTGGAGTCTCAGTCTTGGCATCTTGTGATTTGTCAAATGTTGTCCATTTTCTTCCTGTCAAATAGGGTTTCGTAAGCACGGCACCCTTCATGGCTGCCCACCACGTGCCCTTTGTGCACAGGGTCCATCCAGTGACCTCCATTCTGTAGCAGCTCTGCAGCACAGAGGGGGAAAGAGCTTGTGTAAACAAGCAGGGATAATGAATGACCACATGTGCTGTAACTGAGGGAAGTGAAAAGTGGTCTGGGAGTGCCAGTGAGGCAAAGAGCCACCCTGCAGGGGAGCAGATGGACAGTGCTCTGTGGGAACTAACAGAATGAAGGAGATTGCAGAGGCAGCGTGTGTCCGAGCGTGTGGTGAAGTGACACACTTAGACACGAAGAGGGCCAGCTCACGATTTGCCCAAAGGAAGGGGCTGCTGTCTGGAAGGATGGTGAAGACACCAGCTGGGGAATGTTCCGTGAACTGTTTTAGTCTCTCATTTTCCACAGGAGACCTTCAGAGGCCGCCCGCCCCAGAGTTCTGCCTTGGTCCTTGCTTCTTGGTTTTAACCTGGGCGATTCTCCCACATCTTGTCTTGCAATGGATAGAGAACTGTGACCTGAAATCTTCGTAGGCCTGAGGCTTTCCTGCTACCTGGTGCACTGAGCCTCACGTGATTCCTCATTGACAGGAACAGCCTTTGTTTTTCTAGAAAGCAATGCCCTAGAAAGTCTGGGGCTTTGATCCCCTTGCCCTGGGGGAGCCTGAGGCCTGGAGAGATTTCTTACATCCCCTCCAGCACTGCCATCCTCCTAGCATGATTTGGGGTCAGGCTGCTATTTTCTCAGCTTAATAGGGGAAGTCCTGCTAAAAGCTGTGCTTCGCTGTTAAAATGAAGCCCTGAGTCACAGTGGGCCACATAGAATGAGATGGTGTGGATATGAAGTGTCCAAAGGATGCAAATGCACAGAGAAAGGAGATAAGCGGCTGCTTGGAACTAACTGGGCATGGGGGGGGGGGTTTCGGCAGAAAAGAGGATGGGGAATGATTAACTACTTGATACAAGGTTTATTTTCTGGGGTAAAATTGATTGGGTGACAGCTATGGGCCCTGTGGTTATTTTGAAGCCTCTCCATTGGTCAGTTTAAATCAATGAGTTGTATTTTGTGTGAGTTACGACTCCGAACACACCCACGCCAAGGTTTGAGGGGACAGGGTGGTGCTATGCAAGCATCTGTGACCTCCAGTGCCGGGGTCTCTCTGGGTCTTGTCACTCCAGAGCATTAATATCCCCATGTTAGGCCCCCAAGCAAAGCTGGTCCTCCCTGGAGACACTCTGTCAGCTCTTCTCTCTTCACCTGATGTATAACTCCACCCAGTTCAGGGCATATAATTCTCCATAAAGTCATTTCAGATGCAAACCTAGGTTTGATTTTATCAGGGAAAGAGGAAATGGGGAGCTGGTGAATTCAGACAAGATTTTGCATTCCTCAAGATGAGAAGAGGCCTAGGATGGATGAGGGTGAGGGTTATAAAGCCATGTCTGTCAGTCCATACTTCTCAATCATATAAGTAAGATGGAAAGTTTCATATGTATTTTTACCACTTTTTTTAAGTCACATAATTGAGGAGATTTGATTAAACAGGTGGTATGGGGCAATAAGCAAAAGACTACAACTTAGATAAATGACAGCAGCATTTACCAAAGACTGAGGAGGGACAGGACAGGAAGTGGACAGAACTACAGGCAAAGGAAAAGGATAGAGAGCTATGAGTTGATGGAGGAATGAGTCCTGGAGAGCTGTTGCAGTAGGGCAACTGCAATTTACCAACAATGAATTGTGTATTTCAAACCAGCTGGAAGAGATTTTGGATGTCCTTGCCATAAGGAAATTATGCATGATTGTGGTGGTAGATGTTCTCATTGCCCTGATTTAGTCGTTTTGTAGCATATACATATATGGGAACATCTCAATTTACCTGTCAATTGTATGTCAATTAAGAGTCAAATAAAACATTTTAGAAACAGGGCAGGGAAGATAGTTGATAAAACAGCTTTCTGTACAAGGATAAGACTTGAGTTTAGTTCTAGGGATGCAGAGACAGGTGGATCACTGGGGCTCCCAGGACCCATTTAGTGTACATAGCAAGTTCTAGGTCAATGAGAGACTATGTCGACCATACCCGAGGAGTGACACCTGAGTTTGACCTCTGGCCTCTATATGCAAGCAGGTACACACACACCTGCAGACACACCTGCAACCATGTAAGTCACACACACACACACACACACACACACACACACACACACACACACACCACCATCAGCAACAGTAACAATAACAACAATGTTGCCTACAGGTGAATCTTGAAATCAGATTCTTGAGTTGGAAGAAACACTTATCGCTTTCAACCCTAGGGGTCCTGATGTGGACACCCATGACAGACTATATATAGTTGGAATTTTCTTTGGGCTGCCAACCAGCACCCAAATAAAGACACAGAGACTTATTATTAATTATGAATCCTCAGCCTTAGCTTAGGCTTGTTCTGCTAGCTCTTTTAACTTAATTTAGCCTTTTTCTAGTCATCTATGTTTTGCTTCAGGGCTTTTTACCTTTCTTTCATTCTATTTGTCCTACTTTCCTGCTTCCTCTGTGTCTGTCTGTTTGGCCCCTGGTATCTCCCTTTTGTCTCATTTTCTTTCTTCTTTGAGCCTAAATTCCTCCTCCTACTTACTCTTCATGCCCAAAAGTCTTTCCTGCCTATACCTCTTCCCTCACTACTTCCCATTCAACTTTTTATTAGACTAATCAGATGCCTTAGGCAAGCAAGGTAAAACAGCAATACATCTTTACATAGTTAAAATATTCTACAACATAAACAAATGCAATGCATTTTTACAGAGTTAAACAAATGCAACACATCTTTGCATAGTTAAACAAATATTCCACAACAACTATGCTCTTTCCTCTTTACAAAACCACCTTCAATGCAAGGTATCCTGGAGAGTGAGCAAGACTATGGAGCTGAACTCAACCTAGACACCTCCTTCTAGCCTGGAATGCTCTGCTCAATTCACTATGGTTTCTCTTTCTCTATTTTTCTCTCTCTTTCTTTCTTTCTTCTTTCTTTTTTTTTTCTTTTGGTTTTTTGAAGCAGAGTTCCTGTATAGCTGTGGCTGTCCTAGAACTTGCTCTGTAGATGAGGTTGACCTAGAACTCACAGAAATCTGCCTACCTCTGCTCCCCAAGTTCTGGAGTGCTGTGGGGTGTCTTTCTGTATGCTGTGAATATGTATGGCTTCCAATGGATAATAAATAAAGCTGTTTTGGCCCATGGCAAGAAAGCTTACAGCCAGGTGGGAAATCCAAACAGAGAGACAGAGAGAAGAGGGGCAGAGTTGAGAGAGACACCAGCCACTGCCCAAGGAGCAACAAGATGCCAGCAGACCAGTAACAGCATGGCCACGTGGCAACATATAGATGAATAGAAATGGGTTAATTTAAGATGAAAGAGCTAGCTAGCAAGAAGCTGAAGCTATAGGCCATACAGTTTTTAATTAATATAAGCCTCTGAGTGATTATTTCATAAGTGATTGCAGGACTGCAGGACCAGGTGGGATCTGAGAAACTTCCAGCTACACTGGGATGAAAGGCATGCACCACCAGGCTCAGCACTTTTCTGTTTTCAAATTAAAATTATCATCACAGCCCACTCCAACCCCCTCCTCCAGTGTTCCTACATGCACATACTTACCTATACAAGGCAGAGTCTTTGAGATCATCTTGAGATTTTTCCATCTCCTTCCAAGCAAGCATCCAAAACCTGTTCATTCTAAGCCCAGGATGCCTCAGATTCACATGATCCACTACATTAGTCCTACACTGCCCAGTCTGGGCAGCATGATTGTTCCAGGCCACTCTGCTCTTGTCTCTGGTTTCTATCAGCTCATTTTTCAAGCACAGCTAGCCCGAGCCTTTCAGAGACTACTCAGGTTAAGTCACCCTGAGATGAAGAAGCCATCTCAGCCAGAACAAACTCTTCTGGCCTGTAATGCTCTATGTGAGCTACCTGCTCTGTCCTCACATCACCATGTCATCTTCTTCTTGGCTTGCCATATGTGCTGACCATTTCTCACTTGTTAAAGGTTCAAGGCTTCTTTAATGACTATTTACCCTTCAGTTCTCAGCTTAAATCTTACTTCTGCTGAATGGCCATTAATTACTTGACTCGTTATTCATTTATTCAATGACTGGTGTATCTAACACATTATTGTCAGGCACAGAACTAGGCTTTGGGCCTCTCTCCCCATTCAGTCAAAGACCTCTTCTGTATTCATTCCTGATACAATGTTCTATTTTTTTTCATGGCACTATGCACAATTTGTCATAGTTTTCTTAATTTTAAAACTTGTCTCTCTTCCTATATAATGTTAAGGTTTTTGGTGGCAGGAACTGTTCAACTCACCACAGTATCATTCCCACAAATAATAGTTATTGAATAAGTATTTGTTGAATGAATAAACCTTTAAATGGAGACCTTTGCTTCTGATGGCTGAGAAAGTTTGCTGCTTACTTTGTCTGCTCCACTTATATTATAAAATAGCAGCATGCTATGCTGAGGTTGGCTAAGCACAAGGCAGGCTCATGGACTCTTCCTAGTGATGACCAGCTTTGGTTAAGAGAGGACAACAATGATGACAAATTTTAAAATGATGTTTTACAATTTACAAAGCATTTTCCACATGCATTATCTTCTTCAATTTAATAAAAACAATCTAGCCCTTGGCTGTTCTATAAAAATTAAATTAAAAAAGAAAGGCTTAAGGACAACAGGGATTAGGCTGTTATATATTTAAAGTCTATTAGTAAAAGATTGGTGAGATAGCAAAAGAATTAAGACCTCTCCAGTCTCTTTTTGTTTGTTTGTTTATTTATTTATTTACTTACTTATTTATTACAAATTTCTTGAGAATTTCCTAGGCTTGTAGAAACAAAGGTACATCTGGTTAGGTCCTTTGTAACTGTACCTGATTGACTCTAAGACTGCTCATTGGGAGTGATTAGATCTTAGAGTGCAACAGCCATGGCATGATGGATACTAGCCCCCTTTTCCAACATCATGAGAAGGCTCAAAGACAAAGAAGAGAGTCTGCAAGTAGGCCTTGACTGCTATTCATTCAGAGATGATCTTTTCATTGACTCAAACATTCCACTTCTAGAGAGGTTTGTTCCCTTCTCCACACTTTCTTTTCTTCACACTGGACCTGGGGTAGGTCTTCCCAAATCCAAAACCCTTGATAAATATTACAAGCAGAAGTAAGACCCACACAAGTGACTATGTACAGACAGAGGCAGAAGCCACCCACACAGATACCTTTTACAGCTTAGCAAATGCTCCATGCAGTAGCATCTCAAGGTCTTTAATTGTGAGCAAAGAGGTTCTGATGTATCCTGCCATCAGCACAATGTGGACAACATGACTATCTTCTCTCCTTGGTGATGATCCTCTGCTGTCATGATTCATCAAGGCCAGCCTGAAGCTTTGGGGACGAGGAATGTGAGGCAAAAGAAAAAGTAACCTACCTCCTTGAGTGCACTCTAGCTCTGCCAATTTAAAGATTGGCCAGAGTCAGTCCTGTATTATGGTTAGATGGAGACATTGTACCAGGCACTTTAGACTGAGGTACCAGATGCTGTTAGGAAGCTATAACTTTAATCATGTCCTTCTCCTTCCTTCCCTAACCCCGTAAGAATGCACCATAGTCTCTGGAGTCTTTTTGGTCTAAATTTTTATGATTCTAATTCTCACTGATTCATTTTCTATAAGGTCTCAAAGAGCAAAAAAAAATGAGTCAAAGACTAAAGACAGAGAATAAAAACAAACAGTACAAGATACATACTAATCTTGGCACCTAACAAGTAAAAGAGCTTGTGAAGGAGCATACTAAATTGAGGGAAGAGTAAAAAGTATTCGGGAGAGAGATGAAAGGGAGAAAAAACAAAGAGAAGTAGCCAGAGACAAGTGTGGTGAAATTATGGAGAAGAGAAGCAACAACAGCAGGAAATCTACTTTACTAGAAGATAGGTACAGTCAGTGTCCTTATGCTGTTCATCGTGTAGTGCCCTTCTTTTCAGCCCTTGGAAGATGTCCACCATTCTGGGTGAAAGTTGAGATTTGAGCTTTTGTCTTAGAATGACTTGGGAAAGGACAAATGCTGATGGAAATGGAAGGAGGTGAGGGAAGCTCCACAAGGGGGTGGCAGGGTCTCTTATTCCCCAAAGTTTCAGACTAAAGAACTAAAAAGTTCCCCATACTTGGATAATGTGTTGATATAGGACAAGAATGTGTTATAGGTCCAAGACAGATTGGCACATGCTGTGCCAATGGCCAGCTATTGCCATGGAGTCAGAGTTTCTCTATTACACTCACCCAAGACATGGCAATAACATGTTAAGATCTACTTGGGAGAAAAGTCAAGGGCAAGCATAGCAACTGCTGGAAGCTGGGGTTTCTTTCTGTCCCCACAGGAGCATGTAGCACCTAGCCACAGGCAGACTGCAGCTCAAAACTTACAGGACTGTGGTGATATTTTATTTGTGCTCTAACAAATAAAGCTTGCCTGGGGATCAGAGGAAAAAACCAGCCACTATATTAGAGGTCAGGCAGTGGTAGCACATGCCTTTAATCCTAGCATTAAGGAGGCAGAGATTCATCTGGATTTCTGTGAGTTCAAGGCCACACTGGGAACAGAGGCATGATGGCACACACCTTTAATCCCAGCATTAGTTACTATAGAAGCCTGGAAGTCTGTACAGACAGACAGGAGTGATAGAGCTGGGCAGAAAGAGAAAGTAATGTAGCTGGGTGGAGAAAGGAAGTAAGATGGGAGGGCACAGAAAGCTATACAAGGTATGAGTATACAGGAAGTAGCTCTTTCTTGGCTGAGGATTTCTTAGTGGTAAGAACTTTTGGCTGGCTTGTTCTATTCTTCTGATCTCTCAGCTTTCACCCCAATATCTAGCTCCGGGTTTTTTTTTTTATTAATAAGACCGTTTAGCAATTTGTGTTACACAGGACAGTTTAGCAAGCTCTTTAGCTGGCATATTCCCATTTCAAATGACCCTTAGAAGTCTTCTGTTTCCACAGGATTAGCTCATCTGTCTATACATGTAGGTATGTAACTTTGTCAGGAGCTTTAATAAACACAGTTGATTCTTATGACTTTCAGAAGTTCTGGACTATAACATCACTGCAGGCATTAGATTAGTGAGCCACTGAAGCATTGCTCCTGGGGGGAAATGGGATTGTATTCCTGTAAGCCTCTTCATGACATCTTGATTAACTGATCAATATATAACCTTCCTTCATGTGTGTTTCTATTCACAGATACCTTATTGCTATGTATTGTTGATTTAGTGATGTTCAACTCTTAGCTAACAATACTAAAATTCACACCTGAATGAAAGGAACATGGTAACCCCTCTGCGACACTCAGCACAGCACAGTAGACAGTGCTTTGGCTCTGTGCTTGGGTACCACAAGTACAGAGCACATCACTGTGAAAAATGTTGTGGGGAAAAAGAAACAAC
Source organism: Peromyscus eremicus (assembly GCF_949786415.1). Classification (NCBI taxonomy): domain Eukaryota; kingdom Metazoa; phylum Chordata; class Mammalia; order Rodentia; family Cricetidae; genus Peromyscus; species Peromyscus eremicus. The sequence goes on from NC_081431.1 coordinate 1,118,857, forward strand.
TGGATAACAATATGACATTTGTTTACAGAATACAAGCTAAAAACACAATATTAGAACATTGCCTGTTCTGCCTTGGGTAGTAAGGGGCATATTAAGCAGTTCAAAAGCTTCTCCACTCTCCACTCTGTGTTATGAAAGATAACGAAACACCATGGGTTTTATATAGGGGGATAAATGAATTAGAAGTAGTAGACAGATTCACAAATACAGGATTGCAGATGAGTAGGATTAACTGTTTATGCATAATAGAGAGATGGACAGAGGAAACTGGGCATGTTCAGGGTGATATGACCATAGAATTAATTTTTTAAAGGTATTTTTATTTTCCTGAGGAAGAGTCTCATGTATCCCAGGCTGGTCTCAAACTCAGTATGTAGCTAAAGATGATCTTGAACTTACCCTCCTATCTCTACCTCTCAAGTACTGAGATTTTAGCCAATGCTATTGATTGAAGCTAGAGCTTTGTGTGTACAAGACAAACACTCTATCAACTGAGTTACAACTGATGGGTCATGATGGATGCATAGAAAGACATAGATGATGGATGGAGGGAAAGATAGATTGGTAGAGAAAATACAAAGATATAGAGAAATAAATGGATAGAGTGATAGATTGATATATGGGTAGAGATAGATAATACATAGATAATAGATAGATGATAGACATACAACAGGATAATAAATAGATGATAGAAAGATCATCTGTAAATAAATGATAGATGAATAGATAAATGACAGATGAGTAGATAGATGGCTAGGTAGACGGATCAATAGGTGTGGCAAGATGAATATAAACATGTAGATACTCGACAAGTTCCCTAATTCCTTAAGCTTCAATTTACCTGACCATAAGAAAGAATTTATACAACTTAGTGGCCATGTTTTGAGAGCTACCTGAGGTGAACCATGGAAGGCCATTGCAGATACACAACTACTGTGCTGAAGGGAAAGCCCCCTTTTTGTTTACTAGCAGACTATCAGAAAAACATTATGTCAATACTTACCCATCACACCTCATGTGTCTTCTGGCATTAAATGCCTGCTTCATTTCCTCAGATCATCTCCTTGCATGTTTACTGGAAAGTGAAACCTATCCATGCCTATTCCAACAGCCCTTTTGCATCCTGGCCAGGTGCATCTAGGGCTTGAATGCCATTGCTTTCCCTTCTGTTTTGTTTTTTATTTTGTTTCTGTTCTCACCTGATCAATCCCTTCCTGCCTGAGAAGCCAAACATCCTCTCTGCTCACTTTCCTGGCTGCCAATTCTGACTCAGGGGAAGGTGCAGGGTGGAAAAGAGGGTCAGAGTCTATATTTAGCACCAAAATAATTTTCTTTTCCCAGCATGTCCAGCAGCTCCAGAGAGAATTTGACATTTGAGGGGACTGAGTAACAAGAGAAGTTCTTATTTATCTGACTGTTGGAAAGCAGGGGATTGGGAGCAACAAGTCAGCTGCAGGGGTAGTGAGTCTGGGATTTAGGAGGAGAAGAAATTACTCACAGAAAAACCCCAGAACTGCTTCCTTAAATGCTGTGCTAATCACTTTGTAGAGGATTGCAACAGCCTCAGAGAAGGACAAGTGAAACAGATAAGGACAGTGACCATTTTCCCAGCTGCACAGTACTCTTGAGTCCTAATTCAAAATTATCCACACTTTGATATATACAGAAATCACTCTCTATTTTTTTATTCTATATGCATGGGTGTTTTGCCTACATATATGTTTGTGTACCATGTGTGTGCCATGCCCATGGATGCCAGAATGGCCTTGATCATCTGGGACTGAGTTATAGGCAGCTTTGAGCCACAGTATGAGTGCTGGAATTGAACCTGGGTCCTAACAGCTGAGATAACTTTCCAGCTCCTGTAAATCACTGTTGATATTAATGCAATGTAGGCACTAACCTAGTAGATCTTGGTGGGTCCCAAGACTTTTACATTTTTGCTGATCTTCCAAATTAATCTAGTGTTGTCCAAGTCTGTAGATTAACTTTGATTGTCAAGGCTCTAAGTACTTTGAGACTCCACAGAGAAAGAAATAGAAAGGGAGGGAGGATCTGACTCCCACTTCTTTCCATCCATCTGGATGCATCTCTTGATGATATTTATTTGCTTTGTATTTTGGGATAGGTTCTTACTTTCTAAGTCATGATGGCCTGGAACCCCCTTCGTTGTCCAAATTTTCCTCAGACTTGCAGAGATCTTCTTGCTTCCTCTCCTGGAGTGCTGAGATGGTGGTGTAAAGCATCTACTCCAAACATCATTAGATAGCTGTAAGGGGATGTGGCTACAATGCCTGTTGTTTACTGTCCTCGATAGAGTCAGCTGATCTGTCTGGCTAGCAGTTTCTACCTTCTTCCCTCAGTGATCTGTGTATGTCCTCAAAGTTGTGGAAGAAGACCCCTTCTACAATGAGGAGGACCATTCTAGAACCTCCAAACAGACTAAAAACCTCATTTTACATTAGCCTTCCTATGTGGCTTCCTTCTCTAAACTCACTGTACTTGGAGAGCATGGGTGGAGTTCTGTGAGTCTTTGCATATAAGGCTTTGCCCAAAGTATTTCATAAGTATTAATATCATCCTAAATGCATCTTTGTTTTTCCGGGAGGCTTTGCCAGTCATTCTGCACCTACAGACCTAGTATCTATATCATTCATTTGGCAATTAATCTCAGACAATATAGTGGCAGCTTTGTACAGTTATGGGGGATTGTTATATATCTTTTGAATTGCTATTATTTTTTAAGCCCCTTTATGTATTGACTTTGCTGCTAGATTGTAAATAAATTCTTTGAGGTGAGGGACTGTATTTTTATTCCTTCATCAATCACTTAACTTGTACCTACCTTCTATAAGGCAATGTGGTAGGGTCTGAGTATACACAGATTGATGAGGGAGGGTGGCCATCCAGGCATACTCAGTGTAGGGCAAAAGGCTCAGCTCTCAGAAGCCGGGAGAGGGAGCAGAGCCTGCATCACAGATGCATTGCTTCCTACCTGTACAATCTTAAAGGAACAATGTAACACACTACATGTTCTACTTTCTGAGATATAAAATGAGATGAAATGCCAATCTTACAGAATTTTGGTGAGATTCACTGTAATGACAGACAGCTCTTATCATCAAAGTCCACTGGGCAGTGAGAGAAATAGACCCCTGCCCTTCAAATATCACTACCAACTAACTTAGGAAAAACCCAGTGACAACACAAGTAGCCAAAGTACCTGGGAGACTGTTCTGGTGGAGCCTTTTCTTTGTAGCTTCCAGAGGAATAGCCAGGAAGGACTTTAAAAACCCACTATTTAGGGGCTAGAGAGATGGCACAGTGGTTAAGAGGACTTGGTGTTCTTCCAGAGGACCCAGGTTAAGTTACTAGCACCCACATGGTCGCTCACAATCAACCATACTCCAGTTCTGGGAACGAAATGCCTGCCCTCTTCTTGCCTCCAGGGTAATGCACATGGTGCACATACATACATGCAGACAAAATACTCATACATACAAAATAAAATAAATAAATCTAAAAAACAATCTGCTGTTTGGGTGGTACCATAGCCTTGTCTCGATAAAGGCACTTTGGAAGAGTTCATTGGACTCAGGCCAAACTACTAATTTCAATCTAACTTTCAGAGACCCTTTCTTCCTGTGGGCAGCCATGGGCAAGGGGTAGTATGTCAGTACTCCAATAAAGCAGTCCTTACTCTCATATATGAAATTTGCCTACAAACACTGTACTTAAAGCGTCTTGACCTAAACAAGAGCTCCATGTACAAACGTAAAGCAAACGAGATTAGGGGAAGGGAGAGCTGTGTCTTCTGACTTTCTGGCAGAAGCTATGGTGATGGAAAACTGGCAGCCAAGCAGTAGGGACTGAGTAACAACGCAGGTAAAGGGCAGGTTAGGAGTCCTCGGAAGAAAGCCAGAGTTCATAAGCCACACCCTGTAGCCATTTCCTACATTTTGAAAGAGTAGCAAGTGTTCACGGTACCCCAAAGTGTCCCAGTTTTCACAAGTGGTCAGCTCATCTGTTCTGACCCTTGCTATGCAGGACAATCTGTCCTTTGGTCCAAATAAACAGCCAGAGTCAGGGTCAAGAGGGGTAGCTTCCTATGTGGAGAGAAGCATCCCTTCTCCCTCCATCCCCACATCCCTATGTCTTCAGGCCAGAGGACCTACATTGACTCCTTGGTCCTGAGTAAACTAGGTAGTAAAGGAAGGAAGCTCATCAAATCTTCACATCTAAACTCAGTCTTATAGGGAAGAAGCAGTGTTGAGGTGGGGCGGACATAGTAATTTAAAATCCACACCAAAGAGAGGGTGAGAGCAGGCTGCAAGTCCCCCGCATCACTCTGCACAGGAGGGATCTGCTTTGTGAGTGGAATGACTTCAGCCCTTGAGGAGGCTAGTTCAGCAGTTAGAAACATAAAAATTAGAGCTAGGAAAGCCTTCTGATTAAAACAGGCAGCCAGGTGACCTGAGTGTGGCATCAGTTGAAAAATTCATACCAAGACCAAGCCGATTAAGGACCAAGGGTGGGAATTAACCTCATTTAGCACAATGATTAAGCGTCTGTCAATAGAGCCCTTTCCCACTAGTGCTAAAAACGTACTGATTTTTCTTTTCTTTAATTGCATTAAAATGAAGGGAACCCAAGACCTCAGGAGGAAAGAAAGCCAAGCAGAAACTATAGTCCCTAGGAGCTCCCCAATCTGCCAGTTATGTAGCTCCAGGTAGAATGTGTTGTGTGTGCTTCCAATGCCTAGATGGGGCTTTAATTACTGGGAAGCAAACTGCTAGGACAGGCCCAGAGATGCGTAATTTTTGGGTATAACTAGCTAGAAAAGCTCGGAAGAATGGTGGTGTGTTCATCAGCCCATAGGCAGTTTTTTATTTGTTGTTCTCTGACCTGGTAGGAAAGTTTGGCTAGAGGTAAGCATTCAGCTGTCTTCCTAGTCATTTGATTTTATATCAATTTTCTATTGTATCTTTCTGGTGTTTACAGTAAGATCTGTAGTTTGCTTTATTTCTTGACCTAAAATGAATGAGAATTATTGATAACCAACAAGGGATCATGAGTGTCCTGAGTTGGAAGGCCAGGGTCAGTGCAAACTTATAGTCTATATAAATCTGGTAAAGGTGAATTTTGGGGTCAAGTGACCACATAGAACATTTGCACAGAGAAACAAGAATGTAGGTGGGATGGGGTTCAGAGAGCCCTAATGATGTCTGGCTTGATAGCAGAGTTCAGGCTGGGCCTCCATGTTCCCTGGCCACCTTAGTAGGCTGCACTAGAGCAGCCACTATCAGTATACTTGGGAAAAAGCCAGGAGGCAGAGTGGTGTGCCTGAAGCCAGGAATTGGACTGTGGAGGAAGTAACTCTTTTGTCAAGTTCTTCGCAGAGTCTCAAGGATATTGCTAAGTCTGGCTTCTACTAAACAAATATCAGGAGAAAATAGGAACACAGAACTCTTGGACTGACATGAAACAGAAGCTTCAGAAATTGGTATGAAGGGAATTGGTCTCTGCCTTCCAGATACAGGTCCAATCAGGTCAGTTGTCTTTCACTGTGCATTAACCCCTCAACTTTCCCAGTACCAACATGCTGGAGTGGTTGGCACTCAAACTCTCCCCACAGAAGAAATTGTATCTTGCTCTGGGATGGTGCTGAGCACCTGGACACTGTGCCTTTCTTTGAAGCCATATTTTATCTTTTGGTTTCCAGCTACAATACACCTAAAGGGGTTAGAGAGGAATATGTGGAAGGAAACATTATCCCAATGAAAGAGTTAAATGCTTAATAGGAATTCCAGAACTAGGAAATAACCACAGTGCAGGGGAAATCCAATCTATTGAGAGTTAGCTTGAAAATAAAGATACACCCATGCCCTTAATTAAATGGGAGACAGTGTTTTCTCTCTTTTCTCCCTCGCTTTCAAGTGTTGCTTCTAGAAACTGTTTATCTCTTCATAAGTATCATTCCTTCCTAAATACTGTTCCTTCTTTAATATTCTAAAAATGCTTTGCATGTAGGTAGGTTTCAGCCTTCTTTTACCAGTGTTCACATGGATGGGCTCTCTCAATGGTGGGTTCCACAGCTCTGCATTTCTGTGCTTGAACTTCATGGGTGGGTCTTCAGGGATCCCTGTAATTTCAGTGAAGAAAGGATCTTTGGGGAGTCTTAAGCCCTCCCTTGAAACTGGAAGAGTCCCCTTTCCTTGTTCCTACAACACATCCCAGAGGCTAGAGGAGGAGTGAAGTCTGCAATCAGCTTCCATTTGTTGGTGATGCATGCTGCCTCTGGGAGCCAGGAGCTAAGGCTGGTGCAGTCTTCCACAGACGACTCTGTTGGCCCTGAGGCACACAGCTAAGAGATAATAAAAACTTTCTTCTATTCTCTTCCCCTTTTGTTATCAGTAAACGAAGCAGATCCGCTGCCAGGGTGACAGAGAGAGGGATGGCACATGCACACTGACAAGGTGACTGAGTCTGTATTTTTCTGAACTATGATGAATTTTTTTTAGCCGAGTCAGTATCCTGACCACTGCTTCACATTGACACTTTTATTATCTGTAGCTCAATTTCATGGAACAGATTTGGTTTTCTTTTCCAATTGTGTGATTCTTTTCAAAACAAATCAGCCTCGCTCTCTGGTGGTGCCTTTGTCTTGTCCCTTTTCCTAGGAGGATGTTTCTTGACTGAATCCATGTAACTTTGTGAGACACAAAAGCACACATTTTCTCCAAGAAGCTCTTGTCTCACCCCAGTAGTCTCCAAAGAAGCGAGCTGGACAATGAGAATAGTGATGATAATAAATGATAATGTTTATTGAATTCTGACTCTGTAAGAGGCACCTTCCATTTAGCTCCACTCCTTTATGGCTTTTATTTATTGCAACAGCTCCATGGAGCAAGTGCTAAGATCACCCCATATTACAGAGGAAGACAGGCAGGTGCAAAGAGGCTTGGGAAGTAACTTACTCAAGACCACAGAGCCCTAAGCTGCAGATGCAGGTCTTGGCCTCAGGTCTACTCTGACTGTAGAGCCTGTATTCTTAACTATCACCCCAAAGAGATGTTCTGGACACAACCAGGGATATCATATCTGCATAAATGCCTCAGTTTCTGGATATTGAAAGTAGATGATGCAGAAGAAGGCAGAGGGAAAGTGTCCTGGAATTTACTTAGTTCTTGCTCTCCTGAGAATTAATGATAGAAGGAACTGGGGGTGAACATAGAGTGAAAGCACCACATGCAGCCCTGAGTGGACATGCTACAGCTCTTGCCTGAGGATGGGGTGGGGCAGTACTGCATTGTTATTACTAGTAAACTATTAGAAAGTGGTGGCTCTAGCCCTACAGGTCCATCTAGCTAAGATGAAATGTGAGTTTGATAAACGTTTCAAGTCTTTTGGCCACATATTCTTGGGGATGGCTCATCAAGAAAAGGAACATGTTGATCAACTCAAAGATATTCATTTTCAAAGAATGGTGATCAATTAATGGTGAGTTTTTACTTGGAATTAAAAGCTGAAATATCAAAGCAAGAGGTAAAATAAAGACACAACATACAACATTTCCTCTAAGTAGCCAAGGATACAGTGTCCTTGAGGGAGTCTTCTCCCTTCCTCATCTCCTTTTCCTTATCAAGTTGAGCCTGGGAATTGCTTGCCTAACCTTGCTACATGAGCTCATTGCAGAAGGAGCTTGGCTGTCCTTTGTGCTGTGGAGTTTGTTTGATCATTAAATCATAGAAGGCAGGAGAGAAAGAGGCACAAAAGTACCTAGGAACTGCCTGAGATGCTTCTCAGTTCTACCACAATACCAGCCACCCCCTCCTCTCTCTCTTTATCTAAAGTTCTCATTCATTTATTTATTCCTAATTCATTTACTCGGCCTCTTCATTCATACTTAATTCATATAGCTTTCCTGTTTATTCAGTCACTCCTCATCCATTTCCCCTTTCACTCAGTTCTCTTTCATTCCTCATTTGCTCATCCTTATCCACTCAGGAACTCACCAAACATTTATTCAAGTGTTAAACATAGGCTGAGCATGTAATATAGGCCAGAGATACAAAGCAGGTAACAAGTAGTCCCTGACACTAATATTCACAAGTGGAGGGGCACACTGTAAAATAGCTCTGGAACCTTGTTGTGGATTAGAACACAGAGTTGACTTTAGGATTTCCAGGTAAAATTAGCAGGAATTATTTATCCAAAAACATACAAATATCTGAAAATAACTTCTTATGTTTGCAGTTCAAATAATAAGTTAATCTTTGCACCCCATACCCTACTGCTGGTAACCAGCCATACTGTCCTAAACAAGGGAAAAATGTGTTGATTCAAATTTTCTTCTCCCAGCAGCACTCCCAAATAATCACTCAGAAACTTAATATTAATTATAAATGCTTGGTTGATAGCTCAGGCTTATTACAAACTATCTCTTACAACTTAAAAATTAACCCATTTCTATTCATTTATGTGCTGCCACGTGGGTTATGGATTTACCTGTTCTCCAACACATCTTCCTCCCTTTGTGTCTCCTGGTGAATCCTCTGCCTCTGTCTCTATTCTTCCCAGAATTCTCTGTGCTTGGCTGTCCTGCCTCTACTTCCTGTCTACCTACTGACCAGTTAGCTTTTTATTAAACCAATTTGAGTGACAAATCTTTACAGTGTACGTAAGGATTATTCCACAGCACTTCTCCCTTTTTGTCTAAAAAAGAAGGTTTTAATTTTAACATAGTAATATTATATACTATAAAAACAGTTGTTAAGTAAGAATTACAGTTATAATATCTGGTCCATTTGTATTTGGCAAAATTAGAGAAAATATTCTATTATCTGCCTTATCTTTGTGAGTCTAAAGTTTTACACCCAACTTTCCTTTTATCATTACTAAGGAAATCTTAAACTATGACTATCTAGTCTTCAACGCCATCAAAGACCCCAGAAGGATGAAATATTGCCTAATGACAGGGACATCTGGCTGCCTAGACAGTCACCCTAGGTTCTTCTGTAACACTGTGGAATCCAACTTTGGCCTACAGGCCTAGTGTATCTGACAGACATTTCTGAGAAGCAGGGAATTTTGAAGGACTGTCCTACCTTGTCTTGGCAAAGTTTGGCAGTCATCTGTTTTGCATCTTGCTGTTCTAGTTTGGACAGTATACTGTTAGCAATTGAGGCAAGGGAAGATTCTTTGCCCAAATGGATAGCTTTTTCCATAAAGAGAACAAACTCCATATGGAGTTTCTTCAATGCCCATCATCTTTTATGAAGTAGATTGGTACTGTCAGAAGCAGACATGTCTTACTGTCATGAAAAGCTTTAGGTTGTTAAACATATTAAATGCTAGTGTTTGAAGACCATTTATCTACTTAAATATTTCTGTGTTTGACCTTGAAAACATATGTAACATGACTAAAAGTTTGACTACTATAGATCACTATTAATCTGTATTTCTTAATTATACATTACATTTTTAAATGAATTGTATAAGCACAATACCCCAAACTAGAGTAGAAACATACATATAGTATAATAAAATAAATCTTAAATTTGTATCAATAAACCAAAATCTATACCATTGTGAAATATTTTGAGATTAATAATTGTTTTTGAATTAAAGTAGATTCAATAATCTATTCTTTTATCTCATCATTCCTATATCATATCCTCCCTTTTTTCCTTTAGAAAGATATCTTTGGTCTTTTTGGTTTAACTTCTTTCCTGTATATGACCAATAACAACTTATAACCAACCCCTTTAAATGATAACAAACATCTATAACCAGTATTTTGGGAAAGTGGGTATTGTTTTCTCTAGACTGCTTCTTGTTGTCTGGAGGTGCTGGCATCTTTAGGAAGCCTTGAGAAATTTAGAATAGTAATGAAGTCCTGGGTGGAATAGTCCTTGAGGTTGGACTATCTCAGTCAGTAGCCTTGAAGCTGTTCTAGATGCAGAACTCACAGAGGTATTCTGAGATGTTGCATCATTTGGGCCATCTGTTTTCATTGGTGTTTGGTCCCCTTATTCTGAAAATACATACATTTCAAAGGTAACATATGTAGCATGAATCTTAGAGGGTCTTATTAATAAAGTCAAACCTGAGGCCAAGATTTGGGGTGAACACTGGAAGATCAGAGAGACAGAACAAGCCACAGCTAACCTCACCTGGCCAACTTCTCAGCTGATCTTGTTTCCTCAGACTGGAAGCCTCTGTGTCCTCATATCTGAATGGCTCTCAGCTGAACTGTGCTGCTCAAAACCTAAAAGCTTAACCAGCCAAATGCTTAACCAGGCCAAATGCTTCTAGTTTCTGGTCCTCATGCCTTATATACCTTTCTGCTTTCTACCATCACTCCCTGGGATTAAAGACTCACTTTCTGGGATTAAAGGCGTGAGTCACCATGCTTGGCTGTATCCTTGAACAGAAATGATTTCTGCCTCTGGAATGCTAGGATTAAAGGTGTGTGCTACCACTGCCTATCCTAAGTATCTAGTGGCTTTTTTTTTCTCTGACCCCAGATAAGTTTATTAGGGTACACAATATTTTGGGGAACACAATACCACCACATTTCCTCTTTTTTTGTCTAAAATTTTAAAACGCTTATAACTAATACAAGAAAAATTATATCCAATAAGTATATACAATATACAGTCGAGATTACATTAACGATGTCTAGTCCATTAACATTTGACAGATTCAGACAAAAAACTCCATTAATATGTAACAATGTTCAGTCCAGTAACATTTGATAAACTCAGACAAAAAATTTTTCATTACTTATCTTATTTAAAACAAGTAGTTCCTTTTTAAAAGTATTTTTCTTTTCATAATAGATTCAGTAATCTACCTTTTGTCTTTTTTATATCTTCCCCCTTTTCTTCTTAGTGTAGATTCAGTGATCTACCCATTTATCCTATTATTTCTTTATCTTTTTTCTCAGAGTAGATTTGATGATCTACTTCAAACATACATTACAAGTATGGAATATGTGGTGTACACAAGTCAGTTAAAGATTTTTTGTTTTGTATTTGAGCAGGTAAAATATACATTATGTGTTTTGTAGTTTTCCTAGGTTTATTTCTTTCTGTCTGTAGTCAGAATTTTCAGGGGGTCTTTCTTGATCAAACCTGATTTTCTTTAACTTAGAATAATTCCACAGCCTCTCATTTCCTGTTTAAATAAAAGCATAACCTAATCTCTCCTCCAAAGTCAATACCTTTTGACTTAAATTTTGAGATCAAGATATTTTAAAAATACATAGGTTGGTTTAATTTAGCATCTTTCATAATCAAATGTCTCTTAGCAGTTATCATTTGCTCATTAGCAGTCAAAAGATCTAAAGACAACACAATAACATATAGGATCCAGACTCTCCATGTATTTTCCATCTTTACTGGCCTTTTCCTTTTATATTATTTTACTCCCTTTTAAGGACTTTATTATTTTAAAACTATTTTTATATACCCTTTCTCTTCTCTCTCCAAAGCCTATATATATTTTTAAACACACATTTAAAGGTATTTTTTTCTGGCTGGATCTATCTTTACTGTGTATCTGTAACCTTTTCTGTCTACATGAGCAAAACCCCAAACCTGCCACTCAGCAACTGGTGGCTTGGCTCATGCTGGTGGTTCAAGCCCAGAGGCAACTGCAGCCCATGTGAGAGATTGTGGAAATCTGTCATGTGGCTTAGCCCATGGCCTGCTGTGTGACTTGCACAGGCAGCTGCTGGTGTCTCTGTGTTGCAGCTGGCATTGGAGATATTAAACTAGGAAGCTGAATTTAGCTCTGTGCCTGTGTGTTTTTAGAATCTTTTCTCAAGCCTTGTCAGAGTCCACATGGAAATTCTGGCCCCACATTGGGTGCCATTTGTTGATGGAGTTTTCCTCTCTTGGCAGCACTCCAAAATAATCACTCAGAGACTAATATTAATTATAAATGCTCAGCCAATAGCTCAGGCTTATTACTAACTACCTTTTACAACTTAAATTACCCATTTCTATTCATCTATGTGCTACCACATGGTTCATGGCTTTACCTGTCCTCCAGCCTGTCTTGCTCCCCCTGTGTCTCCTGGTGACTCCTCTGACTCTGCCCTTCTTCTTTCCAGAATTTTATCTGACTATCTTGTCTCTACTTCCTGTCTAGCTACTGGCCAGTCAGATTTTTATTAAACCAATTCAAGCAACAAAACTTTATAGTGTATAAAAGGATTATTCCACAGAAAAAAAATATTTTTTGGAGTTTCCACAGATGATTTACCACTTGAGCAAATAATCTAAGAGGCATAGCACATTTTGCACTTAAAGTTTATTGTATGAATATATGATTATTGGAGCTTCTGAAGTTGTCCTTCAATAAATAGGCAGGTGAGGAAAACTGCAGCGTGGTCAACACAGGACCATGTTATCACTGTCCTGCTGAGATAATCAACCTGGATCAATTCATAAAGATGCAATGAATTATTTCATTATTAAGTAGCCTGAACTGATTGCTGAACCAAATGTGGAAAAATTACATGTACCTCAACCCATTATTACATTATTCCTGCCTTTGTACATTGTAAAGACATAGATGTCTTCCCACACTCTACTGAGGCTACAACCCTCTATGTCCTAATGAAATCTGCTTTAAACATCACTTCTTTTAACCCAAATCACTGTGTTCCTCCCTGTCCCTCATATCTGACTATATACTCATTTTGCACAGCATGGTCGCATTCTCCCTGGCATCATGACTGTTTTTGTGCTCCATTGCATTCTTCTCCTGGATGGGAAGCTTTTAGTGTGGGTACTATGCCTTTTACCTCTTTTCAGAGCCTGCAACCTTTTTGCAGTTTCTAACCCCAGCAGGTACTGAGTGAGTACTTGATAAACAGATGTCATGGAAGGAGATCCAGAGGGAAATGAGATTTAAACAAGCTAGAGGCTGTTTTCTAGAGCTGGTAAAGGGAGACCAACATAGAGAGAGAAAGTCTCTGGTACCAGGTCATAAAGAGCTGCAATATTTGTGAAGCACTGCTTGCTTGGCAGGTTCTGGTCAGGGCTGGTGACACAAGGTGAGATGAGAGTCTATAGCTGAGGATAAGAAACTTGGAAGCTAAAAAGTTGCAAGTGCAGAGATAATCTATGCATTTAAACTTATACCTCACCCAAATAATGTCTTTACATCTTAATAATAAAGAAAATAGAGTCTGACTCTCAAACTAGGAAAGGCTAGTCTTCACAGGAGGGACTGTTGACTCATGGAATGATTGCTGGCTTGAATTAGTCAGGTTTGGGGCCCTATATCACCACCTCACAGAAGCTGCTTGGACCCCAGAAAGACTGCCAGTTGAAGCTAAAGTAACTCAAAATCCAAGAGTGTGTGGGAGCTGCAAAGGAACTGGTGGAATACACTTGCAACTGAGCAAATTTCAGAGCTTCTTCTGACATTCAAGAATAAGGGAGTGGGCCAAACATGTTCGATAGGTAGGTGTGGAAGATACTGCCTGTGCAATCTGAGCTAGAAGTGAAAAGATGAGGAAGTGAGAAGTTCAAGTTTTATGGGTGGAGAAATGAGAAAGTAAAACTTCAAATTCTAGGTCTAGAAATGTACAAGACATCAGGGTGTTAGTACCAAGCTACTTTTGTCTAGTTGACTGGGTCTGTCCTTTTTCTTCTTTCACAGTGAGAAATAGAGTTAATTCACACCCTTCCTCTTTGTTTCTGTGTTTTCCTCCTTCATTTCCTTTTTATCTTCCTTTCTGAGAAGTAAGACTTCTACATCCATGAAATAAAGTGTATGGTGCCTTCAAGTTGATGACTTGCAACTCCACTAATTTATGTTTCAGAAGAAAGTGCAAGTTCAGCTTATGGGCAGAGAGACCTGGGTGGTGTCCTGGAAGAATACTGGGAGCATCTGCTTCTCATGTAAGAACTTAGACCTCCCCGATGTAATTGTCACAACTTACGCTCTCTGCTTCTGTGATGCATCTGGCTTTTGATAGCACATTTCTTTGTCTCTGCTCAACTGATGGGCATGCATATAAAAAGATGATATAAGGCCACAGGAAACAATTTCCAGGTGGAACATACTAGGAAAAAAGTAATGGCTTTGACCCGGGTGAAAGCCGTTCCTGTTGTGTACACTGCACAGGAATGCATGTCTAGCCGGCTTCCAGTCTAAGAACATCCATGTTCTTACCCTGAGTACCTCTTCAGAGGTTTTTCCAGCCTACAATGATATTGGACTGAATGATGCTCAATGGCTCTCCTAGTCATTCTGTTTCCAACTGCATTTATAGACTAGTGAGCAAGGATGAGTGTTGGCACCACTGGAGCCTTGATAGCCATGCTGGTTTGATTCTCACAGGTCCTGAAGTTGATGTGTGAGAACCCACAGTTCCCTGACATTTTGAACCACAAAGAAGTACACTGCTGACTCTGCACCTAGACTGAGGTCAAAGGCCATCTGGATCTCTTATGAGGAGTTGAGTTTTGCCAAGAGGCATGCATAAATGGTGATGCTGCATGAACTTAGCCTGTTGCTGATTCCCTCATGTGGAAAGTACATCAGTCAGAAGTAATACCTCAAAACAGTCAGGATTCTGACAATGTGAGATGCCTTTGTTTGTTGTTTGTTTCATGTGTGCGCATGCATATATGTGTGTATAAATGCGTATGTGTGTATGTGACATGCTCATGGAGGCCAAAGGCTAACTTTGCTGTTGTTTCTCAGAAGCTTTCCACCTTGATTTTTCAGACAGGATTTCTCATTAGGTCTGGAGTTAGCAGATTCACCTAGACTGACAGGCCAGCAAGCTCCAAGTATTACTTGTGTCTTTTTTTTTTTCCCACCAGCATTGGTATTACAGGCATATACCATGGGGTCCAGCTTTTGTACCTGGGTGCTGAGGATTTAATTCAGGTCTTCATGCTGTACAGCAAGCACTTCACTGACTGAGCCGTATCTTTAGCCCTTAAACTACAAGTTTTTCTGCTATGTTTAGAAAACTGGCACTTCCCTTCACGAGCCTTGTTCTGTAGTCTCCTTTTCCTGTTTTTGCTGTGTCTAGGAAATGCTATAGTCCCACTCTGCTTCCTCTCCTTTCCACTCATGTTCCAGCCCACCCTTCTCTTTTTTGTAAATCCTGGGCCTCCCAAGTTCCACAGAGATGGATCTTGATGGATCTCAGAGGAGTGTTGCTCATTCACTTCACTCCAGCTCTCATTAGGCCTGCCGTCTGATTTTATAATGTTCTGGGTTTGTGAGCCAGTACTGTTTTATGACCGTATTTTGTTTTTGTTTTATATGGAACTCACACAAACACCAAGCAATTCATGTTATGCTTGTTTTAAGTACCGATGTAAACCCACAACTAAAACCAACAGTAG
Organism: Peromyscus eremicus; assembly: GCF_949786415.1. Classification (NCBI taxonomy): domain Eukaryota; kingdom Metazoa; phylum Chordata; class Mammalia; order Rodentia; family Cricetidae; genus Peromyscus; species Peromyscus eremicus. The sequence continues at coordinate 1,134,243 of NC_081431.1, forward strand.
CCTTAAGTATGAGCCATGGCACTGACTCAGCTCTGTGAAGTATTTTGGAAGGTAGTTGCTAGGCTTCCATCACCTGCAAAAGCACTCCAGTCTCTTCAGTGTCCTGAGTCAGAACTCCCCAACCAATCACTGTCACCTGAACATGACTTATATGAACCCAGAATTCATCAGATGCAGCTGCCTCCTGTCCCGGGTTAAAGAGCAAAGGAAGTGAAATGACACCCAGTATCCCATGGCATCCCAACCTGCAAAGCACTTTCACACAGGCATTTCATGGAGGCATGCATTTCCCCCTGTGCTTGTGGATGGACTACTCACATCTGTGGGTGAGAAAACAGGGCCACAAAGGTCAACTCATTTTCCAAGGCTTCTTACTTATTAAATGGTGAACTCAGATCTGAAGTCTGTTTGTTTTTTGCAGAGGTTGGGAAATTTCCACAGTAAGTAAACAATGTCCATGGTAAAGAAATACTAAACTTAGGACTGGTAAATATTTTAACTGGATGTATTAGGCTAAGTAGAATCTCTTGGGGACTTGGTGGTCTAAGAAGTCCACATACTGAGATTGAGAATACCAGGCTACAAAATATGATAATTGTTGCTTTAATCATTTATTCATTCAAAAATGTCTAAAATGCCCATTGAGTTGTCTTTGTACACACACAAACATTCATACACTCATATAGACTGGTATGTGGCACTGTTGACTCTCCGTCTCTACCCTGCCTCTGACTTAGCTAAGTCCCCTAGTGCTCTGGCCTTTGTCAAACCTTTCTACATCTGCCTAAAGAAAACTCTGCTAGAGGTAATTGTGAAATAGTGGAAGGGCTTCTACCATCATGCCTGAGCCATAGCAACTCAAAGGAAACGAAGAGTAGATGGTGCCAGCACCTTCCTAAGGAAGCCTAGGCCCCCTCGGCCCTCTCCATAAAACACCATTCCTACATCTCACTATCTACAAACAAGAAAAAAATGTCTTTGCTCACTATTCAACCTGCATGGTCATTCAAAGATGTTTTCTGAGTTACAGTGCTAGTCAAACCTGGGTGCCAGGCAACTAGCCAGCTCTATGCTATGCCTTGCTCTTGTGAGGAAGTGAGGAGGAGGCCTGGAGCAGGAATGCTCTTGAAGTAGACCGAGTGAGGTGTGTGTGTGTGTGTGTGTGTGTGTGTGTGTGTGTGTGTGTGTATACCAGGCTGGCCAGTTTGGCTTTGTGCCACAAAAAAAGAAGACAGGGCCATTGTGTTTGTTCAATGCCTTTCTTTTGGTTTTGTTCTTTTTTTCCAATGTCTGGCGACGCGTGGGCACAGACTGGCTTTATTGTCTGGGTTCTCTCTTCTCTCCGTGTTGTCTACGGCACCCAACTACAAACAGATGGACATGTAATAGTTTGTTTGTTTAAAAAAAAACAGTAAAAAGGAAAATTCTTTTGTTTCCTGTCAGGTTCTTTGCAACTAGGAAACAGCCCTCACAAAGAGGATTTTTTTTTTTTTAAAGAAATACTGCATAATTCAAACATCCGTTTATCTCTGGCCCCATTAGCTTTCTGATCTGAGTTTCTTTCCTGGTGCAGCTAGCCCACTACCACTGAGAACCATGGGAAACTGAGGTTCTATAAAAGCCATAGCCAGACCCCCTAATAACCTGGGCCGTTGCCCAATACCACTATAATTTATTTATTGATTATAATGGTTGGAAACTTGGGTTATTTACAGCTGACTTTTTTGACTATTTATTGATGCTGCTAATTCTTGGCAGCCAGAAGGAAGAGCTGGCAGGTTCAGCAATCCAGGGAGATGTGCTGTGAAGTTCTGTGCTTAGAATAGCTCCAGAGAAGCAAATGATTTGTGAGACTCAGAAGCAGTTGTGAATATTCAACTAGTTTGTAGTTTAGATTGAGGTTATTTCACAAACAAATCTCTGTAGCAGAGTTCTGAGGGTGCAGGCAGTAAGGCCAGGTGTTGCTAAGCAATGTTCAGCTCAGCTCACAGACCAGATCAGGTCCATGTGACCCCAAGAAAGCAGAAAGGGGTAGAATGAGAGGCTGAATATAGGCCAGTTAAAGTGTGGCAAATTTCATATTTGGATACCAAATCAGATTTCCAAGACATTGTCTGATTGATCTCTTCTAGTGTATGATTTTCACACTTAAAAAATTAAGAAACAAATTATTAGCACACAGCAGATACATTGGGAGTGGCATTTATCCAAGATGATGTATTGGCCATAGCTAACCCATGTGCTGGACTCTAGCACCTACAGGTCAAGTTTGAGATTGAAGCTCATTGGGGGACCACCTATTCTGTCACACAGTCAGTGTGTTCATTTAACAGTTATTTAGCATCTCTGAGTGCCCAACTGTGTTTGTTACTTTTCTCATTGCTATAACAAAATACCTGACAAGAAGTAACGAAGGAAGAAGGGTTTGTGTCCTGGTTTGATGGAATGCATGCCATCACGTTTGCAGTTGGCTCCATGGTGGCCAGAGTATGCAGACAGGGCTCCCCCACACCCTCTCACAGTGGTGGAACAGAAATCACAGAGAGGACAAGTGAGATTAGGCTATAAAACTTCTGTGATCACCTCTAATGACTCTCTGAGACGTTCCACAATCTCCCAAAATAGTGCCACCATCTAGAAACCAAATGTTCAACCTCTTAAGCCTATGGGGGACATTTTACATTCAAACCACATCACCAGTGTTGCTCTAGGCTCTGAGAATACATTCATAAGTACAAACGAATTTCCTGTTTGTTTTTGTTTGTTTTTGGTTTTTTGAGATAGGATTTCTCCATATAGTTTTGGTTCCTATCCTGGATCTCACTCTGTAGACCAGGTTTGCCTCCAACCCACAGAGATCTGCCTGGCTCTGCCTTCCGAGTGCTGGAATAAAAGGCGTGCACCACCGCCACCCAGCATATTTCCTGTTCTTATGGCCAGGAAATATACAGGTAATACATTAATAAAACCAGCATAAAAGGCCATATAAGACCCTGGTACATATGAAAAGAGTTCTGTGAGGTCAAGGGTGGGATCGGTTTGTTTGTGATAGCAAGAGAAGACCTGACATTTGAGCTAAGACCAGAAAATATAAGTGTGAGCCATACAGAAGTCTATAGAAAAGTCACTTTAGGATATCAGGTACAAAAAAGCAAGGTAGGCATTTATCTTCAGTCCACGATGCTATTGTAACATAATGCCATAGACTGGGTAATTTATGTTGGGCAGAAGTTTATTTCTCACAGTTCTGGAGACTGGGAAATCCAAGACAGTGATGCTGGGAGGTTCAGTGTCTGACGAGATGCTTAAGACAGAGGAGCAAAAAGAACAAACTTCCTTCCTTTAACCCCTTAAAGTCATCTAATCCTGCCCACAAAGGAGAAGCTCTCATTACCAATCCATAGCTTTAAGGCACTCTCTTACTACTATTGCACTGGGACAACTTAATTTTGCAGGGGACTCATCTAGACCATAATAGAATCCAATTAAATACTTGGAAAGCAGAGAGAATGTTGGTGAAGTTGAAGAGAGATCAGGAAGCATCATATAAGACAGGATAGGAGAAATACATAGAGGTCAAATTAGGATTAGAGACTGGATTTTCAGTGTCCCAGGAAACTTCCAAGGCAGTTGAAGAAAGCAGCAAAATAGTGTGGAGTGCTGCAGAAACTTGTTTTGGCTGTGCTGGAGCACATGAGCAAGGGGGACCAATGAGAGGCTGATCAGTCCCAGTGGAAGGTGCTGGTAGAGTTAGTTATGGTGATAGGTGGATATGGGAGGGAGAGGCTGGTATTGACAAGACCACGATGCTGAGAAAGTACAAATAGAATTGTAGCACTTATCACTGTGTTACACTTTGGAGTTATAAAAATAATTTTCAGCCTAAATATTTACAGTAAGTACTTGTCAATAGACTCAACTATCTCAGGCCAACCTTCCCATTTAGACATTCCCATTTTTTCTGAGTAGCAGATATTCTATATCATTTGAATATTGATGAATTAAAAATTGCTTATCAAATAGGCTGGTTTTCAAGTATGGGCTTTTATCTGTTAGTAGACTTGGAGTGTTCGACAGATTATTAATTTTCCTGAATTTAATTCTTTAAACTGAAATGGGTGGTAATAAGAGTAACTGCCCTAAACTGGGCATCGTGGCTCATGCCTTTAATCCCAGCATTCAGGGGGCAGAAGTAGATGGATTTCTGAGTTCCAGGCCAGTCTGGTTTACCTAGTGAGTTCCAGGACAGCTAGAGCTACACAGAGAAACCCTGTATAAAAAAACAAAACAAACAAATTAAAAGAATAACTACTCTGTGATTGTTTCAAGGCTTGATTGACATAGAATCTGGCAGACATATGACAAATTTCCAAAATATGTCAGCCAAAGTTCTTCCTAATTATCCCTGCAGCTGGAGATAGATGTTGTATACCCACAGCCCAATGCTTAAAACTTAGGAATATCCTGGCCAACTTAAATATTTACAAAAAAATTTTTAAAAATATAGCTTTTTAATATTTTCTCATTTTTAATTGGGATATAAGCAACATATAATAAATTATATTATATATTATACATATATATATATATATATATATATATATAGTTGATAATCTGAATTTTTACCCAAGTGTATACCTATGAAACTCTCACCACAATCAATCAAGGTAATGAGCTTATCTATTATGCCCCAAAGTTCCTTGTGTTCCTTTGTGTCTGTGTTATCTGACTCCCTGCCTCCCTGGACCCTCCAATCAGTTCCCAGACAGCCAACAGGCTCCTGTGTCACTATAGACTGGTTGGAAATTTCTAGAATTTTATATGAAGGAAAACGCATAGTCCACACTGTTGTTCTAGCTTCACGAACTCAATAAATCCTGTATTATTTGAGCTTTTGCAGCAGAATACCTGATACTGGATAATTTACAAATAACAACAATGTATTACAGTCTGGAGGTTGGAACTCTAAGGTTAAAATATTTATATCTGGCAAGGGCTTCTTTCTGCTTCCAAGATGGCACCGTGAATGCTGCATCCTCTGGGGGGGTGGGGTGGGGAATCTGTATCCTTAAACAAGATAAGGTAGACTGATAAAAGAACAAACTCCCTCCACCAAGCCCTTTCATAATGCCATCAACCCTCCCATAAGGTCTGAGTAGTCATGACCTAAACTAACCGTCCTCAAAAGCAAGTTTAGGCCATGTTTCTAATGTGTAGATTTGGGGGATACACTTAGACATAACATGTAGACATTTGTATTTCCTTATCTTGGACAAACACCAACCAGGAAGGTTAGCAGCTGGCTTAAGTATATGATTAACTTTTAAAGCAATGCCTAAAACTTTTTCTTAAAGCAGTTTTATCATTTCATACTTCTGCCAGCAGCATTAGGAGGCTCAACTGCTTAGCACTTTGTGTAGTCTAGAGCTTGGTTAAGTTTTTAGATTTTAGCCATTCTAGTTGGTATGCAGTACTTTCTTATTGGGCTTTTAATCTGCTGTCTTGTAATGACTAATGATATTAATTTAACATCTTTTTTGTGTACTTAGTTCTTTCTCTGAACTCTTAAAATAATTAATTGCTTAAAATAATTCATTAACTTTTCAATGATTTCATAAACACATACATAGATGATAGGTGAGCAGGTTGGTAGATAGATGGATGGGTAGATGAGTAGGTCATTGGATGGATGGATGGATGGATGGATGGATGGATGGATGGATGGGATAAATGGATGGATGAAATGGACAGGCAGACCAGAAGACATTTAAGTCCTATCATAGGACATGTATGCTTTTAGGCTCTAGAATAGAGTAGGGAGTAAGTCGGTGACCCTGGCCTCATGGAACATTCCAACCACAAATGAAAAACCAACAGACAACAGACATTGTAATCCACTATGTGGTATATATAGTTACTGTAGAGATAAAGTAACTTGTCAATAAAAGGATTGGGGTTTAGTGGATAACACTTTAAGATGACCTCATGTTGTCACAGTTTTATTTTCCACTGTATTATGAGATCCTCATAGTCCTTCCTCTCTCTTTTCCTTTCGCTTTCCATAATATTTTACAGCATGGCTTGTGATCAATACATATTTGCTAATCAATTATTCTGATCTATCTTCTCCACACAAAGGTATGGTCTTAGTCTGTTTAGCACATTATAACAAAATATCACAAGCTGTATAGATTTAAACTACAGAAGTTTGTTTTTCACAGTATCAGAGGCTGGCAAGTTTCCAAACAAGGTGCCAGCTTGTCTTTATGGTTAAGAGTCAGCACCTTTTAGCTTGTCTTCAGGTGGTAAAAAGTGAACTTACTTTCTGAAGTCTCTTCTATAAGAACATTAAGCCCCTGTAGTCAGACTTTTCCCAATTCTCCTACCTTCCAGTACTATTAATAAATATGTGGACTAAATTTTAGCATATGAATTATAGGAATACAGACTATAGTGATGAGCTTGTCTGATCTACCTTGGATCACGTCCAGGGAAGGTGTGTGTTTAATATCCATCAATTCAGAGCATAGATGGCTGGAAAAATGAATGATCAGCATGTAAAACTTGTGATCTACAGTGAGAACTTATGTCAGCAGAGGCAAAACTCTGGACTGATAGTGCAATCAGTTTCTTTAGGCCTCCTCCTCTGGGCAGGCAACTGTGCCTGACTTGCCCATATTTCTGTGGCCACCTTTTGTGGGAGCTGATGGCATGCAGGTGCCCTTTCATATACCTTGACTCCACAAGGGAGTTACTTAGCTCTGGATAAAATCATTGGCTCCCAACTCCTCTGTTGGCCTTATGATAGCAAAGGTGACCTTCTGCAGTTACAGATGTAAGAATTGTGCTCTGTAACCCAGACTGGCCTTGAACTCAGGATCCTCCTATCTCACCCTCTTCAGGGTTTGAATTGCAGGCATGCACCACCATACCTGGCAGGAAATCTGCTTCCTGTGAGATAAAGAAAGCCTGGTATGTCCATGTGGTCCTCTCATCCCCACCATCCCACCAGAGACTCAACAGCTCATTAAGTACTTATTGTATAAAATTGAATCCCAAGTCCCTCTAAATGTTTCAAGATGCCAGTGAGATATCTTTCACCAACTCACAAGGGTAGGAAGTAGCACGTTTCCCTGAAAGCCAAAGTGATTAAAGTCGATTTGAGGAAACTTTTGTTTTGGGTCATATAAGTTATTAAAATAAATCCACACACAATTTTATAGTTGGCAGTTCTTGAAAACAGGAACCATTTTTAGCCTGAGATGGTTTGGAATTGATCTGAAGAAGAGGCAGGAGTATAGATGAGATGACCTTTAAAAGTTGATGGAATATGTTATACTGTGTCATTTGGTCTTATCTATGGGTAACAACTCAATACTCTGAAGCTCCAATCCCTAGAGCTGTGCACCTCACATCCTCTGAAGCCTATGAGACTCACAGACCCTGCCTTGTACCAGGAGCTCCCACTGCTTCAAAGTTCAATAATGGCAGACCTCACATGGACAGGGAGGCAGCCAGAGAACAGGCTGGCTGGTACACCATTGCTCCCTTGAGGAGCCAAGTAAAGCTACCAGCCAAGGCATGCTGTTGCCATCCCGACCTGTGCTGCACAGCATGGAAAAGGTTTATGGTGGCCCTGTCCCCAAGCCATAAAGTTTATTCCTGCAATTAGCCAGCCCGTTGTCCCTTGCCCCAGCACCTCTTTCATCTTTAGTGGACTTGTCAGGATGCACTTTAAACACAGACTGACTAGAGCAGGACAGAGCTGGCAGGTGGGGCTTCCTGTCCATCAGCACCGTAATATAGGTAGTTAGTTGGTAGCCACTACACCCACTGTGTCTCAGTCGTTGTCTCCTGGGCTGCAGGCATGAACACACTCAGATCCCCAACGCAGAGGAGAGATGGCCTAGTCATAGATGGGATAACTACAGACCCACTCAGTAGGCCATGGAGTAAAGGATGAATTGTCTCTGTCACATTCTTCTAGGAAGCTGCATTCCTTCCTATGTCTTCATTCTTCAGTCCAAGGGACAAAAATCTTTTTAATAAACTTGAGGAATGAGAGAGTGGGGATGGAGGAGTGTAGCTCGAGTTTTCCTGCCTGGCCCATAGTCAGGACAAATCTCTCTCACCTGCCAGTCCCACAACCACTCAGACCCAACCAAGTAAACACAGAACTTATATTGGTTACAAACTGTATGGCTGTGGCAGGCTTCTTGCTAACTGTTCTTACAGCTTAAATTAATCCATTTCTATAAATCTATACCTTGCCACATGGCTCGTGGCTTACCGGCATCTTCACATGTTGTTTCTCATCATGGCAGCTGGCAGTGTCTCTCTGACTCAGCCTTCCACTTCCCAGCTTTATTCTCCTCCTTGTCCTGCCTACACTTCCTGCCTAGCCAATGGCCAATCAGTGTTTTATTTATTGACTAATTAGCAACACATTTGCCATACAGAACATCCCACAGCAGAGGAGGATGAATGGTATGATATTCTCATCTGTATATGTAGATAAAATGCCTTCTGCTTTATGTATATTTTGACTATTAGGTGAGAAAACCCACACAAAGAACCCAGTAGAGACCAGCACCTATAAATTGATCCATGGATGTTATAAAAAAAATTACTTACTGTGTTTGTTAAGTCTGACTTTTTTGGAAGTCCACTGGGCATGGGAGGAGAGGAAAATGAAAGTAGAATTCAAAGTAAGGCGGCGGGGGGGAGAAGAAGGCCATATTCTTTGCAGAGAACTCACATAAAGTGGGAAGAAACATGGACATTGAGTGAGCTGAGTGCTACTTGATAAGCCTGAAGTAATGGATATTCTAGTTTCATTCAGTTGCTATGATGAAACATTCTGACCAAAAGCAACTCATGGAAGAAAATGTTTATTTGACTTACACTTCAATGTCACAGTCTATTATTGAGGGGAGTTGAGACAGGAACTCAAGGCAGGAACCAGGAAGCAGGAACCATGGAGGAACTGTGTTTGTTGGTATGCTCACAGGTGCATGTTTTGCTAGCTTTCTTATCCCTGTCTAAGGATGATGCTCACAGTGGTATGGACCCTCCTATATTAGCTAACAATCAAGACAATGTCCTATAGACATATCCATAAGCCAATCACTCGAGACAATTCCTCAACTGAGGCTTCCTCATCCTAGATTGGCAATAAAAACTAAACAGGACATATAGAAATGAAAAGTTTATCAAGAGCCCCATGAGGGACATACTGCTTCCTCCTTTTTCTCTCACTGACTTGTTCCCAACAGGAAAGACTTCCTGCCTGAACCTATGTCCAGATCCATCTATAGCTAGATCAAAATACCACTGATGGACACTGTTTAGAATTCTAGTTAGGACCATCCTACTTTCTAGTCCTGGTGTGGCTGTTTATGAAGTATGTAGCCTCTGACAATGGGCATATGACAATCACACAGACTCTTATATTCTTCAGGGAGGGACAGAGATATGAACCCCTGCATCAGAGGTCCGTTAGGACAGTCATCTGAAATAACACATAGCCTACAGTGCCCCTCAATGATGTTATTAGCAGATTCTCCTAAATATAGACCAGTTGCAGATACAACTGCTAAAACCATTACATTGGGTAGCACTTATACATTTTTTTTTGCAGAGAAAAGACAAATGGTTTACATTATCCAAATGGTGAGGGTGAGCAATTAATAAGAGATGTGTCCACCCCAATGAAAGAGGGAATTCAGCTTTGCCATACCCTGCAAAGGCCAGTCTCCCCATCTCCAGAAATCTTTGAATGCCTCTTAGGAAATAAAAATAAAATCTCTACCCACTGATTATATTATATTATAACTTCTGCATGGCTTGCCTCTGCTGCTTTTTGAACTCTGGGGAGATGATGCACCCCACTTTAACACATGTGGCCCTTACTCTGGGTCATCAGGTCCTTCTATCATCAATACCAGCCACCCACATGGGAGAGTCTAAAGGCTTAAGAGATATATTAACCTCACTCTGGGTCACCAGGTTCCTCTCTCATCAGCACCAGCCACCCACGGGAGAGACTGAGGGCTCCAGAGACATGTTGACCTCTGCCTTTATTGGACTGAGATTTAACACAGAGCCTCTGTTTTGCAGATTGAAAAACTCTAAGCTTGTGTGTTAGAAATGAGTAGGTCAGAGCTCTAATAAGAAAATAACACAGGAAGACAGGATGTTTCTGGTTTTCAGACTAAGGTGGGTTTTGTTTTTCATTCAAGTTATGAGGAGTTGATTGCTGTGGGATGTATGGCAAATGTGTTGCTAATTAATCAATAAAACACTGATTGGCCGTTGGCTAGGCAGGAATTATAGGCGGGGCAAAGAGGAGAATAAAGCTGGGAAGTGGAAGGCTGAGTCAGAGAGACACTGCCAGCTTCCATGATGAGAAACAGCTTGTGAAGATGCCGGTAAGCCACGAGCCACGTGGCAAGGTATAGATTAATAGAAATGGGTTAATTTAAGCTATAAGAACAGTTAGCAAGAAGCCTGCCACGGCCATACAGTATGAAAGCAATATAAGTCTCTGTGTGTGTTTACTTGGTCGGGTCTGAGAGGCTGTGGGACTGGCAGGTGAGAGAGATTTGTCCTGACTGTGGGCAGGCAGGAAAACTTAAGCTACAAATGGCGTCCAACGTGGTGGCAAGAGTTTCCACCTAAAACCTGAAAAAAGATTCTAAAACGGAGCTAAAAACAGCTTCCTAATTGTCTCTCTCAAAAGAGCGGCAGCTGCTGGTTTGAGCTATTGGCAGGTTCCTAGCGCGTGTGCTTGATCTGCAGTAGGGTGGAAATGAGGCCTCTGCAAGTGGCACATTAAGCTGCATGGTGGATTTAGACATTGCTAGTATAAAACAAAAAAAGAAGTTTCTGGACTACATGCTGCTTGGATAAAAGCATAGACCCATGATAGCTCCCAGAGCTGGTGGAAAACGTAGCCATGTTGGGAAGCTGAAGTGGGCGGAGCCAGCAGCCACAGCTGCTGCAGTTTAAAGGAATAGATACACAATAAGACAGATTCAGATGTAATAGTTTAAAATGTGTGTAAAATATACGTAGGCTTGAAAGAGACAAAAAAGGTGATATATAAAGTTAAATAAAGAAATAAATAGTTTTTAAAAATAAAGTCTTTAAAGAGACAGTAAAGGTAGTATAAAAAATAAGCCACGTAAAGATGAATATTACACAGAGAATCTGGATTGTGTTGTCTTTGGGATTTTTAACTGCAGAAAAACATTTGATTGTAAAAGCTGTTGAGTTATGCCAAAATGTATATTTTAAAGATACCTTGACTTCAAAATTTGGATATAAGGATATGTTGCTTTGGAAAAGAGTTTCTTTTGTTTCCACAGAAAGCCAGAGGCTATGGATTTGTTCAAGATTAAGATACATCAGGTTTGACCAGCCAAGACCCCCTGAAGGTCTCCAATGACACCATGGCCCAGATGATCCAACATCCAGAATGGTTTGAAGGCATCTGGCTCAGACGATACAGCCTCATGGACTATTCCATAATTCTAAAATTTTCTTTGTTTCCCCATAAGATACAGCGCCCCCTTCCAGCAGGAAGTAGTAAGAGAAGCTACGCCCAAATTCCCAAATTATATGTAATTTTACTTTGTTAAGGTTAAAACCTTCCTTTTTGAAAAAAAAAAAAAAGGGGAAGTGCTGTGGGATGTATGGCAAATGTGTTGCTAATTAATCAATAAAACACTGATTGGCCATTGGCTAGGCAGGAAGTATAGGCAGGGCAAGGAGGAGAATAAAGCTGGGAAGTGGAAGGCTGAGTCAGAGAGACACTGCCAGCTTCCATGATGAGAAACAGCTTGTGAAGATGCCGGTAAGCCACGAGCCACGTGGCAAGGTATAGATTAATAGAAATGGGTTAATTTAAGCTATAAGAACAGTTAGCAAGAAGCCTGCCACGGCCATACAGTATGAAAGCAATATAAGTCTCTGTGTGTGTTTACTTGGTCGGGTCTGAGAGGCTGTGGGACTGGCAGGTGAGAGAGATTTGTCCTGACTGTGGGCAGGCAGGAAAACTTAAGCTACAGTTAATATTTATTGTTCTAAGATACACAACAATCCCAACATAAAAGATCTGGGTGCAAATGTCAGCCACCAACACCCACAAAGCCTACCTCACCCCAGAAACAATGTGATTGCCAAAATTGCCTTGTTGTGCTCTAGCCAAACATCAGGTTTTTACAAAATTTTAGAATTGAAATTGTATGGTATTGCAGCCCTTATTAACCCATACTGAATAAGCTCATGAATGCACAGGACACAGATAGATAGAAGATGCTGTCCAAAGGGTAGTGATCAATTCCAGAAGAGTCCACATACTGCAGTCAGCTCTAATCCAATGTCTTCCTTTGTCTGGTTGAAGAGCCCAGACTTGCTGATCAGTTTCCATGCTTGCTTGCTCTTGGTTCACACGACATGGTGGTCTGGCTCACACGGCATAGTGGTCTGGTGCTGGTTGTTCTGTCTCACTCCCACCACCCATGTGTGCTTTCTGCTTTCCTTGCTGCTCCCATGACTTGGACCTTTCTGGTATCCCAGAACCATTCTGCCCTGCCCTTGCTTTCTGCCCCTTGCAAAGAACATCTCTCTTCTGTGTCCATCCCCCTGTACTCCTGGCTGAGAAGCTCAGATACCCATGTACTTTTCATACTCTCCCATTGCCCATAAGATGCAACCACAGGAAGAAAGTAAGAGTTTTATCCACAATTTATGAGTAACTTAACTAAATTCCAAAACAATGAGGTATTTGGGTCAATCAATTAAGATCACTTTGAAAACTATGCCCATTTGCCCTGCTATCTACAGGCTTAAACATTTCAGAAGATCTAGCATAGAAGGTGAGACACAAGCACGAAAAACCATATGTAAGTTTTGGGGCATCCTCAGCCCTCTGGTAGAGAGCTGGAATGGGAAAATTTTGTGTGTTTTGTGTGTTGTGTGTGTGTGTGTGTGTGTGTGTGTGTGTGTGAGAGAGAGAGAGAGAGAGAGAGAGAGAGAGAGAGAGAGAGAGAGAGAGAGAGAGAGAGAGAATATTGGGAGAGATGCTATTTTCGTTTTCTAGAATTTCCATCACAAATTATCATAAACTAGGCAGCTTGAAGAAACAAATGTATTGCCTAACAGTTCAAGAAGATAAAAGTCCCAATCATAGTGTCCAAAGGGTGTCCAAAGGGCCCCCCGTTTAGCAAGCTATGCATGTTGCACTCTTACTCCCACCCCAGTCCCTACTATGACTACTGTTTAACAAGTCCCTTCTTCTCTACAAACTCTTTTTTATTTTCATATCTACCTGAATCACTGAACACCACTGGAGCCTGGGGACTTGGCAGTAGTGTCTTAGTTAGGATTTCTATTGTCATGGTAAAACACCATGCAAAGCAACTTGGGGAAAGAAAAGGTTTGTTTCATCTTACAATTCTCAGATCATACTCCATCACTGAGGGAAGTCAGGGCAGAAACATGGAGACAGGAACTGAAGCAGAGACCATGAAGGAGTGCATGGTAGTTTACTGACTTGCTCCTCATGGCTTTGTCAGCCTGCTTTCTTACAGCACTTAGGACCACCAATCCAGGAGTGGCACCACTACAGTGAACTGGGCCCTCTTACATCAATCATCAGTCAATAAAACAAACCAGAGGCTTTCCCACAAGTCAATCTAGTGGGGGCATTTTCTTAACTGAGTTTCAGCCATCCAGAATGATGCTAACTTGTGTCAATTTGACATTAAACTGGCCAGAACAAGTGGTTACACACCTGAGGACAATGGTAATCCCTTTGTCAGACTCTATCAATAGCCAACAGTCCAATATTAAGGCTAGGGACCTGTGAGCCTCTCTCCCTTCCATGACTGATTATTAACAAAGCTGGTCTTGTGCAGGCCAATGTAGGTAAATGCAATTATATGAGCTCCTGATTGCAATGGGTACATCCAGTCTAGAGAATGGCATTTTACAGCCCTTCTTCCTGTCTTCTGGATCTTATCTCCTTGTAGCCCCATTTTCCTTAGTGCTCTCAAAGCCTTAGACAAGGTGGTCTGAATGTCTATAGATGAGCCCTCAACTGTCATTTACTCTCGGCATGTTGGGCAGCCATAAGTCTCTCCATGCACTGCAAAGAGAGACTTCTCTGATTAAGGCTGAGAGTTGCTTTTGTCTGTGGATATAAACAGAGATATTTAAAAGTTCCACACTTGGGGAACCTCCACGCCATGGGTTGTTGACTTGGCTTGAAGTTCCAGGCATGAGTTCCCACCCAAGAAGCAAATCCAACTAGAGGGTAGTATCTATTTTTCCCTTCCCATCTTTTTACAAGGGCACCATTATCTTGGATTGAGAGCCCACTTTAGTCCACTATGACCTTCTCTCTACTAATTACATCTTCAGTGAAACTATTTCTAAATAAGATCATATTTTTAATTATGCGGGCTTAGAATTTCAACAAATCATTTTTACTGGGGGGGGGAATACAATTCAACCTATAGCAACTACTCATGTTAAAATAACCTGAGAACCCAGCTAGATGTGGTGGTGCACACCTATAATCCTAGCACTTGGAGGTGGATGCAGGAGAATTAGTAGTTAAAGGCCACCTTCAGCTACAAAGTGATTTTGAGGCCAGTCTAGGTAATAAGAAACTCTATCTGAAAAATCAAATCAAAACAAAATAGCCTACACTTCCTGCAGGAATTATGGTGTTCCAAGGGCTGGAGAGCCACATAGATCAGTGGTTTTCAACCTGTGAGTTACGACCCCTTTGGCAACCATCTGTCTCCAAAAATATTTACATTACAATTCCTAACAGTAGGAAAATACAGTTAGGAAGTAGCAACGAAAATAATTTTATGTTTGGGGGGTCACCACAACATGAGAAACTGTACTAAAGGGTCACAGCATTAGAAATGTTGAGAACCACTGACATAGATGGAAAGATGACATCTCTACAAATAGGTTTCTCAGGTTCCCACCAGGAAGCATGTATCCTATCTCCTGGGTGGTCCCTTTCCTCCAAGCAGGGCAGGTTCACAGGCAATGGTTTCCCTCTGGAGTCCTTGATGATTCATGACAGTGAGGTCTCCTCAGCATATGAGGAAATAAGAAACACAAGTATTTCACTTGCCCCTTTGCTTTTGGAGAAAATCCTGCATTCAGAACGGTTCTTGATGCTCAACTAAGTCTTACTCTTGCTACAATTTGGAGGGGAAGAATTAGGCTAAGAGCTTAGGTCTCCCACTGCTAAGAATAAATTTTCAGCTTATGAAAGGCTCCCAGAGCTGAGTTGAATGTGAGGTAATGTCATCATTACCTAGTGTACAGAAGACTTATTGCAATCCTTACACTGGTTTCTTTGATCATTCCAACAACAGAGGCCTCACATCTTATTTCCTTATTGGTCAGTCAGCTTTAATTCTTAGAGAATTCCCATGTATTGACCTAGACTTTTACCTCTGACTTCAGGCCCACTTTGGATTCAACTTTTTGTGCACATGAACTAAACAAAATTGAGCTCAGAGTTTCTGGGGATCCCTTTGCACTTGTCTGTGATGGAGAGGAAGGAGTTTACTCTGTCTTCTGGACCATTCTGCTTCAATATGAGAACCTCTCTTTCTCCTTATTGTTCCATTCCTTTTTACATCTATGTTACATTATTATTTGCTAGAAGTCTCTATCAAAAAAGAAAATAATACTACCCAAGACCCATTTGTCTCCTTAAGTAATGGTTCTTCAAGCATTTGAGAGCAGCCATTATTTTCATTCCCCAATCCTTCACACTCTCCTTCAGAATAAATTTCCTTGGCTCTTTTAGCTGAAACTATAGTTTGATTTTCAAATCCTTCAGCTTCTCCAGTCTGCATAAAGAATATACTCACCTGGATATCTGTTCTCAGCATAATAAATGTGATTACACTTCAACTAAAAGGCAGTTTAGGAATTAGGTAATTAATTTTCTCATTTGTTTGTGATCTTGAGAAAGAGGGCTTAACTCTATAGAGGTCAATTCTTGCCTAAAATGCCCTATTGTATTGAGTCCTAATCCCCTCAGAAGTGATTATAGAAAAGGATTTTCTGATTTTAAATGCTTTCTTTCATCTGACATTTTACCTAATCCCAACTTTTATTTTATATCAGTTACTTTTATGTCACTCTGACAAAGTGTGTCATAGAAAAAGCTTAAAGGAGGAAATATTTATTTTGGAACACAGTTTTAGAGGGTTTAGTCCATTATGGCGGGGAAGGCAAAGCAAGTCCATGCCTATAGGCAAGTGTGGTGGAAGCTGTTCACATCGTGGCTGACCAGAAAGCAGAGAGGGCATGAGAGGGCATGGAAAGAAGCAGGGACCAAGCATAACCTTCAATGACTCACCCAAATGACCTGTTTCCTCCAACTAGGCCACACTTCCTATAGGTTCCACAGACTGCCCAAATATCACCATTAGCTGAGGATCAGGCATGTAAGACATGGGCCTGTGAGGGACATTTCAGAGTCAAACTATATTAGGGTTGCTGGGAGTGATCCTTTTCCCATTGTATCTTTGGTGGTGTTGGTGGATTCTGGTATATTTTCCATCCATCCAAATTGGATTACAAAGTCAGGGTAACATCTGACTTTGCTTTGTAATAGGCTGGATATGAGAGAACTTGGGAAATGCTGAGCACCTGAGAATAACAGAAGAAATACTGTTGATGATCAGAGAGTGAATGGATAAATCAGTACTAGTGAAGTCTGATAACACACATGGACTGGCATCTATGTTTCTACCCATGATTTCAATTGGAATACTCTCCTACAATGTGGAAGGAGGTATCACTTATTCACTCAGTGCATATTACAGACCACTTAAGAAGCAAGATTGGGGCTTGTGGCTACAAAGCCTCTGTTGTCAGTACCTGAAATATGAGATATGCCAGCAGGATGGATTGAGGGATAAAGATGTCATACTGTCTTAGATGTAAGAATGAGCATGCTATATTTCTGGAGTAAACTGAGAAGAATAAAGATGTATTTGAGATTTGAGGTTTGTGTTCTGTTCCTTCCAGCAGGTAACATAGTCAGTGCTCAGGTCAAGAAAATGCTTCACATAGATTTGATGCCACACACATTTTTTATGAGCTCTGGTGACTTGGGTTGCATCTTTAAATTGAAAAAGTCAAGGTTTATTTAATGATTTTTAATTAATTTTAATTACTTACATTTTGAATGGTGGCTTAACTGAATCCCAGCCCCCTAGATTACTCTGGGATACCTGCCAATTTCCTCGTGACATGCTCACTTTCCTAACACACTATTTGATAATGAAAGGCTTTAAAGCAAACTTCCAAAATATTCAGTCTATGATAGAGAACCCTTGGGATGTAGGAGTGGATTACAGTATGAATAATATAGCTCATTGCACCCAAACTTATGAACAGATTCTTTTACCTAGGGAATGTCTGCCTTTGGCAGCAGTGAGAAATTTCTCCCTTCACCCAGGTCCTAACCCTAAGACAACCTTTGTGGATGCCCAGAGTAATGAGATAGAATAACTATTGTCCCAAGGGGATTAAATGATATTTGTCTTAAATTTGGAGTACCATTTAAATGTTAAGGCTTTATTGAAAATAAATCAGAGGAGAAAGAGACAGGGAAGTTACTTATTCTTCAATAGAGAGCGTGGAGATGAGATGCATTTGTGTTTAGATGGTAAGACACCTGCTAGGTTCCCAAGCAAGACTGAAATCTCTCTTAGGACAGAGGTTATCGAATTAGAAAGTATCTAGACTTTGACATGCTACCATTCAGCTTCCAGACAGAGACATTTCAAATGTGAGATCAGGGCGAATTATTCAGCCCCAGAAATCAAGCTCTTTAACCTCTACCACCACACATTTCATTAGCCAGCATGAAAATTAATTATATCATGTGGCATATATTATATACTCACAATATTAATCTCTATTCTCTCTTTTTAAAACTTGAAATACACACACACACACACACACACACACACACACACACACACACACGAGAGAGAGAGCTCTTATAAATAAAATGATCCGTAGAATTATGTACAGTGCTGGAATACTATGAGGCTCTGATTTTTAGACAGACATGATTGGTCTTTTACTCACTGTCATCTATTCTTACATTTTATGCCGAGAAGAGCAAAAGTGGGATACAGAGTTCAGTGGTGAACACCGTCCCATAGGTGGTAACTTACAGTCCTACTTTCCTAGGGATCCTGAAAATAGAAAAAAAAATATGGTTCAAAGCCAGGCACTGTGATACATTCCTATAGTACTTGGAAAGCTGAGGGAGGAAGATCACGAGTTTGAAGTCAGTCTGGGTTATACAGTAAGACCAAGTCTCAAAAACAAACAAATACACAAAACAAATCTTGCCCAGAATGTTCTTGTGAATAACCTGGCCTGAACTAGCTGTCCAATCTTGGATATCATTGGTTTGTGCAAGATGAGGGATGCAGACTGTAGCCTACTTCTGGCTACTGTTGGAATCCTCAGTGATTTCAGAGCTGATTTAGAAATGAAGCCAGACTCCAATATTTCTGTTGAAGGTATTTCTCAGAAGTAACATATACCTGAGGTGTAGCACCCAGGTTTATTCAAAGTATTAGAAATAATTTATGTGGTGACAGCTGCATTTTGTGCCAACTCCAGATACTTATCAAAGACACCCACTGGCCTTCATGTATGGAATTTCCATTCCTCTCTCTTTATCTGCCCACTGCTTTTCTAAACGGGCTGGTTTTCCATTTTCCATATTTTCCCTTGGTTAACAACAACTAGAATTTGCAATGCGAAGTCTCTGCCAGGAGTTCTGAAATGGAAATTAGTTTAGGTAATTTGAAATTGGTATCAAGGGAAAAGAATTTAGAGAATTTTATGAGTTCACCAAAGTCAAAGATGTTTGATCTTAACAGACCTCTTTTCCTGGACCTTCCTCCCCAAAGCCTGAAGCATCTGTGATGGAGGGCCTGCCAGGCTGAGGGAAGTGAAGGTGAGTGTGGCAGAGGTGAGTCCGGTGGGAAGTGGCCTCTTTTCTGTCCACAGGCCCTGCATAATTCATAGCACAGAGATTATATACAATCTCTTATTCATGAATCTTTATGGAGACCGGTTATTTCTGCTGGCCAACTGAAAGGAGATGGTTCCCTCTACATTGTCATCTTCCTCCTCCAAACTCAAGGACACAGAGAGAAGCAAAGACTCTCAGAGCCTTGAAAATGAAAGTCCTTCTTTCTCTTCTAAGTTCTTTGAGAGTCCTTGATTCTGAACTCCCATGAGGCTGTTGCCGATCCACTCTGCCAAGAACCTCTCATCCTGAAGTCTCCACTGTTGACAGAGGCTGATACATGCATCACTCCCGGAATTTGGAGGACCAAGAAGGAGCCCTGAAGAGGCAATGGGAAGTACACTGACTAGAAGAAAAGGGTGCAATTGAAGGAGTGAAGTCTCTTTATTTTCTCCCTCTTGGCAGTTGAAATTAAATAAAAATTGAGCCAGCAGCCCTGCTTTAAATGGGTTTCAATTCTCTTTCCCCCTCTTAGTTCTATTTCCCCTGTGTCCTCATCCACATCAGAAGGCAGCCCAAGTGTCTAGAGTCTTGAGACAAATCATAATTGGTAGCTGAAGTAAGGGCTTAAAGTACTTCCTCCACTTCTGTGTCTCTCACACAGCCAGTGAGATGTGAAGCTGGGAGGGGGAATCTGAGAGCAGAGTGCAGTGTGCAGCAGTTCTGTTGAATGAGAGTTCCTACTGCAGTGGAGTTCACTGGCCCCAGAGTTCCCACAGAGGTAAGTGCTAGGCACTGACACTTAGCTGCTTTCTTTTCCTAATGATGGAGCAGGACAGCAAAATTTTGGCAAGGCTGGATGCAACTCCTTCTCACTTTACCTGCCCAAAGACTCCACCTGGAAGTGTCTGTGTTAGAGTTGTGGAGCAAAAGCTAAAGAGGGGTTCTTCCTGCCCTTGCAGTTTGCTGGATTTTTTTGAGTGTTTCATCTCTGACAGTTACTTAGAGTCCCTCTTACTAACAGGCTGGAGCTAAAGCCAGCCAGAAGAGAATTGCACTTCTCTGAAATTTAGAGCAAGTTTTTTACAGCTTTGGCTCCTGTTTGCTCTGCAGAGCCTGTGTGTGATATGTGTCGGGCAGCTTCTGCACCTTGTCAGTGTCTGGGAGTTTTTGATGTATCGACGCTGTCTCTTTCCAGCCCCGGGGAGTTGCTTTTGTTTCTTCATCTACTGAATTTGTTTCTTTCTTCTCTTTTTCTTTCACTCAAATAAAAAAAATACATAGCAAAAGGTATTGTAAATGAGTGAGACACAGAGCTTTGGCTTCCATACCTTGGTGAGCAGGGATGGAATTGAAATGTTTTTGAATGTTCCATCCAAGGACCACCCAGGAACCACAGCAGGGAAGAAAGGAGTGAAAATCAGGGGAGCGTGGGGCAGAACTGTGTTCATAGAATCCCTGACACCCCTTTCTTTTTCTATGCAACATCCCAGGGGCTGGAGGAGCTGGGATAAAAGAGCCTTTCACCGAATGAAAAGCTGAGAAATCCATACAATAGCAAGTGTCCAGGAGAAAACAAGGATGGAGTCTGATGCTGCTAATTAAGTGACAAGGGCTGGGGTGATGAGCTATGATGATGAGCTACTCGTGACGGGTTGCTCTGCCAGTCTTTAGAGGCAAGTGAGAGTTCAGGCCCTTCAACCCTGGTCCAATAACTATACTGTCAGTCTCCCCCATCAGGGGTTTCTCAAGCTCTGCTTTGAAGCATAATGGAAAGCCACCTGCTGGCCACCTGTCCCTAAGGCTGACAGAGCTGTTTGTCAAGGCCATTCTCTCCAATGTGCCAAAGTAGCATAGTACAGGATGGGAAATTCCCCATTAGTTCCAACCAGTCATCTTTCTAGCTATAATATGGGTTCTTATGTCAGAGGGCTGCTAAAGGGACCCAGTGACATCACTATGTGTGTTTTATATACTGAAAGATAAACTATCATTACACTGTGACTATTCCTAACTACAAAGAAGAGCAGGCTAAAGACCATGGGAGCAAGGCAGATATCCCAGCCGGGGGAGTGAGTTGAGAACATCTTAAAATCCCGACTTCTTATTTTATAACATCAAGTGGCATACACTGTCTTACAAACAAGCCCTTGTTGTTTGTCTCTTCATCCTTTCTGCTCTGTTTTGTTTTCTCTAGCATCAGCTACACAGCTTCCTAGAGGAACATTAAATCACAAGAGAAAAATTATTTGGCAGTAAAGTTTCACAGTCACAGGTATACAGAGTTAAACATACAGTACAGGTTAAACATATAGTACACATCTTTTGAAGACCTAGCAAAAGGTTCCTAGGTGAGGCTGCAAGTATCACCTCATGATTGCTCTATCTATCCTATCCTATCCTATCTGAGAGGTGGTCTGCCTGGCAGGAACTCTTGAGTCCTCTCATGACCTCTGGCTTTGCTGGCATTCCATTGGAGTTTCTGGATTGGTCTGAACACAGTGAGTTGGTCTCTCAGAGTTCTTTGGTTATATCTGCTTTTCCCCACAAAGTCATTCTCAATTTATCTCACCATCCACACCTCTAGATTAATAATTTAATAATTCCCTCCTTCTTCTTGACCGTGCCCTTCTGTGTCAGAATTGTTCAGTGAGTTTTGCATTCCTGGCCTTGGCAGCCTCTGAAAACCTTCATTTATCTCTCCTAATTTTCTCTCCTCGTAGAGGTGTTCAAACCTTACAAAGATGTTATAAACTTACAAAACTATCTGAGAAAATCTAACCAAGCTTTGTTGAAAGCCTAGACAGGATTTCTGAGGCTACCCAATGTGTCCTCTTATGTAAAAGGATGAATTACACTGAAACAGTCAATGCTGTCTGGTATTTCTACAGAAGTAGTCAGAGGAAATGACCTTTCTATATGGGAATGCAAGCTTGGCAGGGAGGACATGCGTACTAATTTACATAGGACTCATGGGTGATGCTGGAACATGTTTCAGCCAAAACACATGAATTGTCCTTTAAAATTCCCCTCTAAACACATGGGACTTGAGCCATCATTCCTCAGCTTTTCTCACCAGATCTAGAAACACAATTTTCTTATCCATTGTGGTTGTAGACTGAATTGTTCGACCATGTTCCCCAAATCAGAGCATGATATTTACTCTTATTCTCTCAAGAGGTTTCTATATTGTTCCACAGAGCTCTGATCTGTTTTGGTAATTTTCCTGGGTTAAGTAGTAAACCAAAGGCATATCTACCCAGAACTTCAGAATTTACTTGGAAATAGAAGCAGTAATAGTTCATTTTATATATCAACTGTGTTATAGGATACCCATATAGCTGGTAAACATTATTTCTGGTTGTATCTATAAGAGTTTCTGGTAGGGATTACACTGAATAGAATTTACCCTCACCAGTGTAGGTGTCAACCCTTGAATATATCCAGTTCCAGACAGTTCTCAAGCCAAGGAAAAATGAATTCACTGTGGGGCTGGAGTCTCTTTCATCTTCTGGCCAGGAAGACCGTTATATGGATTCATTGATTCAAATTCATAGACAAACTGGTACCATCAACCTCTGATACTCAGATATTTTATCAAAACCAGCCTGAATTACAGCAGTTACTCGCTGCTTCTCCAGACTGAGACTTCTCGGGCTCAATCACATGAACTGATTCTTATAGTGTGAATGCACTAGTGTTATGTATGCATTCTAGCGCTGGTAATCAGAACCTTTTTGCTTCCTTCATTGGTACTAACACGTTGAGCTTCTACCTGCTGTTTGCCATGGTCCCCTCTGACCACAAGGAATCATCTAGCCAGCATGGCAGGATCGCCCACCAGCACTGTGCTCACCCAGGTTGGGCTCTACTGTAGTTAGATAACCTTTTGGGCCTAACTGTCTTCTTACTAAGTGAAGCAAAAAAATCAGCACTTGGATTTCCTGACACCTTGTTGTTCACGCAGAAGGCATCGTGTGACTCCTGCTTCTTCCTCCTATTCCTTCTATTTACTACCCAGTCCCTTTCTGTCTGGCACTTGGCACAATGTAGATTCTTAAATGTGCTGGCAAAGATCCTGTCCTGCTATGGGAGCTTCTTTTGTTCTTTTATCCTGTTGATTTTCTCCCCTTTTCTTTCTTCTGAAAATGAAAACAAAGGAATTTTAAATGAGCCAAACCATTGCTTAAAAAATGGCCTTAGCCATATCTTGGTAATTAGCAGCATCAGAATCCTACTTGAATACAATTGATGTTGCCTTCTGTCCCACCCCATACAACCAAAGAACTATAGTCTCCAAAATCAGAGGAAGAAGATACATTGTTTTTTCTTAATGGACAAATTGTATTATGTATATGTGTTCATGTACATATATGTGTGGAGAGAGAGAGAGGGAAAGAGGGAGAGAGAGAAGAAAGGAGGAAAAGAGGAAGGAGGGAAAGAGAGGAAGAGCAAGGAGAGAAGAAAGGGAAGACAGTACAGACAAAGGGAAAGAGAGAGAAGGAGGCAAGAAAAAGAAAAAGAGAAGAGAGAGTTGGGGTGGAGTAGGAGAGGAAGAGAGAAAGGGAGACTGTCCCATGAATATAGGCAGCAGCTGGGTGAGTATCACATATATCTTCAATGAAAAAAAAAAGATGAAAGATACAGAAAACCACTATCTTTGGTACCTTTTCATGATGGAAGAAAGGATAGATTGCTTAGGGGTTACTGAATTTACAGAATGTGGCTTAGCATTTACAGCCTGATTTATTCATATGCTTATGAATCAATTCAGATATCTGGATTCCATGCTAGTTCATCTCATATTCAGTGGTATATCAAATTACTAAATAGAGATAGAGGCCCTGTCTTACAGATGAGGAAATAGACCCCAGAGAGGCTATCCAATCCATGATCCATAGCAGTGAAGGGTGGTCACTCACATATAGAAACATATTTTATGTGTCAAATCCCAGTCCAGGCATCTGGGACCCAAAGGGAATGTTGATGAAGCCACCTTTCCATCAGTGTCATAGAAGAGCCGCAGGATTGCTGATCATTTAGGGCTTGCACTAACTAGATCTCAGTTTCCTAATAATATGTTGCATCTAGGTTTGTCCTAGGACCATCTGTGTCTTCTAAGCCCCAATGTTCAGTGTTCTGTGTGATAGATACCTCCTCCTACATGTCTTTGACTTCATAGATGATGTCATGTCTCCTGCATGTAATAAAGGGATACTTTGCCAACAATTGATGACTGCTAGCAGCCAAGCTATACTCTTCCCATGGTGCACCAGGTACTGTCTGAGTACCCACCATAGCCTCTCTCTCTGCTGGTGACCACCATGCACATGGATTCATGAGAGTGTCAGTAATCCTCACCTTTCTCACTTCTTCCCTTACTATGCTTCTAGCTTCCCTCCTGGTTCTGCCTATGAGCCACAAACAGTAACTCACCTTCATATTAATCATTAGCCCAGGGATTGCTTCTAGAGGCTAACATAAAGCACATGGACTGTTTTGTTCAGGGCTCCTGGAAACCTGAGAGGAAGCTTTACAGATGGAAAACAAAAGCTTGGGAGATGGAGTTGTCTTCTCCTCTGGCTTTTCTGACAGCTGGATCTGGCTCAGGTTCAGCATCTTAACAATAAAGCTGACTCACATTGATATTTGGGACCCAAAGCCTCTGTCAAATTCTCCAATAACCCCCTCTGACTCCATTAGAGAACCCAGCCATTTTCCCAGGCCTTTGCAGCTCCTTCCCTGATTCTGCATCCTGGAATTCCACTAGCCTTCAACCCTAAAAATACTGAGAAAGGGTTTAGAAATTAAATGGCAATTGATAAATACATTTAGCTCAAATTGTTCAAACCACAAACCACATGAAACAAATTCTTGGACCCTATGGTCAGGTGACTCATGCCTTTGATACATAGTACATGATCCATGGACTAACAATATAGCCATCAATGTGATCCATGGATTAGCAACTTAGCCATCACCCCAGAACTGGCCAGACATGTGTGATCTCAGTGCCTACCCAGATCAGAAGCTGTGCTTTAACAAAATCCCTTAGGATACTTTCCAGACTTGGACTTTAAGCACAAGGGTGTAAGGCCTGATCTCTCCACACTCTTATGAATTAGTTAAGCCATCTGAAATCCATGTTATTCCATTCACACAGCCTCCTCCATGACAGGCACTCACGGATTTCCATTTAGCCAAGGCTCTTTCATTTGTGTCCATTTACCTGATTCTTTCATCACTGAGGGCCAAGAACTTCTGCCTTCTTCTCACATCAACCTCCCTCTGAATTGAATTACAGTGGTTTATCCTGAACTAAAATTGAGCCCTTATTCTGGGTAGGGCTATTTGCCTAGAAGACAAATAGACTCCCATACTTTTAACACATAGGATGCATCGTTCAAAAGAAGGTACAGTAGAACATTTACAAGTGCTTCAGAATTACAGCTTGAATGGAAGATACCTTGTGCCTTGACTAGGGGCATCCATTCTGAGCAAGCACCGTAAATCAAGAGCATCTCTGGGAAATTATCTGTACAAAGTGGGTCCTTGAAGCTTGGCATACTGAAGGCACAGGATGCTGCACCAAGCTGTTCTTTATGAACATTCCCAAAGAGGAATCTGATTAGAAACATAGACCTGCTCTGTGGGAAAGGGTGAGAAGTTTGAGGAAAACAAAGAAGCAAAACAGAAAAAAAAAAAAACTGCTCCATGGGTTTCTTTTACACTTTTACACTCTAACAAATAGTTTTATTTAAAAAGCCTTCCAGCCACAATAGGCTGTGAGTAATGTTTACTGAGAGAAGAAATAATTTTGTAGATTATGAGTTCAATGTTCAAGGCGCAACTATTGTAGCTACAAGGAGATCAGAAGGTATAGAGATTATGTCAGGTCTTCCTATGGAAAAGTCCTAGTGGGTGTGACTTCTATCCATAGTCAACAGTTCCTTCAATACCAGTGGAAGTCCAGCATTGCTCATATTTCCAGTCATTCAGTGTTTTGTGGTTCACAGGATGTTCTTCTTGAGATTCTATTAGTCCTAAGCTGACAAAAAGAAGAAATTTCCACTGCTTATAGAAGAAAAGCAGTTTT
The DNA here is from genome assembly GCF_949786415.1 of Peromyscus eremicus. Lineage (NCBI taxonomy): Eukaryota > Metazoa > Chordata > Mammalia > Rodentia > Cricetidae > Peromyscus > Peromyscus eremicus. The sequence goes on from NC_081431.1 coordinate 1,160,390, forward strand.
TAAACTCTAACAAATCGAAAAGAGGTAGGTTGACCAGCTGGCACAGTGCATTGTCTATCTTTTGAAGCTATTGTCTAGAGCAGGGCTCCATACAATGGTTTCTATAAACAGTCAAAAAGTAAATAACTAGTTCAGTGGGCCATATGGTCTCTGTGACAAGTCTTTATTGTTCCCATTCAAGAGAAAGCAGCCATATGTAATGTGGAACTGGCTGATACTAGTTCAGTAAAACAGAGGGCGATTTTGACCAAGTTCTGTTCCAGAGAGACTGTAGAGTCCAATCAATCATGTCTCCATCCTGGACCAAGCTACCTTTTTTCTTGAGAACATAACTAGGTTTTTCTGGTTAGTGTCCTGCTTCCATTTTTGCCATGGTTTGATCTATTCTTCCCATAGCAAGATGAACTTTAAAACAAAATATATCACTCCCATTCAAACCCTCTAGTAAGTTTCCATCTCACAAAGCTCTGCATATTCTTTCCTCACAATCAACCCTGCCTATCCCCTCCCTTAATCTGCAGCCTTCATCCATGGCCTTGCTGCCATCCCTTATGTGGCCCCCTTCTCTACTTCAGAACTTCCCATATGCATAGTTCTTCCTGAAAGGCTGTTTTCTTTCTTTTGTCCTCCTTTAGGTCACATGCTTGATATCATGTCACCAGATTGATATTAAACCTAATTTTTGACAAGTACTTCATACTATTTGTCATTATAATTATATTTTAGTCCATTTTTTAAAAGGCTTGTGTCCACCAACAAGATTAAGCCTATGACTATAAAAACTTCTCAGTTTATGACCATACCCTCAGTGTTGGACCACTGTCACACAGAGTAGGCAATTCTTATAATTTGGATAAATGAACAGGTAGGTAAATATGTAAACAAAAAGATTTTTTTTGTAGGAAAGAGACTCTATGGATAGAAACATGATGGGTGAAAAGTCAACAGTGGACCAGTTGAAGACATTTTGGGGAAAAAAAGAATAAGTCAGCAATGAGATCCAAATAAAGACCTGGTAGGACCTGGGTGAGAACAGTTTCAGTGAGGAGTAATACATCTGAGTGCTATGGAGAGTTACTTACATGTCTGTAAAATTTCTGTGTTGAAATCTTAACCCCAAAGATGTAAGAATGAGGAGAAAGTTCACCAGGAGATGATTAGGTAACAAAGGAGATCTCCTGAGTGATGTTGGTGGCTTATACAAAAGAGACAGTAGAGGGATCCTATAGCCTTCTCTCTCCACCCTTTAAAGATGTGACTACCTGTAAGCCAATGGGAAAAATGTCAGCAAGAACTCAGGTCAGGTGGTGCACTGCTCCCAGACATGCAGAATTAAACAATGTTTAAGCTACCCAGCTTTCAGGATCTTATTGTATCTGAAAAGATGAGATAGTGATCAGTGAAAGAGTCTGACCAAAGGCATTAATTTCTTTGCTTCTTTTCATGGCCTCCTGTGAGAAAGACAGTTGATAAATCCAAATGGAAACCCAGTGAGTAAAATGTTGTTGATTGAAGGGTAGGAGGTTAGAAAGTGCTTTGAGGCTTCTAGTAAAAATATAACATTAAAATATAAACAAATTAGGAATGAGGGAACACTCTATTTGGTTCATGACTAAGAACACTAGAACCCAGGGGGTGAATAGTAACTGACTTCTCTCTCTCTGGAGGGTGGCAGAAAGAGAGCTTTCACTGGTATAATGGCATAGAAGAGAGAATTTTTTTCTTTCAACATCCCTTTCCCATTTTTTCCTTTTAGTAATAGAATCTGTGATGGTTAATTGTGATTGCCAACTTGACTGGATTCCAAAGCATCTAGAAGACTGGTAAAGCAAACCTCTTCTAGTTTCATTTCTTTCATCATGATAAAATACTCCTACAAAAGCAATTTAGGGAATAAAGCCAAATATTTCAGCTTATGACTTTCCAGGTTACAATCCACTGTTGTGTGGACTTCAAACTGCTTGTCACATCCGTAGTCAAGAACAGATAGAAATCAATACATACAAACTCACTGGCTTGTGCTCAGGGTCCAAGACCAGGAAACAGTGCTGCCCACAATGGGCTGGGTCAAATGTCAATTAACTAACTAAAACAGTCCCCCAGAGACATAGCCATGGGCCAATCTAATGTAGACAATCCCTCATTGAGACTCTCTTCCCAGTGATTGTCTGGGTTGTATAAAGCTGACAGTTAAAGCTAACAATCACAAGACTTCTGGATGTGTGTGAAGGCTTTTTTACGGAGAATGAATTAAAGATTGGAGGCAACCTCCCCACTCCTGGCTGCTATGAGGCAAGCTGCTCTACCATGCCTTCCCTGCTACAATGATCATAAACCTCTGACATTGTGAGCCAAAATAAACAGTTCTTCCTTTCAAGTTGCTTCCATGGATATTTGTGACAGTGACAGAGTCCCACTACCATAAAGTCCTGTTTTACTTGGGAGGATGAGCTCCCTTAACCTGGCCTGTGATTTCTAGTCTCCTTTGAAGGTGGATGTCTTATGTCTCTATATATAATACCAATTTGAACTAGGAGTTTTTCATGTGAATTTCCTCTGTCCTTTTTCCCTCTGCTCCACTCCTAAGACATGGTAGCATCAGGTTACCCTAGAGACTAACTCGCAAGGCCCATGTTGATGATCAAAAAACACCCAGCAACCAGCCTAGATCCCTCATAACTCTTGGGAGCATAGCTGCTTGCCCACTCAATACCACCTGTTTAACTGATGCTTTAGTAAGTTAACCCAATGCATTTAAGACTGGAGAAGATAATCAGATTTTCCAACCAAAGCCACATAATAGAACCAGAAAACCAACAGCCTTTACAGGAACCAGGCAACAAGTTGCTGTGGTCTAAGGAAGACTGAATCTTGTGGGTTCAGCCCTATGTGGCTCTGACCAACTGACAATGTAGTTACATGAGTGGATACAATTTGCAGTTTTATAAGTGAACAGACCTTTTCCAAGTCAGTCTTTTACTCTAAAAAGCTAATCAAAATGTATTCGTCTCATGGTTGACTCATTCTATTCCCTAGTAGGAAGCAGAATCAGAAGTGGGCTGATTGTGAAGTGATGACACAGGATAGATTCTTCAATGTCTGTGAAGGGTGATTCTAATTAGTCTTAACAATTAAAACCAGGAGTCAGATATCGGGGTAAAGCTAAAGATCAGAGAAGCAAAGGAGCAACCACAATCACTTCTTACCTCTCTGAATCCTTAGACCAAAAAGGGGGGCCAAGATCCTGTCTACACTTTCTGAGTACTGGGACTAAAGGGGTGAGTCTCCCAAGTGTTGAGATTAAAGGTATGCACCACCACTGCCTGGTCTCTATGGTTAACTAGTGGCTAACTTTGCCCTCTGATCTCCAAGCAAGTTTTATTTGTCAGAAACACAAACAAAATATCACACAACGTGCTGGAGATCATCAGTAGCCTGATACATCTGAATTATTATGAAGTGTGTCTTTTGTCTGCTCATTTATATTCTGAAATTTGGGTGTATATTTAGGTCATATTTACATTTATGTCTTTTGTGTTATAGAGTTCAGGGCTCTGCAATTGGTAAATGTTCAGCCAAAAACATTTTAGTTAAATAATTAACCTAAGTTTTTCAATTCTATCAGAAATACTTCCTTAGTTCTGTGCTAACTCCATCCCTCTTTTCAGAAAACTTTTTTAGCATAGTAACCCAAAAAGTAGAAAAGATTAACAGTCAGTTTGTTCAGGAGATCCCAGGAATTTCCTACATGCTAAAAGTTAATGTAGACTAGGGGAGGTCTTGAACCCTAAGGTTCTAGAAATTGGAATGGGTTGAATTTGCCTCTGTATATTCCTTGTGGCTCCTTCTTGGGAAAAGAAGGAAAGAAAATGAGCTGAGTTACAGAGACCAAAAGATAGAGACAGAGGAGAGAGGGAGAGAGGGAGAGAGGGAGAGAGGGAGAGAAGGAGAGAGAGGGAGAGAGGGAGAGAGGGAGAGAGGGAGAGAAGGAGAGAGAGGGAGAGAGAGAGAGAGAGAGAGAGAGAGAGAGAGAGAGAGAGAGAGAGAGAGAGAGAGAGAGACCACAAAGCAGGCAAGGCAGTGTGCTCCAGATGCCCCCACCAGAGCTGTCAATCCACACCCCCATCCTCCATCACATTCTCTTCCAATTTTCCCTCTTAAATTGCAATCCAAAATACACTGCAGATGTGATATCATTTTCCTGATAACTGGACCTTCTGAGTTAATGACTTTCCTTCCTTCCAGCAGGGAAACAATTTCGTTTGCTTAATATAATAATCTATTGTAGTCTTTGCTGTTCGCCCCTTGACCCCAGGCCCAGCCTCAGAAATCCAGACCTGCCCCATCCAGCTGCACATAGTGTATTGTGCTCCATTGTGAATTGTACAGCAATAGCCTCCAAATCCCTAACCATGCTAGTGACTCTGCCCCCCCTCCCCATTGACAGTCCCAGAAGGGGAAGAAGACAAGACTGTTCACCTCAAAGGAGAGGTGTAGGACAGAAACTGGTTTTTGTTTGTTTGTTTGTTTTCTGTTTTAATGGAGCCCACCTGGTCTGGGGTAGCAACTGGGAAACTGGAAATGTTTGTTCTTGTCATTTGCCATTCTCTGTCCTGAAAGTGGGCTCTGGGACCCCTGTCCCTACATGTATCTGTGCTTCTAAGCAGCAACTTTCGTGAAGATGTGGGCTACAGCAGCCTGGAGGTGATTTGAATGCAGTCAGTCATGTGAGTTGAAGGGTCTGCCCTGTCAGGATGTGGGGGATCCTGTGAGGAGCTTCCCGAAGCCAGAGGCAGCCTGCTAAGCTCATTCACTGCTGAGTCAGGCAAAGGCTGAGGCCTTCACCACACAGTTGACTAACAAGAGCAAGGCTAATTTGGTATCATTTGTTTCCCATTTCCAAACCCTCATTAAAATAATCTGCTCTGATTGTCTAGGGAAGTTATTTTTTGCGCTTCCTTTCCCTTCGCTGTATCAGTACAATTTCACAGGCAGCAGATTTCCATGTGGAGGGTCCTGGCAGCCCTGTAGAGAGATGGGGGAGGGAAGGAGGACTTATACATACATTTGCTGGGAGCACAGCCAGACCTCTTGGCAGCCAGCAGGGTGGGAATCCCAGACCCTCCACTGTCCCCTGGACTGGGTCCCTGAAAAGCATTGGGTTCCTAGTGCTGAAGGAACCTGCTTCCCTGGGAAAGGCTTTGAAGAGAGTAAATAGGACAGATTTCTTGGTCTGGGGTAATAAATGAAAGGCTTCTCCAGTGAGGAAATGAAGAAGTCCAAAGTAGAATTCAGGACAGTGATTCTCTTAGATGCCCATGCATGTAAGATCTGGCTATGGTTTATTTATTTATTTATTTATTTATTTACTTTATTTTTATTTTAAATTTTTTTAGAGCCAGCTATCATTGAGACAATGGAAATAATGACTGTCTGCTGGTTGTAGTTTATTATGATGACGATTACTACTTGTAAATTTTGTTTTATTTTAAGACAATGTCTCCCTATGTGGCCCAGTGTGGCCTATACAGATTAATCTGAAACTCAGTCATCCTGCTTCAGCCACTGGAACACTTGAATAACATATGTGTGCAATGACACCTAGCTAGACTATTTTTTCACTGTAAATTTCTACCAAGTGTATGCCAGGCAGGCAGTATGCTGGGCCATGAAAATAGAACACTCAAGACAGAACACTTCTTTCAAGGAATCTACCAAAAAAAAAAAAAGAAAGAAAGAAAAGAAAAAAGAAAGAAAGAAAAAAAAAGAAACCCCCAAATCATAAAATCCAAGATTAAAAAGAAAAGCACTTAGAATAGATCTTCTAGTCCCTGGTTGCCCTGGAAGAGCTCTTCACTGCAGGTAGGCTGAGTGGAAACACCTTCTCCCCAGACCTTCTCATTCTGTGTCTTAACCTCACAGACACACCCTACTTCTTTTCCCCTTCCACCCCCAGCCAGCTTCCTCTTCTCCCAAAGCAGAGTGCCTTTGCACTCAGGTATATCTGCCAGGCTATCAGGCTTCTCATGTTTCTGCAGCCAACAGACTTAAGTCTTGGAAAGGACTTTAATTGGTTGAGATGCTGATTGCTATAACTGGCTAATGGGCCGCCTGGGAACATGTGTAATATTTATCTATGAATTAGATGGTCATGCACTGTGAAGTCTTATTTCCTCACAAGGACAGCATACAGCCACCTTTGGAGAGTGTGTTCTCTGCAGGCAGTTTATCAGTGGGTCCCCCAGAGGCCAGAGAAGGAAGCCAATGTTCTATTCCAGGGCAAGTGTGCAGTAGTGGCAAGGAGAACAGAGCAGTTCCAGGCACTGGGCAGGGGAGGGGGCAGGGAAAAGGACAGGGTTCCAAGACCCAACCCCCCTCTTACTCTGTACCTGAAGTCAGTACTTCTAGCAGGAATTTATAGGTCAAAGGAATTTGTTCTTCATGAATTTAACTGAATTTCCCAGTTTTCAGTGTGTTGAAAGATCAGATTTTATAGACTGAAAACATGGGGAAATAGTCTTTGTCATTTAGGAGAGAGTTCTGGCAGCTGGTTTCAATCTTGCTTCAAGGCAGGTGCCAGTCACCATGATTCTCAAGACAATGGTTGGCATCAGAGGGTCTATTTTAGACATAGCCCTTTCTGTACACACACACACACACACACACACACACACACACACACACACACTCAGTGGCAAGTCCAGAGCCCACACTCACTGGCCTACACCCCAAATTGAGGTTTTGAAGATTCCACACTTTGATCTCAGTTACTCCTGTAAAGGTTATAACATTTCACAGGTGGTTGAATCATAAGGCTAGCATGTCCACACACCCATACAGATATACACCCACATGGACACATACCCACACAGACACATACCCTCATGCCCTTATCTGCTAGGGAACTATCCCAAGGTAAAGTTACCAACTGAAAGACTCAACCTCCTGGCTTGGTCCCAGGAGGCCCTCAGTGGACTAACACTAAAGGTTGATGGAATCCATTGAATGACACTTTTTTATTGTTTGTTTTTAATTTTTAAAGCAATGAAAGTAAATCAAGTCCAAAATGCCAAGTTGCTTTGCTGTTGTTGTTGTTGTAAATGGAATTGGAAAGTATAATGCAGCTTCCTAAGAGTGAACAGCAGAATTAAATACAGGACTGGGAAGCAGCTCAGATAGTGCATTTGCCTAGCACATGCAAGATCCTGGTGGTCTGGTAGAAGCCAAAGAGAAGGCACAGAGAAAGAAGCAGGGTGCCATGCTTAATGACATTGCCCCTAATGGAAGGATCATCAAGGGTGATAAACATTCTCTTATTTTATTCTGCTGCCTTGGTCCCATTTTCTTTCTCTTTCCCAAAATCGGAGGGAATAAAAAAAAATTTTCTCCTTACAAAGAGTAGGAATTCTCCCACAATACAGGCAAAATTGAGAAGCTGGGAAGCCAAAGCTATGGGGAGTGTTGGGGTAGACAGACGCCAGCTCTACCTCTGACTGGAACTGTGACCTTGTATAATGAATTTATTGGCCTTAAGGATTTTTTATTATTAAATTTGTTCTTTGGCATTTTCCTACATGTACACAATGCATTCTGATTATTCTCACCAACCCCACTGTTTCCTTTCCCTCTCCTTGTAAGTTCATTCTCTCTCTCTCTCTCTCTCTCTCTCTCTCTCTCTCTCTCTCTCTCTCTCTGTGTGTGTGTGTGTGTGTGTGTGTGTGTGTGTGTGTGTGTGTGTGTGTTTTGAAACCCAATGGGTTTAACCCAGGCCATCTGTGTGACCATGGACCTGGGTCGGCTCAATGTTATGAAACCAATAACAGTGAGAAAGTGAGTCCTCCAGTAGTGGCCACTAGTTCAGTAGGGAGGCTGGGCCCCTGAGACCCTTATCCATGGCTGGCTGTTGACTGGCCCATTCTGTGTAGACTTTGAGGAGGTAAGCATGGTTGCAGTGTTCTTGTCATTAAAATGGTTGTATCATGTCCAGAAGATGACTCCACAGTCCTCCTATTTTTTGCTTCTTACAGTCTTCCCCTGTTCTTTTGTAGTGTTTCCTGAACCTTAGAGGGAATGGTATAAATGTCACATTTATAATTGAGCATTCAACCTTCCCTTATTCTCAGCACCTTCAACTGTCATGTGCCCCTGCGTTTACTGCCTTTCCTTGCAAAAAGAGGCTTCTCTGGTTAAGCCTTGAGTTTTTCATGGGCAAATTCTTGTGCAGACCAAAATTAGTCCATATGTTGGTATGCTGGAGTTGCTAATGCTGTCACTTCTCTCAAGCCTTTCCAGATCTGCTGTGTGCAGGTAGAAATGGGAGGAAACAAAACACACTTTAAAACAAAACATTTGTACAGTGGAAGGGCCTAAACGAAAGCAGTGTCTGGAAGCCCTGAAACTTTAAACTGGCTCAAGAAGGAGGGAAAATGCCAGGGCTGGAAGATGGGAGCTGACAGAAGAGGTTCCTGGTAGCAAACATTAAGAAAGTGACTACATTAAAACACAAACATAGTTACATCAGAAATCGGTGTACTGAGAAGGCAGCCAGCTAGATCAGCCACCAGTTTCCCTGGGCTGAGGTGGCTTTTGGCTGTGTGTTGCTTTAGGAGTGCCTTGTTCATTGGCTCCTAGGTGGGCTTGCTCTCGGCAACACTTGAAAAGCATATACACAAAGAGAGAAAAATGTATCTTTTAGTAGCCTTAACATTATCCCCTCCACTTTTGTCAAACTGGACTGTGACCTCCTCCCTCTTTTCTTCTCCTCCCTCTCTCTCTCTCTCTCCTTCCTTCCTTCCCTTCCTCCCTCCTTTCCTCCCTCACTCGCTCCCTCCTCTTCTATCCTTCCCTCTTGTCCTTCCTCCCTTCCTTCCTTCCTCCCTTCTCTCCCTCCTCCATTCACCCCTCTCTCTTCTCTCCTTCTTTCTCGCTCCCTCTGGTCCTCTTTCCTTCCATCTCATTTCACTTTCCTCTTGGCCTCCCTCTCTCTTCTGTCTTTCCTCTCTATCTTCTGTCTTCTCTGTCCCCAACCAGCTGTCCCTCTGTCTGGGGGAGGGGTCAGCCTCTGCCTTAAGTAATCTACTTCTCTGTCATCAAAAATTTGTGCAGATTCACACACCTACATGACGACATTATTACTGTAATGTCTTTATTAATAAGTAATTTCCTAAAGAGAACCCTGGGCATCTGTAGTTACCATGAATTGAGGGAAGGAGGCTTCCCTTTGATAAGTTTTTAGTTTGTGGTGGGGGAAGGGTAATGAAGGGGGTAACCGGAAAAGAATGGTGAAAACTCAACCCCATTTCATTAAATCTTCATGAATATGCAAAATAGGACTAATTGCCCTCTTCAAAAACTAATCATTCTGAATTTTACAAGTTGAATTATAAAAACCTGACACACTTATTTTCCTCTTTTATTATATTTGTAAGCATTACTCCTTCTGCAAAGAAAATCAAATCCTATTTTTGTCAGCTGCTGTGGTTCCCCCCCACCTTTCTGCTGAGACCTGCTTCTCCTCTCCCTCTGCCTAGCGCTGCTGCAGTCTGGCCATGTGTATTAATTGCCCTGTGAGACGCGCTTGAAGTCATTAGAATTCCCTGTTCAGAACTATTATCTTGTGCCATTGTGCCTTTGCATTATATTTATTTAAATGTGCCTCTTCTGAATTAGCTCATTTTTAACAGCTAGCCATGCCTGAAATATCGTTCCCATCCAAGCCACCCTCATATCATTTTTCTTTCCTTGGTAGAAGAGATGTCTGCACCCAGCCTTCCATTCCAACAGGGCAGCTTTGTTAGGAGGCAGAGCTGCTTTTGTGTGGCAGCTTCCCAGGAAGGACTCAGTGCTCAGACCCTGTCTGCAAGGAGGCAGCCTGGAGGAATAGGTTAGATTCTAACCATTGGAAAGTGTCCTCCCTGGAACAGGCTGACTGTTTGCTACTGTGTGATTTTCACTGAGGAAATAAAGAAGGCAACTCAAGTTTCTAGTCTTTCCTTGGCCTTAAAGACTCCCAAGATGATGCCACATCCTCACTGGCAGCTACTCAGGTGCCATCAGCTATCTCCAGAGCCACCCCGACTTAGAACAGTGTGATGCATTAAATGGTCACACAGTTTTCTCTTAGACCTGGGCTTCCCAGGGCTGCTAAGAAAGTTCTGGCTGGCATGGAAATTTCTGTTTCTTTACTAAGTCTAAACTGATAACCCACCTTATCAAACTGGGTTTTGTTTCTGTTTTGTTTTCTCTTTCCCCTTGTCTACCTCATGTGTCTATCTTTCCATTCAGAACAGACAGGACGGTTTACTTAACAGCTGAGCCCAGCTGAGCTGTAAGAATTTATTATTCTTACAACTCCAGACTCCAGAGAGATTTTTCTCTAGACCATTGCTGCCCAGCTCATAGGCTCTCTGTGCCACATTTGCATAAAGGCACACTGCCAAAAATGCAGCACCCCGTCCCCCCCCCCTGCAGGGGGGCTTGTGGACTTCTTATCATGCCCTCATTATACCTTTTTATCTTGTGAGGAAAGTAGAAAAGAGGGTCTTATGCAAGGTTAACAATCCAGTGAGTGGTGAACAATGGATTCAAGCACAGGTTCATATTAGATTTATTTTCTTCCCACAACACCAAGCTGGCAGCATTAGAAATGAAGTCAATATGTTGGCATGAATATTTGGCAGAGAAAATCAGGAAAGGCATTATGGACAGGGTAGGCCAGACGTCTGATTTAAAACTGAAGAGAAGTGTTTTGTGTTATGGAGAGAAAGATAAACACATTTCTGTCTGTGTAAAAATGGCAAGTTCAGACCCCAGCACTCTTGGGGTTCTTGTAAGCCTTAGATAAGATGCATTGAGGAGACAGTCTTTGGGAACTATCACAGAAGTCCCTCAAGTGCAGAAATATTTACCCAGAATGTCTGGTTTATAACAAACCCTTTAACAAGGTTTGTGAATGAACACGAGATCTTAATGCCGGTGCTCTTGGAGGTGTTCTTGCTGCTAAGGCAAGTCAATACTAGCACACATGAGTGTGGAGTCTCTGGGTCTGAGGTCCAGCACCAACACACCGCTGTCATCTTTATTGGCTCTGAATACATCTCCTCAAAGCGCTGTGTGACCATTGGCAGGGGAAGAGCTCTCTGGTTCCTTTGAGTGTTACAGACCACAGGGAAGAAGACCAGCATGATAAGATGAAAATCTGGCTTTTCATTTCCCTCAAGATCTTGCTTAGAGTCTGGTTCCCTGCGGTGGAGATTACCAGACTTCCTAAATTCTGAGAAGAAAAGTAAGTATCTCTGTGAATTGGAACTGACTGGAATCCATTCATGAGAAAAGGGCTCAACACGTTGCTTGAGTTTTTAGATAGGGGTCTGGGTTAGGAATGAACCTGGAGGTGGTTCTCCACTGTCCTCCTGGGGTGATGAGCAGGCTGAGGTACAGGGATGAGCTTGAGGGGACATGTGAGCTTGAGGACACCAGTTCAGCTCACCCTCAGTGCAGTGGGCACACTGGGAGCAGTCTGATCCTGTCTTTCTCCGAGACTTCCTGGTTCTTGGGAGATAATCAGAGAAAAGAAAGCAGCATCACAGAGATTACATCTGACGCCACAGGCAGCCTCCTGCTTCCAACCTCCAGGTATAAGAGCTCTGAATATGATTTCAGAGAACTCAGGAGAGAGGCTGTGCCTATGAGGAGAGACTCCCATCCTTGTCTGTCTTCATCCAAGTCACCTTCCTTTCCAGCCCCCAAAACATGGACATAGCTCTTTCCTTTATTAAAATGTATTTTTCTTTAATTTAACAAGCAACAATCTGAAAAAAAAAAGTCCCCAGCTTGGCATTTCAGCCAGTAAGTCAAGGCCTTCCTTAACAATGCCTCCCTTTCTAACACCAAAGCAGACAGGATTGCATCTCTGCCTGAGATTACCCTGGGGTGGCACAGGTTACCAAGGACTCTGTCCTCCAGTGTGCACCTGAGAGGATGGAATGAAAGTGGGTGGTGGGTGGGTTGGGTCAGAACAAGGGTAGGTAGGAGGGCTAGGGGATGGCTTAGTCAGTAAAGTGGTTGCTGAAAAAACATGGAGACCTGGTCATGGGTGTGCAGGCCGGTAATCCTAGGGCTGGGTAGGCAAAGACAGGAGCATCCCTGGTACTTGCCATCCATCCAGGCTAGCCAAATCAACAAGCTCCAGATTCTGTGAAAGACCTTGTCTCAAAACACAGAGTGGACAGCCACTGAGGAGGTTACCCGGTGCTGGCCTCGGCCTCCACACGTGCATACACACTTGCACATGCACTCCCTCCCATGTACTTGCACACACACAAACATGCTTAAACATAAGCACACAAGAGTGGGTCAGAGGGTGCAGACACACTAGTGGTTTCAGTCTCCTCTGAGAAACCAGAGCCTCTAATGGAGTTGCTGAGTAAGTGAATGGTAGATTTTTTTTTCTACTTTCAAACACTCTTTTCATTCTGCTGTCAGATGACCCCATTGGCTAATTCGTTTTCTCCCTGAAGACTGCTGAATATTTAAAGCAAGGACTTTAGATGTGCCCAGTGATTTCACATCGGGGTTATATCCGGCTTAATTTCCTCTTACAAGACCTCTTCTGATACTCTCTCCTCTCCTGTATTCCCAGGTGCCCCACCAGCCCAGCTGCTGGTTATGGCCCCTCCTCCCCATAGTCGGCCCATGCCAATTCTTCCTCACCCCTTCCCCAAAACCCTCTGTCCCACTGACAGAGAAATTTAAAGATCAGCTTGTAAGTAGAATAAATTCACCCACACCTCAAAACTACTTATGTAAAATCAGCTCCAAACACTGGCTTGCTTTTCCAGCAAAAACTCGGATGTGACATGGGGCAGCTCAGGCTCTTTCAGATTTCTAAATGCCCACATATTTTCCTGAGGTCGGCAAACAGTGACTTGAAAGGAAGATATTGTGATTTTTGTCCAAGAAACTTAAATTATGAGTGATCATTGCCTCATCTTTAAAATGGAAATAATGATTACATCAAAATGCATGGGGCTGGTGTGAGAATTAAACCGTGGTACTATTTGTAACTGTTTTATACAACACTATAAGCATAAGACATATTGTTCGTGCTGGTTGGAGGCAGATGTCTTGACAGGAAATCTCTGGAGGTCGCTCTCTGTGTAAACATCCCATAATTCTCTGCCTCAAGACAGGGAGATGAAGTGCTGCAGCTGCGGCCCTTAGCAACGGGCAGGCTGAGAGGCAGGCTGCAGTTCACTATAGGGGCCACTAGATGGCACATCCCTTGAAAAACTTCTCTCGATGCCAGCAGCACATCTGGATCCTCCCAGAGGAAGCACCTCAAAGGTCATGGAGTCAATGTGGAAGAAACCTGGAGTACTGTCTCCTCTAAGGCGACAGAGTCCTGTGCGAGGATCAGAAGGGATTTGGAGTTGAAGAAATACACATAAACGAGGCACATCACCCTTTCTTGTTTGTCTCAGTACTTCACATTTTCTTCACTCCGTTGCAGGGCCCAGAGATGCAGTGGGACCCCAGGAGGCACCTGGGAAAGGCAAAGCAACTGCTTTATCTGATCCCCTCAAAAGGAGAGCAGTGTGAGGAAAAAATGCCTGCCACCATTTATTCCACAACAGGGCAGGTGTCTAATGCCCTGAAAGCTCTCTTAGCCTCTCCTTGGTGCCCTCTGTAGTAGGAAATAGTCCTCTTAGAACATGCAGTGCTCCAACAGACTTTACTTTTGAGAAATTCCATTCAGACAAAAGCTGACCAGGAGACCATGCAAAGAGCTACCCTGGGTCTGGGAGGAAGTCTCTAGAAGGGCGATCCCCACATTACCTGTGGCATCTTGGGTGGTCATGTCCTCTATGCCCATAGGATCTGCATTACAGAGGTACTTGGGGTCATCAGATACATAGCACAAACACTACCTGATATCTCCTTGGGAGGGCCTTTGACAAGGACCCTCCGGTCAGTCTAAAGAATATTAATCCTTTATTTATTCAATTCCACTGATCTTAAGGAGCATGTAAAGCTTCAGTCATACCTCCTGAACCCTCAGAAGAATCTTTCAGTGGCATCCTTCACACAGACAACAGCTGTGACAAAAGTCCATCTGTTACTACAGAGAACTACTAGAACAGCAAGGAGGGGGTGCTGTGCCTAACAGATACATGCGTCTTACATCTAAGGGTCTTTCTTCCGAGACAGCCTTTGCCCTTGGTCTGTTAGAATTTCAAGATGGAGGCAAAGTTTTCTGTTTGTTCGACCCTCTTTCCCTCTCTAACTTATGGTTCTGTACTCTGCTGTCACTCAGCAAACATAATTGCCACTTTTCCAACATCAATTAATGCAAAACTGGTCTAGATAAAGCTCCTGGAACACTCGTGTTTAGCATCTTATATTTCTAAGATTTATTTTTATTTCTAATTATGTGAATATGTGTATTGGGGTGTCTATACACAATACAGGTGCCCATGGAGGAGAATCATTGGATCTCCCTGTAGCTGAAATTTACAGGCACTTGTGAACTGCCAAATGTGGGTTTTGGGAATTGAACTCAGATTCTCTGCAAGAGCAGCAAGAATTCTTAGTTGCCTAGTCATTTTTCCTGTCCTATCTAGTATTCTTTTTAATAACAATAATAATAGTGGGTAATATTTCTTAATTATCAAGGGAGAAGTGGAACAAGACCAGATTATTTTTGTCTGCTTTGTTAATTTTTTTCAGAAACTGAAAACCATGTGTGGAATGTCAATACAGGCAGCCCTGGATAAAGATTTGTTTAATAAGAGTGGTTCTGACCATGGGCTTTGTGCTAAAGATCTCCTGGAAAGGGTTATTATCATTTTCATCCAAGTCAGAAGTAAGAGAATTGAAGCTAAGAAAACAGACAAAACTTATCATGTTCTCTGAACTGTGATGAGCAGTGCCTGGTTCTAAAACTTCTCTAAAGCTAGACACTTTGGAAGCCTTGTTCAATTTCTTTTGAGAACTCACAAGTGGGAATATACACTTTTTGTGACCTTTTATAAATTATTATTTTTATTAACAAAAGAGGGCAGGAAAAAGTCTTCCCAGTGCCTGGGTCAAACCCACAGAGTTGAGAAGGACAAACCTTCTTGCATATCTATGGAGAAGTTCCCTCTCAGGAGTTGGCCTTCAAGTCTGGATACTAGGTGGGGAAAGCAGTTATCACAACCCCAGGAAGTTCCTGTACTAAGATTATATATGCTCTAGTTTCATCCATGTTGACTGATAGAGGAGAGAGGAATATGGAGACACACATAAGGGAGAGAACTTTGACTGACAAGAGTAAATTAGAAGTGGCTATGAATGGAGTCTAGTGTGGGATCATTTTCCCTCTGAAGGGCTTGTGTTTGTTCTACAGACTTTCATGGAGCACATGTTTAGGTCATCCAGTCTTCTCAGTGATGAGGACCCTGCCCATGATATGGAGCTAGGTGCTACTGTTCATCATTGCTTCCAAGCAAACTTGTACCTTTCCCTTAGCCTCCACTCACCAAGATGGGGGAGAACCCTCTGAGGGGCCTTAGAGGATTTTCTAGACCTCAAAATACAAAGTCCAGGTTGGGCTCACTATTTTAATTATTTCAAATACATTAAAATAACTCCCATAATTTACATCCATTCTATTTTTATTCCCCCTTCCATTCTAGCACTTTGTAGAATTAATCCCATGAAACACAAGAATGCACAGATGGAATTCAAGATTCTAAGATCTTCTGATTAGAGTTATCTTGTACACTGGAGAGTAACTGTTGTTCATGGCTGGAGTTCTTCAGAAAACTGGAAGCTTGGTTTGGAAGAAGACCTTATACATGATGAATTTGAATGCTTCCATTTTATAAATGAGAGGGCAAGTTTTCTGATAAATGTGAATAATGGCCCTAGGTATGGGGTCTCATGTTACCCTATCCAGAACAGAAAACCCACAAATTTGCCCATGTAAATGAAGGTGCAAAGAGAAGAGACACCAAGGGAAGGAGGCAGCAGCAATACCACTCACTCTGGATACGCAGCTGAGAGGTTGCCACAGCTTTACCCGGATTTTTTTAATGGTAGGTAGATGGGATTCACCTGCTTCTCTCCCAGCAGATTTCCTCTTTTATCCAGAACTGCAAGATCTCATGTAAGTCTGTAGACACAAATTGTTCTTATAGCCACTTGATGGAAATATTCTCACCACCTCCAGGAGGGTGTTATCACTTCAACTCTTCACATTTGACATTAATCTTAAAAGCCCACTCACCCTCCTTCATCTGACCTAAAGTGGCACCATATCTCCTCTCAGATCAGATCCAGCCTTCAGAGCCTAATGGCAAAGGGCTGAGAAAATGCCAGCAGATTTTGAATGACTTCCTGCCATGTCCCTGTCACTATGCTCTTTTTAATTCACATCAAAACCTGGGGCTCTGTGAGAATTAGGAGTGATGCTTGGTAACTATGAACAGTCTCCTCCTCCTCAATACTGTCTGAACAGCTTGAGTAAAGAATCACCTGTTTGAGAGGAAAGGCAAGCACCTGACAGAGAGAACACCCCATTCCTTGATCCAGGACGGACAAGCAGTATGAGAGGAAATGAAGTCTATTTTAGCTAGGCATGTGTTCACCTCTGTAATCCCAGTTGAGGCAAGAGTATCACAAGTTTGAGATCTAAAGTGAGCTACATAGTGATTTTTTTCACAACTAAACCCTCCCAAAACACAAACAAAACCAACTCAACCTAAACAACTACAAAAGGTAACATCTTTCTTTAAGCCTCAGAGATTCCAGGGGTTATTTATTATTGCAGCCAAACTAGCCTATCCCGACTAACACAGCTGCTTTGATTAACTTCACTTCATAAAACAAGATACCAGATCTCAGAAAGAAAAGATAATTGATATGTCTTAAGCCCTTGGAGTGTCAGATCTGAAACTTGTGATCTTTCTACCACAAAGAGGCCTATACCCATACACCATGGTCATCTACCCATATAACTTGGATATCTACCCATGTGACTTGGGCCTTACAGTTGCCCTTTCTGCCCTCAACCCCTAATGCTTCTTGTATTGTGTATTCAAATGCTTACTGGATTTCTCAAGGACAGTATGGTGGTTTGAAAGAAAGTGGTCCTCATGGGCTCATATATGCTTGATCCAGTCAGTAGAACTACTTAGGAGGTGAGGTATTGTTGGAGTAGGTGTGATCTTGTTGGAGGAAGTGTTTTATTGGGGGTCAACTTTGAGATTTCAAAATCCTGTGCCAGGCCTAATCTATCTCTCTCTCTCTCTCTCTCTCTCTCTCTCTCTCTCTCTCTCTCTCTCTCTCTCTCTCTCACTTTGTGCCTGCAACTTTAGGTTTATGTGTGAGCTCTCAGCTACTTCTACAATACCATGTCTGTCTGTCTGCTTCCCTGTTTTCTGCAATGATTATGCACTCACCTTCCTAAATTGTAAGCAAGCCCCCAATTAAATACCTTCCTTTATAAATTACCTTGGTCATGGTGTTTCCCCACAGCAAAAGGACAGTAACTACGACAGACAGCCTTGACCATTTACCATGTGTCCTGTTTTGGATCAGATTCCACTATCCCACCATATACCTAGGTTAATTTTGGATTCCACCATCCTACAATGCACCCCAATTATTTTCTGATTCTGCCACCCAACCACAACCCCAGGTGATAATCTGATTTCCCAGGGCACCTGCATGCTCCCGCCAACAATTTCTCAGCATTGATATTTACAGAAAAATAATAAACATAATCCACATTGGTGCCTGTATCGACCCCCAGATTCCACTGACATTTAGGAATAAGTGATGGATTGCCTTTTGTTCGAGGCTGGCTGAACTGACCTACATGGCCTGTACATAATTTACTTTTGATTAAAGGAGTGCTTCAACATCTAGATTCTGTTTGGGAGCAAGAGGAAGGATCAATATGTGTATGACACAAACTTTCAAACAATGGACTGTGAGTAAGAAGTCTCTGTAGTCCATTCACCAAGGAGGAGGTGGGAGGGAAGAGGGAGGGAGGCCTGGGAGGAGGTGGGAGGGCAGAGGGAGGGAGGCCTGGAGCTCCTAAGTTGGACCTGGGATCCGGTGTAGCCTGAGAAGCTTTGCTTTCTGCAGATTTGGGCATGTGCTGTTGGGGGGAACTGAACTGTGGAGGGCTGGGATTACTGGCCAGCACATGTAGAATAAGAAGCAGCAGAGTGCCCGCAGCTGCCCAGAAAAAGCCAGCCTTAAAGGGTGGAACTCTCTCCCACTATTTTGCCTTTTGTTGTCCACCCTACACGGAGAGTAAGTTATCTTCAGGCTGTTTGTTCATTGTTTGATTTCAAACTGAGCACTTCTAGAAAAAAAGAGAATACCATGGTCGGTTTGGCCACACTCACCACTTCCCAGGAACAGTAATACCTCACACTGTTTTGTGTTGGCTCCTTTGGCTTCTGCCTCTGCACAGGGCACTGGACACTGAGTTTCCTGCTATGATGATGAATTTCCTGCATGTATTCATTGGAAAGTAACTTCTGCTTTTTTTCTTAGTGGATATATCTCTGGCTGGCTGCAGGATAAAAATATTTTTAAAAACATTTTTATGACACACAAACTCCATTTCATTTGTTTCTCACACAGACCAGTATGAGCCACTATGTGGGTACTTGGAACTGAACCTAGGTCCTATGCAATTGCTCTTAAGCACTGATCCATTTCTCCAGCTTCCACATGTTCCATTTCTTATTTACTTACCTCTACAAGTACTGATCCCATCTCTACCAAGTGCCAGTATTGTAGGAGCATTGAGCAGAGACTATTATTTAAAAAGATGAATCTATTTTCTGTCTTTGTGTGACTTGTAATTTATCAGGGAAGGGGAAATGGGCTTTATTTAACTATAACACTTTCAGATTATAGTGACTGGCAGTTAGCATTTATTGTGCGATTCCAAGCATATGGATTGGGTGTGCACATTGAGCATGTTATCTCCTGAGCCTTTCCATAGCATTGAACTACCCACTGTCATCTCTAAGAACTCTATCTAAAATGAGAAGCTGAGTGTTAAGCTTCTCCTCAGATCAAATGCCCCACTCACAATAACTACATACTATGTACAGTTCTCTGTATGTTCCTGGTGCTGGTATTTTTTCCTGAGATAATCCTGAGAAACCTCAGCTTCAAACCACTCGTTTCCAGAAGTCTGCACAGGTGCTGAGTACTGCTCCCCAGGCACCTGAGGCGTTTTGCTCTTTCTAGGCTTCACTCAGGCTGCTCCCTACAGTGGCTTATCTGTCTGTTTCTCTCTCTGTCCACTGAAATGCTGTCTCCCTGTCCAGGCCTGTCTGCAATGACACACTGGTGGTGTGGTTTCTCTTCCCACCCCGTCCAGAGTGTACTATCTGACTGCTCACTTCCCTAGGCTTTTATATAGGCTGATCACCAAGCTTGTCTGCATTTGCTCATTTGTGTTATTCCTGCCTCTAAGTCTTGTGCAGATTGAGGTAGTATGTCACACACCTAAAACAGCAGCTGAATTTTCCTTCCTCCCTTTTCTTGTTACTCTGCTGTACTTTTTCACTTTGTCATTTGCTTGCTTAATTCTTGCTCCCCCTCCCCCTTATTATTTTCCTTTCAAAACTGATCTCTCCAGAATAGCTAGCATTATTTCTAAGAACACATTACATGGTGCCTGGGATTTGCACTAAAATAAAAATCTATATTCGTCTTAGCACCATGGGGGGAGACTTTCTTTGCTCACCTCCACAGAGGTGCCTAATGTGAATTGGCATGTTTGTTAAGCTCAACTGCTCCATTAACAGCCTCTGCCTGAGACTCACTGTGGGTAGTAGAAAGAGAATGGCTATCCCACATGCAATCCCAAGTAGACATGTCAAATGCACTTGAGCAATTATTATTGGTCCTTGCATCATGACCTCAGTCTGTCTCAGACCATGACCATCTTCAGCTTGGCTCCTGAGGAGGCAGGAAAAGCAGGTAACTTGGAGACCCAATGTAACATGAATTCAGGAAATCTTGCTATTCCAGGCCCCTGTGAAAATGGGATTATTACAGAAGCAAAACCAACTGGCCATGCCACCAAGTTCTCACCTGCAGGGTTGCTCTGGCCCTAGGCCCTCGGCCATTCTAGGCCTCTGCTCTGAATTCTCTCTTCTTGGAGATTTGCTTTCTTAAAGCTCTGTGCCTAAATGGCAGCATGTACTGTAACTAAATGTGACCATAAAGAGGGAAAAGTTATAATGTTGTTTCAGGAAATTGTTGTTCTCATTACCTACCTTGGTGCCATATGTTCCAATCTAAAGCTTCGCGATATGGGGAATTACGATGACACAAAGATGAAGTGATGTCTAGCTAACGACACCCCCAAATATTTATCCCTGCTCCCTCCCCAGCAGTACTCACATGCATAATTGATGCCAGCTCCCTCAATTAGAAGTCCAGGGCATAAAGAAAATGAAGACAAGGCTGTCCGCATTTCTGAAGTCTGACAAGGAAAGATTAAAATATTTTATGAGTTCTCCCCATCATCTGTGGAACATGGAACTCTCATATTTCATTTTCTCTGGAAAAAAATAGTGTTTGCATTATTTGGAGAAAATCATTAGGAATGCAGCTCACCAGCAGATGTGGTGGGCTGCTGCATTGCCACCCCTGAGTTATGCTATGTGCTTGGCTTCCTCTACATACCCTCGTATTTAGATACATCAGAAAAGGAGCAAAGCCTAGAGGCTCAAGAAGAGTCGGTGCCCCAGACACAGGGGCATGATATGCAATATATTCATATTCAAATATATGAAGATATATAAAGCCAAGTCTTTCAAACCCGAGATAACTGGTACATGTGAACTGGAGCTGCCGGGGGCGGGGTGGGGGGCAGTCCTCCTGGCAAAGCCTGTCACCCTCTCTCCCTGGAGACCTTCCTCACCAGGAATTGCAGCAAACTCACAGGAACAAGGAGGCGACTCAAGAGGAAATGAGCATCCTCGTGGTTTGATCATTTCATCTTGGGAAAATTCTTCTGGATTGTGACATATATGATCCACAAGAAAAATGAGATATATATGCTCCCATTTGTGGAGGAGAAAGCATCGTGTGACACTGTGAAGAATATGTATAGCCTAAGAGCCTCCCAGGACTGACTCTCAAGCCCAGTTCCTCCATTAGGGGCTGTGTAAGCTGTGTGGCCACTCGGAATCTCAGTGTGTATACAATGAGATGGCGACTACAATCTGTGCTGGTTGGAGATGTCTATGTGGCTTACTAGGACAATAGCATTCAACTCTATTTTATTACATTGTAATGAAGGAAGTACTCAGTTGACTTTCCTTACTGGTATTGTTATGTTTTTTCTTATTATTCTTCACGGGTGTGATGATTTGATCTTACACAAAGACAATTACTTTCATTAACCTATTCATGAAATCACTAATTTATTTTTGTTTTCAGTGAGAGCATCAAAGGATGTACTCGAGCAATTTTGAGACACAGAACTTATTACTATGAACTGCAGTCACCTTTTAGTGGGTCACTAAAGCAGTTCTCAGGTCTGCCTTTTGTCAGTATGCTTCCTTTCCCACTCTTCCTTCCCATGCCAATTCCAGTCATCACTTTCTTACCCTTTGCTATAAATAAGATCATGTGGATCTTCTATTTGTACATTTGGCTTATTTCATTTAACTCAATGTCTTCCAATTCTATATGGTGTTGTCACAGATAACAGAATTTCCTTTTTAAAAAAAGTATTGTATTATTGTATTCTATATGTATTCTATATATGTATTGTATATATGCATGTGAATATATAGTCCATATTTTCTATTCATTCATCCATTGATGGCATGGATATGTGGATGATGCTGAGTGAATATAAGAGTATAGATATCTCTTTGACACACTCACACACACACACACACACACACACACACACACATACACATGCACACACATACATATATATTCTTAGCAGTTACACCACCCAGATAAGGTTGTTGGAATTCATGGCAGTTCCACTCTTTTTCTTTGAGGGATCTCCATGCAATTATTCAAAATGTCTATACCAACTTTTCCCCAATGATTCCTATCAACAGATTTTCAACAATGATGCCAAGAACATGTGGTGAGTAAAGGACAAAGGGTCATTACTTCAATAAACAGTACTGGGAAAACTGGGTATTCATGCACAAAAGGATGAAGCTAGAAATTATCTCACACTTCATATAAAAATTGATTCCACAAGGGTAAAATCCTTAAACACAAGAACTAAAACTGTAGGATAAAATGCACAAGAAATTACTGCAGTACTTGATCTCAATGAAGATTGTTTGGATGGAATTCAAAGGTGAAAAAGGCAGAAAAAGTTCCAGGCAAGAAGACACTATTATACATAACACAGACAAAAGAAATTCCAGGGAGGCAAGATGCCTCTGCATGAAGATTGACTGCCCACAGAGAGTGCTGCAGATTAACAGGAAGTATTTGAAAACCACTTATCCAATAAGGGACTAATATCCAACATAGATAAGGAGCATAAACAACTCAATAGCTAAAAACAAATAACATAAGTAAACAAAGGGCAGAACATATGAACAGGACTTTCTTGAAAGAAGAAATCCAAACAGCTGAAAGATATTTAGAAATGTCCAACATGAATTAATCATTAGAGAAATACAAACTGAAATGATGGTGCAATCCTACTCCACCTGTCCTTTTAGAATGGCCACTGTCACAAAGAGGAAAGAAAAAAGTGTTTTCATGAATGTTGAAAGAAAAGGATGATGTATAGGTTTTTTTTTAAAACAAGGGAAAAACCACTCTGATGTCCCATAATGCCTTGTGCTAACTTTGACTTTGACACTGAGCTCTTTGTAATATAACTGAGAACCCATATGACCCTTCCACTGAAATCATCACTCTGAAGCAGAGCCTATGCTTCTACTAACTACTGTAGCTCATGTACCTAGATAGCCATGTCTAGAACACAGCAATCACTCAGGGCATGACTTATGGATGGATGCATGCATGGATGGATGGATGGATGGATGGATGGATGGATGGACACATTCTTAGGATCTGATGGTTGACACTTGGTGGACCTAACAGCAAAGTCTGTGCTTTTTCTACTATAGAAATTTACACCTGTCCCATTAAGCCCTGAGCTTTTCCAGGGACCAAAGAGGTGACATTAGAGACCCCAGAAGGGCCATGTCACATATCTGAATGACTCTGAGTATGTTTTCCTGCTTTAAGTGCTTTGAGTAGAGCACTGACAAGCAGTGCTGTACTCAAAAGGTCATCATGAAATCAAACATGGAACAGAAATGTGGGAGTTGTGACACAGGTCCTTCTGTACTGATTCCTGTACTGGTGTCCCAGGAGTGATCTTTAGTTTCCTGTTTTTAAGCCTACATACTTTGACTGCAAAAGGACTTCATGGACATTGTGATACCCTCAAGTTCACATTCCTGTGGGACTATAATTCAAACTTGAAGATTCTATTTCCAAATTGTTTACTCTTTCAGGATACCATATAGCACAGGGTGAGACTTTTATACAGGACTACTCTGCATGGGTAGGCAACCAATGAGTCTTTTGGATCCAGAGATTCTTGCTTTGGGTAAAGAACTTAGAGCTTGGCAGATTTAAGCCTTTGATGTTTCAAGTTAAGCAAGGAAGGGAGGAAGGAAGGAAGGAAAAGAGGAAGGAAGGAAGGAAGGAAGGAAAAGAGGAAGGAAGGAAGGTCACAGGGCCATGAGTGGCTTCCAGAATAGAGCACATTCTACTGCATGAACTCATTCCCTGTTTCAGTAACCAGAATGTTCTCTACATCAAAGAGGGCCTTTCCACCTGCCTTTGACCAAGGTTGGCAGCTTCCAACACTCTTCTACAGGAGACAGACAGGCAACTTCTTCTTTCCTACTATTGAGCCCATGCTGCAATGTTTCAGTACAGACTCATCATCAGATCAGTTCTGCATCAGGCAAGAGGCAAACAGTTCTCACCTCATCATGTTTTGAAAATGAGAACAAAAAGAATTTGACATCATTTCTTCATGCTGAAGACAGACTTGTGCATTTCTCAAACTTTGCTTTCAGTTTTCTGCTTTGGCTCCCATTCCTCTTGCCTGCTGACAGCTGAACCCTGGGGCTCATCTCTGTCTTTGGTTTCTGGCACAATGATTATTCTGTTGATGCTGATGTCAGCAAATTGATGGATGAAGAACGAGAACTTAGATATCACTGGGCTCCACCTATGCATACTTCAAAGACTCAAATTAGAAGTCACCTTTCTCTTTCCAGGTCACCAAGAGAATGAAGACATTGCATCCAGGTTCCTAACTTGGGCCTAAGTACAATTCACTAGAGGCATCACAGTGACTTCTCTTGTATCACCTTTGTGATAAAAGTTAAACCATTTTATGGCGAATGATGTCAGTATCTGAAACTGCTGAAGGAGAAGCCCGAAGGAGGAAGAAAATCTGTTCCTCTGTGGGGCTGTGACGAATGTTTTAAATATTCTAAGCATTCTGTTTCCATAGTTCTGACTCCAAGACAGAGTAACTCAGTCTCTGTACTATTGCCCAGCCAGGCTCAGTCACCCTGGATGTAATTTATACACCAGTGGGCTGCCTGTGCCAAGCATTGGCATGGCTAGTTTATGTGCTCCACTCTCAAGAACCTCAATACATTTTTAATTAAAAAACAATTGATAAAGTTGGAACTATAAATCTCCTTTTACTGGAGGAAACTTTACCAAGACTTTCAGTTTGTAGACAGGTGAGGGATATGTTTAGTTACTGAACTGTTATTAGTTTATTTGTTTTTTGTTCCATCATTTCTGTGTAACACATACTTGATTTATTTGGTTGGAAATCTAAAGAAGAGTTCTAAAGGTCAGTCAACATATTGTTGTCTCTTATGCCCTTTCTTTATTGAAATTCTGTATACCCTACTTGGCGACCTGGTTTAGAAGTTTCTCCTGCAGAATGGGCTGAACATGTTTTGCCATGGCTTTTTTTAGCCAATGGAATGTGCATTAATGTGCGTGTTTCAGTTCTTAGCAAGGATCTCAAGAGACAATTCTTTCAGAATGCCTGTATTCTGTTACAGAAAGAACATGCTCCTGGTAGTTGCTGAGTCAAGAGCATGAGAGACAAGTGAAGCAGACCTATGGTAAAACACAGCCCTGGAGCCAAGCCCAGTGGAGACCAGCAAAAACCAGCCTCCCAATACTGACTTTATAGCTTGCAAACAAAAGGGAAATTCTTGAGGTTTAAAATGTTGAAACTCAAGGTAACCAATTTGTTACACAGCCATAGCTGCATCTTAGGGACTTCATCTCATATCCCAACAAGTGGCCTCTGCACTGGCATCTACTTTTTCCTGTATAAAATGGGAAAGGCAAGCTAGATGGTTGAAAGTCTTTTACAGAAGTTTCTCAAGCTCTAGAACTCAGTGTAAACAACCAATGGCATAGAAACCTATCACTGCTTTCATGGTGGATGATGCTGGCACAGATATGAGAGGCTCACCTGGGTTTTAAGTGATATAGGCCACTTCCCTGAAACCCCCAGGACCAGCTGGGGTAGGAGAGGTACCATGTGGGCTGGTTGTGTATTCTTTGAGGCAGTATCCCAGGCTAGCTTCTGAACCACTGACTTCAGAGGTATGACCTCCAAAGTTTCTGAATATATTATCAATGTGTGTAAAGAGTAAAAAGCCCTTATCACAAACTAACGTGTGAAATTGAAACTTCTATCACTGAACTTTTAATTTAATATAACCAGACCCATTTATTTCCACCTGACTGCAAACCCCCATCCATGCATATTAACTTTTAGGATATTAGAATGACACATTTTGAGTGAAGCTCATCCATGCTGACTATATTTCCTGCCCCCTTTCATCCTGGGGATCTCTAACATTTGGAAAGGTTGTGCAATTTTAAGGATAAGGGAAAGACACATCCTCTCTGCTTGCTGCTCTCCACCTCTCTACTGGCATATGACAAGCTTAGTCCCTGGCTCTCATCCCAGAAACAGTTACCTCGGTGTCCTGAGGTTTCTAGGCATCTTTTAATCTCTCAGTTATTTTCAGTCCTCTTGTGGGAGCTCAGGAAATATCACATACTTCCTTCTGCATCTCCTCTGGGAATATCGATATCGATTTCAGATCCAACTAGACATCCTACTTCCCTTCTTTCAGTGTGACTCTACAATGCACTGGTATGTCTCCCCCAACCCCTCTGGTCTCACCTACACAGGTAAGGCTGGCTCTTCTCTAGTCTGAACCTACTGGCTTCTTCAGGATGTGCAACAATGGCAATCTGGGCAGAACTCTGAATCAACTCTCCTCTAAGATCAGGTCAGGTGGAAATAAATAAGACTTGATGTACAAATTAAAAGTACAATGAAGGAAATTTCCATTTTCCACGTATCAGTTTGTGACTTCCCCCTGCTGGGCATTCCCATCTGCTTCTGCCACCTCGCTCTCCATCTTACCCCTTCTCTAGGCTTGGATAGAAGTCCTTCTCTTGTTCCTCTGTCACTTGCTTGTGACTTTTGCATCATGCCAAGATTCCTAAAGGCCATAACCTCTGATCCCAAAAAATGGCCTGGACATAATTTAAAAAGATTTAAAAACTCACAATTCAGAACTCATTGTTATTTTTCTCTCTTTATATGAGTGTTGTAATAATCTTACTCTCCCCTGGGGCAAAGAGAGCCCCTTTGAGAGAAGGAGGGCAAGATGAGGAGGTGAGGGGAATCTTGGATATTATTTTCAAATACTAGTGTGGTGATAAAGGAATACAGATGATAGGGGAAGGCAAAGAGGCTCCATTTCTGAGGCTTCTCACTCACTCATTCAATAAATATTAGTTAAATACTTATGGCATGCTATCTGTGGAACTGTATAAACAGCAATAAACAAGGCAACAGGCTGCGGTTTTCATCAAGCTCTTACAGCCTGTCTGGGGGAGACTGAACACAAAAACAAATGTATCAGGTAATTACACAGAGCAATGACTAAGGAAAGCACTCAGCAATACACAGCACAGGAAAGAGGTGAGGTAGAGACCAGATCTGCTGGGTAGGGAGGGTTTCTAAGAATTAAAATCTTAATGATGACAAGGAGCCTATAGAGCAAAAACCTCCTGGGGCAGAACATTCCAGAAGATGTAGCCAGTGACATAGCCTGCTCCTGGCAAGAGATGGGGGCAGGGCAAAAATTAAATGTGTGGAGCATTGCATGTGAGAAGGGAGTTGGAAGAGGAGCTAGGGGCTTGCCAGTCTCTTTGCTAATCACCTTGCCAGTTTGGATCTCAGCCCAAGAGCAAGAGGAAGCTATTGTTGTTGGATGATATAAGGGAAGAATACTGGATTCATAGCATCTTAGATTCATGACCTTGGACAAGTCAGGTAAGAGAGCTAAACTTCTGCTCCTGGTCTGTGAAATCTAGACAAATACATCTCTTAGAGTGAACTGTGATTTGAAACGAAGCATTCAATTAAATTGTGTCCTATCTGTAGTATCTGGATGAAGGAGTGGAAGCTGGCCAGTATTAGGTCCCATTGTTCACAGAAGCAACATCGCTGCTCTCTGTGCTGGTGGCTCACCAGTGTTCATACAATAAGAGGAGTGACATGACCTCCCAAAGAACACCAATATCAGCATCTATTTCTGTTCCTCCTTTTCCTCTATCTGAAGTCCTTTTGAGGGTGCCCAGTGAAAGTGGTCCTCTGAAGGCACAGGCAAAGATCGCCAGAAGTCTAGATATTTTCTCTGAAGTGAAGCTTCCCAGGTGTGGAGGGGGCTCTCTTCCTGCTCCATTGTTTCCTGAAAGCGTTTATCCTAGTGTAAGGCACATCCCTGGGAATCAAAGAACCTTTGTTGATTCAGAGACTGATTGATTCTGGGGGACTTGAGTACATTTGTAAATATCCTTTGAGGATGATGCATCCCACTGGAATAAAGCACCTCATGTTTTATTCAGTTCTTCCCCAATATGCAAATGTGCAGGTGCCCCGACGGCATATAGATAACATCATTACACACACTCACATTCGCACACCAAAGAAAGGGCTGCGCACACAGAACACACAATTAGGCGGAGATTGCCTTTGAGAAATCTATCGGGTTAATGTGAGGATGATTGGCTCTGTGGGCAGACGCTGACGTCCGCATCTGTGGAACAGCCTTCACTGCATCCCCAGGAAGCAGCAGACGCTGTAGCTAGACAGCCTGGGGCTGCAGTGACAAGGAGGCAGGCCATTTTCCATCTTACTTAGTGACACACTCCTTAGCTGTGTGACCCTAAGCAAGTCAGGAGACTTCAGCTCTTAATCTGAACTAAAAACAAAAGCAAAACCACAGGGGTAACTGTTGATTGAGAATGAAGTGTTCAACAAAATCGTGAAATCATGTAAATGGTAGTGAGGCAAAACACCGGAGGCTCCAAGCTGCAGGCTGCCTTCATGGGACCCTTGGCAAATCCTGATGGCCCAACCCTGCAGGGATAGAAAAAATATGTCAGTGTTTGTAAAGTGATGGAATCAGATCACTCAGTCCATTTCAAATCACTATAAAAAGCATATAATTAACTTTCGGTATTTTACATCCCCTCACTATTCAGCAAACAGCTGTTGCCAAAGTTCTGAGGGAGTCTCGATTTCCTATCTTATACCTCCCTCTTCCCCAATAATTGTATGCCCCTGTCTCTGTCATCTAGGAATATGCTGCTACTTTTGAATACTGTTTGTGAAGATGCAAGGAGTCATTTTCATTTTTCCCTCACTCTTTCCCATTATTGCATGTTCTTTGATTCTCATTATTTGTTCAAGTGTTTTAAAAATATCATGATCATGTGTAGATGTCACAGACACATGGATCAGAAAATTCTCTCTTTAAAAGAGTTACATTTTGATGAAATGTATATTATTATATACATTTTCTTTCCCATATATATATTTAATAATATAAAATTTATTTTAAAATGTTACATAAGATTAAAAGTAGTGTTTATTATTAAATATCATCATCATGTTTTCAAATCAAGAAATATTGAAATAAAATGAATATTGAATACAATTTAGCTGAGGTAAATTCCCCTTTGATTTTTAACTTTAATTACCATTTTGAAAAATATAAGTAATATATTCAACAGTTTCACATTTGATGGTTAAAAAATATAGTTCAAAGTCTTCCCATTATGGCCTCAGTTCCATTCAGCCTTAGTTCTCTGAGACTCTCAGTCTTCATTTCTCTGGTATTTATATGGTTTCATCTTTATCCTTACATCCTTTATCTGTTTATAATTTATTCTGATCTAAAAGTTTAAGTATGGATCCAACTTAAATTTTTCCAGATGGTGACCCAATTTTCCAACAAAATTATTGAATAATCAGCTCCTCTAACTGATATGGAATGGAGAATTTATCAAAAGGTCACATGAGTATCTTGGCCTACTTCTAAGCTTCCTTCTGTTTCATTGACTGCCAGTTTATCCCAACATAGTAGCCAACAATTTACCATCAAAGCTTGGTAATGTATTTTAGAACTTGGCAATGTCAGTGCTTCTTTCTCTGTTACATATTTTAATTCTCTCTCTCTCTCTCTCTCTCTCTCTCTCTCTCTCTCTCTCTCTCTCTCTCTCTCTCTCTTGCTTTTCCATATGAATTTCAGAATCAGTTTGGCTGCTTGAAGAAAACAAACCTCACTGAAATTTTTACTAGCAGCATGTGAATATGGACATTCAGGTCAGAAATAATTGGTCATCACCTGTGGGAATTCATGTGGTATAGGTAAAGGTTTGCACAAGTTGTTTCATGCTATCTGTAGAACATCTACATATATGCACACATATGCTCACAGGTATGCACATACATCACACCCACTACATTCCTACTAAGTTTACCACTAGTTATTTTTCAGTTTTGAAACCAGTTGAAAATGGCGCCTTTGCTACTGTCAGCACTTGATCAGCTTCTTTATTTTTTATGAGAAAGTTCCATCCTTTCCATTTTACTGAGTATTTTTGTCTGTGGTGGTTTCAGTTGAATTTAATACCATTCTGTAAACGCTTGGTAGAATTTTTATGTTTGATGGAGAAAAGAAGATGCTATTAATTTTCCTACGTCATTTATAGTTAACAGACTTGTTTGGTATTTTAAGTATATTGTCTAGTATATTTTCTACTTCACCCTTGTGCGTGTTGTGGGAGGTGATGTTGACACAGAGTTTTACCACATAGCCTTAACTGGCCTGCACCTCACTTGATAGCTGAGGATGGCCTAGAGCTTGCTGTGGTTTGCCTACCTCTGACTCTGAATGCTGTAATTATAGATATGAGCCTTCAAACCTAGATGTTTTCAGATTTATCTGCATAAAATGGAGCCCAACAACGTCCTTTGATTTCCTACATGTCTTTGGTGTGGACTATGTATACGGTTAACTAAAATTAACCCCTTAGGATCAAGAGTTTGAATTTGAGTTCTTTTTGGTTCATCTCTGAGCAGATGATAGATGAAAGTGTAAAATGCCTACAGTTCATCCTCTCTGGCCAGTGCTCCTAGAGTCTAGCTGTTTCTGTGTCCTCTCACACCTTTCTACATCTTCCTAGGGCCAGGTTTTGGTATGATGCCTGCCTCAGAGTCTTGGTCTCACTGTTGTTCATTGAGATTTTGGCTTTTATTCCTGTTCTAATGTTTTGGGTATAATTTCAGTGAAGAAAAAAAAATTCCTGATTGTTGTTTCCATCTTCAAACTGGTAGCACATTTTCAGAACCTTCTCATGACTTTCTTTACATTAAACTCCTAAAAATTATTGATACTGCTTTGAATTAAGGCTGATGAGTAGGTATGCACAGAGTTAAAACTCTGGGTCTATACCCCTTGCTGCTCTCCATTTGGTGTCTAGCTCAACATTTGACACATGACCTTCAGTGTCCATTAGGTATTGAGATCCAATAATTGCTAAATCAGAGATGTACTTTGGCTGCAGCACTGGGGCCATGAATGTAGTGGGCAAGTGTGGGTACGATGCTTGCTATCACATTCCATGTTTTTGCTGGGCTGTTTCATCATACACTCAGTCTACCTGACCTCCAAAGCTATTTGAAATTATGACCTCTACAAATATTCAATTAACTATGTCTGATTATATTATCAAAACATTTTTTTAAATATTAGCACTCACATGAGGTCTAGAGATTAGCTAAATTGGAAGAGTTTTAGAGGTTATTTAACCCAACTGTACCCTCAGGGGAAGACTGTGGTTCATTAATTAAACAGAGGCTTCTGCGGAGAATTGTGGGATAAATAGTGTAAAGTCCTACCCAAGGATGTAGCATCTAGATGTAGTTTCTCATCTTTCTGGAAGTTGATCTTATCCCAGAAAGCCAAGGACACAAGTGGAGAATGAGGAGATCCTTGTCCTCCTACAAAGTGATTCATGATCCCTTCTCAGACAGTTTGCCCAGTGGCCTAAGCTATATTTGAGAATGTGAAGTTTCTCCGAAGGGGCTAGTCTTCTTTGAAAAAAGTTGTAGAAGAAGCTTTTTTGGAAGATGGTGAGGCTTCTTCAGGCTAAGGAGCACACACTGGTGATTAGAGGTGAATCTGTTGCTTGGATGAATGAAGAGAATAGGGGAGACCAGGAGAGGACTTTCTGACTTTACAGGTTCCATTATCATTTACTATGGACATGTTGTGTACCATGTATGATTTGAAGTTGTTATAGACAGAAATGCAAAGCATTTATGCTTTTGATAAACTTTAAGAGTAGTAGTAAAAAATGATAATTTCAATATAATGTTTAAGTTTTTAGGAGACAAAAAAATCCTAGAGTCTTGTTTTCTGCCTAAAATAGACTATATTCTTTTTTTTCTTTTTTATCACAAAAAGACAAGCATTCAAACAGCTTCACACTTATTATACTGCCTACCAAATATAGTGCCATGAAATTTGTAGAATCTGTGTGCTGACAGCTCTTTTCAGTAGCACGAATAACTCTGAATCCCTAGACTCATGCAAATCCAGCCCCCACCTTGGATCTGTAAGCAGGACTGTTGACTCAGGCAACACAGGCAAAGTATTCTGATTCCAGGGGTAAAACTGTGGGTCCTTGGTAGGGTCTGATTAAATCCGTTTTTTTTGTTTTGTTTTGTTTTGTTTTGTTTTGTTTTGTTTTGTTTTCCCTGAGATCTACAGGACAAGGATTTTCCTCTTTATATATAGAAAGCAGTAAAATTTAACACCCAGACCCTTCAAGTATGAATCTGTTGGACATGAATTGTTTGTTCTCTCCTTTAGCAAGGAGATGCAGACTTTCTTTTTGGAAATGTCTCAAGACAGCTGATAGGCAAACTGCTCAGCTATTTGCCCCCTTCCTCCCAAAGAAACTTTATCAGATGAAGAAAAATGTAACCTCTCTTACAAGAATTGGGGGGGGGGGGTGCAGTTGAAATGGCTAGGGAAAAAAAAGTGTTAAAAGGTCAGAATGTGAACAGGACCCTGAACTCCCTATCATGTTGAATCAAGTGCTAAAAAGAGAGATACTGCACCGTGAGAGGGAGAGAGATACACCCACCAGAGGGGAATGGAGGAGGAAGCAACACTGAACAGAG
Source organism: Peromyscus eremicus (assembly GCF_949786415.1). NCBI lineage: Eukaryota > Metazoa > Chordata > Mammalia > Rodentia > Cricetidae > Peromyscus > Peromyscus eremicus. The sequence goes on from NC_081431.1 coordinate 1,193,031, forward strand.
AATGCTACATGCAAAGTCATATGTCAACACACACATTTTAATAATTGGAAAACTGAGACATTAAAAAGAATTCAAGTCATGCCCAGATCTCTGTGTAGTGAGTGGTGAGAACAGACATGCTCGAACTTCCAGCCTTTTGAGCCCTTGCTGCTGAGTGCTCATTCCTGCCAAGCCTTCTGTTCCAGGGAAGAAGAACATGGGCACTCAGGTGCCATCACAATGCTCTTTTACTTTTTGTAATACTCTGCTTTTCCTGCTTTGGAGAGCCAGCTTGGTTTGGGGCAAGTTTGATTACAGCAGGAAAAAGTGCTGAATGTCCAATATGCAAATGAAATTAAAGGCCACTGAGGGATAGAGGAGCCCTACAGGAATGTTCTATTGACTGCTGCAAATTTACTCAAATAGCAACTTTTTTTTTAAGAAATAAGTAAATTGAGTTACAATCCCCTTTGTTCTTTCTTCCCTGTAGGAGTCACATGTCTTTGCCTCTAATTTCATATCATCATCAGAGAGGAGTGCTGGGCATTATTATGGGTGGAATATCAAATGAAGGTGGTCATGCTAAGAAACTAGAAATCAATTAATCATGGAATGTGTAATATTGGCCATTTGCTCTCTAAGTGTTTCTTTGAGTGAATGCAAACAGGAGGTAGATTTTTTTGTTAGTATTAGTACAGAATATATAAAGTATTCTGTGAGCTTTCTGTAGTCCCCTCCCCCAAGGAAATCTGAAACAGTGAGGTATGGTGAGAAGTATATGGCTTAGGGAGATGGTGTCTTTAAATTAGGTGGCTCCCAGCAGTTCTATTTGATTATCCTAACTCTTACCAGGTGCTGAGGTTAGAATATAAAATGTTCCCCACAGCTCATGGGTTGAAACACTTGGGTCCAAGCCAGTGAGTTGGGAGCCTCTAGGAGGTTTAGGGCCTCAATGAAGGAAGTGAGTTGCTAGGAGATGTTCATATAGACTTATAGCCCCACCTTGCTCCCAGCCCTCTCTCTGCTTTTTGCTCCACCCAGATGTGAGCTGCACCATGGCTGTGCCTTTCCCATGATGCATCTCTTTAAACCATGAAAAATAAGTCCTTACTCCATGAAGCTACTTTTTGCCAAGTACTTGGTCACTGAGATGAGAAAAGTAGTTGACACCACTGGACCAGACTATTTCTGTGATCTGGAGATTAGCATTGGGAAGGAGTGAATTTGGCTCAGAGCTGTGGTGTGGTGTCGGTCCAGGGGCTGGCCATATATGTGATATCCTTCTTGCTGACAGACACAGAGGCAGTTCAGGGCACCCCATGCAAAAGATAGGGAACTGTGAAAGACCTAACCAAGGGGTCTTTCAGAGCATATTCACTCTCAGGGTAAGCCAGGGATCCATTAATGATGTAAATGAATTAATTATTTCATGAAGGAACAGCCCTAGTTGCCTTTCCAAGATCCTACTTGGTCATCTTTCTTAATATCCCATAATGGGAATTAAATTTCAATAGGAATTTCAAAGGGAATAAGCTATATTCAAAACATAGACCGTGAGAGAATTGAGCAGATGCTGAGACTATTAAGCCTGCAGGCTTGGGGCGAAAGGTGAAATTTTAATCTAGTTAGGATCCTGTTAACTCCAGAAGTGATTAGTATCTTGGATCCTTGGGTTCCCTACCCTCATCATTCCTAGAAATGGGAGTTATGAACTTCAATCAAGAAAGTGGGAAGTTCAGCATTGGTCATCCAGCCCTCCTATGATGACTGTGGGCACAAGACAATTATTCCTTCAGGTCTCCAGATGAGGCCTATTCATCCTTTTTTAGGATCGAAGAAACTCACCCTGGTTCCTGGCTTAATCTTCATAAGCACCCAGAACTGGTACAAGATGCTCCAGGTGTGCCTCTATGTTGACATTAGTAACACAGAGATAATACCACCCACCTCTCAGGTTTCTGGAGGAGATTAAATGAGGCTTTCAGGACAACAGTTCTAAGCATGTATCAGTTGTTCAATTATAAATTTCTCTTGAGATACTAGAAAATGTGACAGTGCATGTGGCAGCATGGGTAACGGAGAGATGCCCCCTCCCCCATCAATGCCTGAGGCAGGTGAGAGAGCTAGCCCTGAGGTCATAAGATCAGGAGAGCTAGTCCTGCCCTTCATCTGCTGCAGCACTCGGGAGAGTGGCCCCCACCTGGACAACACAGGAGAGCTGGCCCTGGTGGTGTAGTTGTGGGAGATCTGACCTGAGGATATAAAAGCAGAATTGGCCCCAACCCTTGTTCATCACTACAAAGGATGAGCTCACCAAGGCAATGCAGGAGAGCTCACCCTGGTGGTGAGGACAAGGGAAACCTGGTAGGTTGACCAACCCTGAAACTACCCAGGCCCAGAATCAGGGTTATGGGTTATGGGTTATGGGTGGGCCCACCCACCCCAATATCCACCCCACCTGTGATCTTCTGGAGCACATAAAGGGACCAGTCCTGCAGACCCAAAGCCACAGGATTTCCACAACACATGGCAACAGCAAGATAACCAAGAGGAGTTCCAGTGAGGGCCCAGTATTGACAATATAGCATAAACCAGAGGCCTTGAACCAGACCAATGACTCTCTGCAATGAACACTTGCAAGTAAAGATATATGGACAAAATGGTGTACTGTGTGACTCATTATGTCACCCTACAGCTTCCATAATGAGATTTCCCCCCACCTTCTTTTCTTTTCTTTTTTTTCTCTTTTCTCTTAAATTTTATCTAGGAGGGGGTGCTGCAAGGGCAGAGGGCAGATACACAAGGACTGGAAATAAATGGGATCAAGATGCATAGTATGAAAGAAACAAAGAATAAATAAAAAGTAAAAAAAAAAATGACAGTGAACATTTTGGACATGAATCCATCTGACATGGATTATTGCTGAGTGCCCACAAATGGGAACACAATAACCTTTAGCCATTTCTTTAGGAGATGAGCCCTGATTCAAATCCAGGCAGCCTGCCTCTTGGATGTGAGTACTAAGTCCCCAAACTTTGCAGTCAACACTCAATGAGTAGGGAAACTTGGCACAGTGACTCAGGAATACTGTCTCCATCTACCTGTTGAAGAATTAGAACTTGAGAAATGCAGGCCAGCATTGTATTCGTTCCACCAATAGCTTTAGAGTACCAGCCTTTTGGGCGTGGCCTCTTGGCTGACTACCTGACTGCTTATATTGGAGGAGGGCCCACACTGTTGTGCTCTTGGGGTGGTGAAGATCAGATCAGGCAGAGTGAAACAGCCTGTAACTGGTCCCCAGCTTTCTAAGTAACTGGATTTACCTTATGCTGTATCAGTGAGTCTGCTATCCCCATAAAACCCCTTAATAAATTGGTTATATATATAATTGAGGTTCTTGTTACACAGCACAAAGAGCCTGGGCCAAGGATACCCTTGCAGACATCACTTCTGTGGACATGAGGTAGCTGACAAAGATATTCCACTTTATCACCAAATTATTCACTGATATCAGTCAGCAGAGGGCTGGAGAGATGACTCAGTGGTTAAAAGTACTGGCTTCTCTTCCAGAGGACTCAGATTCTATTCCCAGCACCCACATGGCAGCTCAAAATCATCTGTAACTCCAGTTCCAGGGGATCCAATCCCCTCTTCTGGCCTCCAGAAGCACCAGGCAAGCATGTGGTAGACAGACATACTTACACCCATACACATAAATAATAAAAATACTATTTAAAAAGAGTGAGATAAATCCACAGCCACTGTCTGGGTCTGAAACCTCCTATTTTAAACAGTAAGTTCTCCCAACTGTGGGAAAATGAGCAAAATCTTACTGCCGTTCTCAGCTTGGTTAGAAGCACAAACAAGAAAACTGAATAGACTCACTGAAAGCTCCACCTCAGATCAGTGGCCTAATAAGCACCTCTGACAACCATTTAAACTTCTATGGACTCCTTGAGTCTTTGGAGTAAGTGGGCATTTAGGCTGATGGTCTTATGATTGACTCAAGTCACTTCTTGGACTAGCATCCATGCTGCACATAACAGGAGCCATCTGCCAATCTCAAGATTCTCCTCTCTCCTTCATGTCAGCTCTTTTGCTTCTAGCATGCCACTCCAGGCCATTGCACTCGTCGTCCCATCCCCTTCAAAGTATCCTTGCCTAGCCTCAGCTTCCTAAGCCTCCCCAGCTTCAAATTTAATCACCCCCATACTTTTCACAGTAGTGTCTGCTCTTCCTTTGTGTAACTCCAAGTATTTTTGTGTGAATATTTAATAGGTAGTTCTGTCAGACAGTACCATGAGGCAATGATCAAATCAATCATGTTTTATGTCATGTGGTGTTCAACAGTTGTGTGTTAACCAAATGAACATATGTTTATTTCTTAATGCACAAACATCATGAAATTCACTCTCTTCCTTGAGAAGACCAGGACTTGGTCTATATTGAAAGTAGAGAAGAAAGTTCAGCATTCATGCAAGCATCCAGGAGTTTGACATTAAGTCAGGGCATACTTTCCCAACTTAGCAATTTCCTGAGATACTTAAAAGTCCCACAGGTTCGTGTTTGAGGACTTGTCCTGTAATTTAAATTCTGCCCCTGCTGATGTCTTTGGAAACCCTCCAATCAGTTTTCAAAGGCCGCTAACTTTTGCATTGGAGCACTGCTTACGGTGGGAGCCCCTCCGATACCATTATCACCTTCTGCAGAGTGCTGACCCAGAGCAGGAGTTCAGACATTCTCTTGTACTGATTGGACCATCGTGGAGCCAGGCTCCTTTGCAGATTTGTAGGAAGACATTTGCAGTTCGAAGCACCTTCGCTGGAATCATTAAGCAACAAATTTGCTTGGAAATTTCTTTCATTGTGTCTCAGTGGAGATGAAATACGGTCACTTGCTAGACAGAAAACAACAATAAAAGGAGAGCAAAATCTCCCTAAGTGCTCCCTAAAACAAAGAAATCTGATATGCAGACTGTGAACTGATACGATTATGAGGCTTCAGCTCCAAGCTGTAACAGATGGGCGACCTCGCTCTGTCTGTGCCGATAAGGTGAATGGTTTCCCCAAGGGACATGAGTGGAGAATTGCTGAGTTGACAGCATCCTGCCAAGCAGCTTGCTGCTGACAGGGTTCTAGGCAGAGAGTGGCATGTAGGACTGTCAGAGATATGAGGCTCTTCCTTTGTCATTCCAGGACACTGGGATGGAAATAGCTCATTCTGAATACTGACTAGAGTATCCAAGAAGTGCCGGAAGAAAGATTAGGGATGCAGCCTAGTGGTAGAGTGCTTGTCTACCATGCATAAGTCCTGGGTTTGATCTTCAGCAGAGAGAGGGGAGGGAGAAAGGGCAAGTGAAGAAAGAGAATCCACTTATCCTTCTGCTTATTTATTCCATCATCACTTGGAGAAAACTTGGTGTGTAGAAGCCACTGTTCTGACTGCCCTCACAAGGTTTCTAGCTTTGTGACAGAGGTGAGTGCTGAAAAGATAAGCTTCATGAGGTGTTACTGTGAGCATGAAAGACCTCAGAGTGCCAGGTGTCAAAGTAGATATTTTAAAAACCAGTAAGTGTTAAAAGGAAGTAAGTCTAGAGAGAAAAGGGATGACTACAGCTGAGACCATACTATTAAGATGTCCTCATCTCCCCCACTCATCACACATGCCCTCTGCTGGATACCTGTTGAAGTCACAGCCACCTGCATGCAGTTCCCATGTTTTACTCTTGGCTTCTGTTCCACTGGATTCTCCTACTACTTTTCTAGTGCTTCTGAAGATGCTTGAGGACTCATGTTGGACAGTCTTCACCTCATCTAAAGATTGTGGAGAAGCACCAAAGTTAGGAAAGCAGATTTGCTTATAGGGAGTTCAGTTTGTGGTTTGGGAGGATGAGCTGGAAAAGGCAGACTGCTTACAGAGCTGACACAAGACAGATGGGATTGTCCAGAGGTGTTCAGGGCCTGCACCCAAGAACAGTGTTCAGGGAGAGCAGAGTCTGTGTGTGACACGAAGGAGGATGGATATGACAGGAACGAGAAGACGAGCACAAATGCAGAAGCTGGTTGAATGTGGAGACATTTGTGTTGTCTGATTGGTTTGTAAATGGTAGTACCAAACACCACCAAAGAGAGTAAATTCACACAGGCTGGTGGTTGGCTTAGGATTTAATGTTAGAGCTGCACATTTTTCACCAAATGGAAATGCTTGGGGGAGGTCATGGAAATATCAGGCTATTATGTAATATAAAGATTTGGAACTCAAGAGATGGAGGTCAGGACCTTTACCAGACAAGATGAGGTAGGTTATGAAAAAACATCTCCATGGCTGAAAGTATCAAAAGCTAATAATCTCTTTCTGCACTCTCTCGTAGGTCAGGTCTGCACCCAGCCTTGCCCTATGACTGTTACTTAGAGTTCCAAGCTGAGAGAGAAGCCCTCTGTTTCAAAAGTTGTTGACTATTGTGCTAGAGGGATAAAAAGGAGTCAGTAGAATCTTGCTTCACAACTGTTTTCCCAGGGAGAGATGTAACTAGAGTTTTCCTGCCTGGCCCACAGTCAGGACAAATCTTTGTCACCTGACAGTCCCACAGCCGCTCAGACCCGACCAAGTAAACACAGAGACTTATATTGCTTACAGACTGTATGGCCTTCTTGCTAACTGTTCTTACAGCTTAAATTAATCCATTTCTATAAATCTACACCTTGCCACGTGGCTCGTGGCTTACCGGCATCTTCACATGCTGTTTGTCATCGTGGCGGCTGGCAGTGTCTCTCTCTCTCAGCCTTCCACTTCCCAGCTTTATTCTCCTCCTTGTCCTGCCTATACTTCCTGCCTGGCCACTGGCCAATCAGTGATTTATTTATTGACCAATCAGCAACAGAGAGATGTGGGGCATTTCTGTAAAGATTAGTCAACAGCTGTACTGGGGTGTAGGAAGAAGGAAGCCCATTCCTCTGTAGAGAGGAAAAATTGGAAGTAACTGGCTAAAAGCAACAGTGGGTCCCAGCTGAAAAGTAAAAAGATTAGTACATTGAGGGAAGTAGGGTGTGGCAGTGGATTATGTTGAAAAGTGTAACTCCAATAAACTGGCTGGTTCACTAAGCTAAACTGAGGTGAACAGACATCTTTTTTCATATCTCTCAAGGAAGTCACACAATATACGCCCAGGATCTAGGAGGTAGCCCTGGCCTCCAGGATGGTTTTCTTTGCATCTGAAGTGGGTATAGGAGGAAAGGAGAAGTAGATGGAGGGTGAGGGCAGTAGAGGATTGTCAAAGACATTAGGAGAGAGGAAGAATAATGACTATAAAGAAAGAAGGAGAAGGAAGCCAAAAGCTAAAAAATACAAAGGAGAGAACTTTCTAGGTCATATAGGTTTGAGTTCTTGTGGTTCTTAAGTGGCCCCTTTAGAAGGATAGACACTGAAAATTCCATTTTTCTTTGTTTATATTTATAAACCATAAAGTCAAGCTTAGATTTCTGTTAGAACAGTACTTTTAGAAAGCAGTGAGATCTTATCTTTCATTTTCTATAGATCAACCTTGCAGCTTTTTGAAGTATTTACAGTTTTAATACATAACTATAAATGCCCCTAAACGAGGAATATCATACCTTTCGATTACCGTTATTACTTTATTGCTCATCACAGCCGTAAATTAGCAACATCCTCCGGCATTGCCAAGAGAGCCCTGAATTAGGTTACAGCATGAACACACAAGAACCCATTAAAGCTTTGCTGCTTCTTAAAAGTCTTTACAGTTTCCCTGCATGCCCCATAAGTGTTTCAATTAGGGAACTACCTGCCTGCTTGGTAATAGCTCTCCCGTTTGGAGATAAGCTTGCATATCGAGAAAGAAAAGCAAGATTAAAGGAAAAAAATTGGAATACGAAACATTAAAAATGAAATTGCTATGAAAGGAAAAGAGGGGATTTAAGTGATGCATATTAAAGCCATTTAAATTGCATAACTCTATTGGATGCAGGCTAAAGCGAGCACACATGTATCTCTCTCAGGCCATAGCTCAGCTGCTTGGGTTTGCATTATACGTTGTTCTCCAAGAATGGTCTAGTAACACCTTTAATGCTATGAATGAAGTTCTTGGTTGTAGCTGGAGTTTTCTCCAGTCCTGCCTGGCCCACGGGCAGGACAAATCTCTCTCACCCGCCAGTCTTGCAGCCTCCCAGACCCAACCGAGTAAACACACAGAGACTTATATTGCTTACAAACTGTATGGCCATGGCAGGCTTCTTGTTATCTAGTTATTTTATGTTAAATTAATCCATTTTTATTAATCTATACTTTGCCACATGGCTCGTGGCTTACCGGTACTTTACATCTTGCTCCTCATCATGACGGCTGGCTGCATCTCCTCTACTCCACCTTCTTCCCCCAATTCTCCTCTCTTCTAGTCCCGCCTATACTTCCTGCCTGACTACTAGCCAATCAGTGTTTTATTTATCAATCAATCATAGCAACATATATTCACAACATACAGAACATCCCACAGCACTTGGTCACATGACCATTTACTAATTTTAATTTTGCATATTTATGAGATTCAGTTTAGCTTTTTGAAATAATTATAAAATATATTAAAATAATATTCTAATCATTTACTTACTGTTTCAACTCCTTTGAACCTAATCCTTTTTTAACATTTATCTTTTTATTTTCAGGGGACGTGTGCCACAGTAAATGTGTAGAGATCAGAGGTCAACTTTCTTAAGTCAGTTCTTTCCTTCAATCATGTAGATCCCAGGGATAGAACTCAGGTCGTTGGTCTTGTGGGCAAGCACTTTCTGAACCATCTTATCACACCTCTTTTAATTTTTTAAAATCTATTTCACTAATGCATGGTTGTACACATGTATGAGATGCCAGATACTATTTTACTACAAGCATAAATATAGAGTAACCAAATCAGGATAATTGATATTTCTCTCCCCTCATCATTCTTTGGCATTTGAAGCCCTGAAACTCTGTTCTTTTAGTTTCAAAAACATATAATAAGTAATATGCCATAAAACACTAAATTTATTACTTCTATCTGGCCATGTTTGGGTACCTACTATCTGACTTTCTCCTGTTTCCACTCTTCATAACCCTTCCCCATCTCTGTAGTCATCTTTAAGTTCAGTCCACTTTTTTTGATTATTTTATAATTTAATTTAATTTTACATATCAGCCACGGATTCCCCTGTCCTCCCTCCCCCTTCCCCTCCTGCTCTCCCCTCAACCCACCCCCCATTCCCATCTCCTCCAGGGCAAGGACTCCCCTGGGGATTCAGCTCAGCCTGGTAGATTCAGTTGAGGCAGGTCCAGTCCCCTCCTCCCTTCACCCAGGCTGAGCAAAGTGTCCCAGCATAGGCCCCAAGCACCAAATAGCCAGCTCATGTACTAAGGACAGGTCCTGGTCCCACTGCCTGGGGGCCTCCCAAACAGTTCAAGCTAATCAACTGTCTTACTTATCCAGAGGGCCTGATCCAGTTGGGGGCTCCTCAGCTATTGGTTCATAGTTCATGTGTTTCCACTAGTTTGACTATTTGTCCCTGTGCTTTTTCCAATCATGGTCTCAACAATTCTCGCTCATACAATCCCTCCTCTTTCTCACCGATTGGACTCCTAGAACTCCACCTAGGGCCTGGCCATGGATCTCTGCATCTGCTTCCATCAGTCAATGGATGAGACTTCTACCATGACAGTTAGGGTGTTTGGCCATCCAATCACCAGAAGCATCCAGGAATGAGAGAGACTGTGCAGTAGTTCCCTTTCTATATCCAACTTATTTCACTCTATGTAATGTCCTGTGTAAATAACAGGATACCATACTTTTGTAGATGAATAATATTCCACACTGTATTTATGGTTTTCCTCATTTGTTCTTCTGTAGGCATCAGGTTGGTTCCATATTTTAGTTGTTGTAAATAGTTTACTGATTAATACAGGCATGCATATGCCTCTGGGATGCTGATGTCTTTTTCTCCACACAGATACCCATCAGTAGGACTGTTGATTGTGCTGTAGCTATGGTCTCAGTACTTTGAGGAATATCCACCCAAGTCTACATAATCATTGTTCTAAGTGAATTCCCATGGATGTTCCCTGTGTTGATATTTGTTGTTGTTGTTGTTGTTGTTGACAAATGTTCTGGGGTGGCTGATAGCTTGTGTTTGGTATTCTCTATTGGTGATAATGCTCAGTATTGTTTCATGAACATTTTGGCTGTTTGAATTTCTTCTTGAATCATCTATTCAGATAGATAGAAAGATAAGATAGATGATAGATAGATAGATAGATAGATAGATAGATAGATAGATAGATAGATAGATAAAAGATAGATAGAGATAGATAGATGATAGATAGATAGATAGATAGATAGATAGATAGATAGATAGATAGATAGATAGATAGATATAGAGAGATAGATAGATGATAGATAGATAGATAGAAATTTTCTAATAGTATTTATTATTTGTTTTTGTGACTACTACTTTTTTGAGGCAGAAATCTTCCTGCTTTGGCTTCTGCAGTGCTAGGGTTTAGAAATTATAGTTTTGAGCTCCTTCTGTGTTCTGGATATTAACTCCTGGTCAGATGAATAGGTTGCAACTTCTCCCCATTCTGTAAGCTCTCCATTTTCTTCTCTTTGTCTATTGTTTTCTGTGCTGTGTAGAAGTTTATTGGTTCACTATAATCCTATAATCCAGTTTCTCTATTTTTCTTTTGTTGTCTCTCAGCCCACCCCCTTTTGTCCTTGAAAGATTTATTTTATTTTTATTTATGTGTAGTGTGTGTATCTATGTGGGTGTATGCCACATGTGTGCAGATGCCTGGAGAGGCAAGAGGAGGATGCCAGGTCCCCTAGAACTGGAGTTACAGGTGACTGTGAATCTCCCAGTGTGAGTGCTAGAAACTAAAGTGGTCATCTGTAAGAACAAGTGTTATTGACTACAGAGCCATCTCTCCAACTCCCACGCTACCTCTTTAGGTTCCTTACTCTCAGAATTACTGCCTATGTCCATGTCTTAAAGTATTTTCCATATTTTTTATTTTATAATTTAATTTAATTTTACATATCAGCCACAGATTCCCCTGTCCTCCCTCCCCCTGTTCCCCCTCCCCCCAGCCCACCCCCTATTCCCATCTCCTCCAGGGCAAGGACTCTCCTGGGGATTCAGCTCAGCCTGGTAGATTCAGTTGAGGCAGGTCCAGTCCCCTCCTCCCTTCACCCAGGCTGAGCAAAGTGTCCCTGCATTTAAATAATTATTTATTTCTGAGTTTTGAATCTTATATCTAGGTATTCAGTCTAGTTTTACGGGAGTGCATGGTGTTATTTCTGACTCTGTGTTCCTTTGGTTTATGCGTTTTTATGTCATGTTATTTTGATTTGCCAAATAATTTAAAAAATATACAACTAACAAGAAAGTGAAGATAATAATGATGATGGTGAGATAGTATTAGATGCAAATAGCTCATGGATTGTATCTTTAAGACTGGAAAGCAGGCATGTGGCAGTAGGAGAAATGTATCTAACACCAGCAGAGCTATGTCTCCATGTAGCTTACTAGTAATCTCTGTGAATAATTTCCAGATGAATTATTGTCCATTTCAGTTCTAGAATTTCTACAGCAACACTGATTGAATAAATTAATACTGCATCTTCACTGGTCAGAAGGGTCAGCATGTTTAAGAATTCAGTTCCCGCCAGGTACATTTCTAGGGTCAATGCAATCTTAACCAAAATTGGTAGCATGCATTTTTCCTCTAGAAATTAAAACAATATGATAGTGTCTAAATTATATGGAAATGTAATAATTCCAAATTAGAAGAGTAATTTTTAAAAGGACCAAAATAGCTTTTAAAATAATTTAGAAAAACTTAATTTTAATGTTAATAAAAGTGAGAACAATTGAGTTTGGCTTGGCACAACATTCATCAGTGGAATAAGCAATCAAGTAAACAGACACATGCATATTTGGTCAACTAGTTTTCAACAAAGCTGCCAAAGCAATGGAAAAAAAGATAATCCCCTCAAAACATGGTGCTTGAATGATTGGAAAGCTAGACACAAATGAACTTCAACAGTGTCTACTACAATATGCAATAAGGGATCTAAAATGTCTGACTAATTGAGTATGAAAACTCAAAATATCTATTTCCTAGAAGAAATAACAAGAAAGACTTCAAGATCTTCATGATCCTGTGTTCAGCATATATGTTCATATATAAAACTAAAACATGAGTTTTTAAACAAAACTTTAGTAAATTGGAATTCATTAAAATTTTGAATATTCTTGAAATTATTTTTACTAAAATTAAGAGGCAAATGTCAATCTTGGAAGAATATTTCTAATACATGTTTCTGAAACAGGAGTAACATCTAAGATTTTCTTAGTTAGGGTTTTTATTGCTGTGAAGAAACATCATGACCACAGCAACTCTTCTAATTATAATTATAAACATTTAATTGAGGTGGTGGCTTACAGTTTCAGAGGTTCAGTCCATTATCATCATGATTGGGAGCATGACAGCATGCAGGCAGATGTGGTGCTTGAGGAGTAGCTGAGAGTCCTACATCTTGCAGACAACAGGAAGTTGACTGAGACACTGGGCAGTGTCCTGAGAAATGAAACCTCAAAGCCTGCCCCTAGAGTGACACACTTCCTCCAACAAGGCCATCCACTCCAACAAAGCCACACCTCCTAATAGTGCTACTCCATGTGAGATTATGGAGGCCAATTACATTCAAACTATCAAAAGGACATAATATGAACTCTTAACAATTCAAGGATTAGGAGACATCAAGCAATGGGGGCATGACCTTGAGAATAAGATAACTGTACACTATGCTTCTAATGCCTAGATTGAAAAGGTGAATTATACCACTTTTTCTGTGTACTGGGAAGAAGCAGAACACTCCCTACATGTAATGGGATGCTGAACAATTCTGTCACCTGAAAAAAAGGTTTTATAGTTTCACCAATGGTTAAACATTTCATATGAGACTATAGCTATGTAACTGCTTGTGGAAATAATTTATTAAAAGTTACAAACATCATAAAGCTCAGCAGTTCTGTTTTTTTATATGAACCCAAGATGAATTAAAATAAACAGCAAACAAAATCTTGCCAGTGGCTCTATCCATAAGAGTTCAAACCAAGAACAACCTAACATGTTTCATCTGCATACACCCACACAATGGAATATGACAGAGCAAGAAGGATGAATAGGAACAAAAACTAGCAATAAGATAATAACCACTGTTTTTGAAAGATTGAGTGAAACTATATAGGTTACATGATTCCTTTCATATAGAGCTCTAGAAAAACAAATGAGGAAGTCAAGATATTCAAAAGCTCATCTGTTCAAAAGCTCATATGCTTGATAGATTAAAAATTGATAAGTTCTTTGTAAGTTTTATGGAGAACTACTCACAAATTGCCAATATCAGTGTCTTAGTTAGGGTTTCTACTGCTGTGAAGAGACACCATGATCATAATACAACTTATAATAAGACCACAACTTTTATAAAGGAAAACCATTTCATTGGGGTGGCTTACATTTTCAGAGGTTTAGTCCATTATCATCACGGTGCAATAGGGTGGTATGCAGGCAGAAGTGGTACTGAAGAAGTAGCCGAGGGTTCTATATCTTGACTTACAAGTAACAGGAAATGAACTGAGTCACCAGGCATGGCTTGAGTATATATGAAACCTCCTCCACAGTGACATACTTCCTCCAACAAGGCTATACCTACTCCCACAAAGCCACACCTCCTAATAGTGCCACTCCCTTTGGTGGCCACTTTCTTTCAAACGATCAGAATCAGAAAATGTCTTTCAACATCTATAAAAATAAATAAAATAATCAAATATTTGAAATTTTTATGTTAATGGTTCAGTAACAAATAAAATGTACAACTCTCATATAAGTATAAAAGTGGAAAAAATGAATAATTTAAGGAATTTAAAATAGTTAAGTTTGTAATAAAAATATTCACAAGAAGTAAGTACATTTAAAGAAAGAAATTACAAAAAATCTTAACCAAGAAGAGGGGCAGAAACAGATTGCACATAAACATAAGTCTACATTTTGACAAAGATATTCTAAAGAAAGGAACTTAGATTTCCATGTGGGTCATGAGCATAAGAAGAAAATTCTCAATAAAATATTAGTAAATATTATCAATAAATAATAAAACTTGAATCACTGGCCAAGCAGGGTTTATCAGTTAACATAATAAGAAACTCAATCATTGCAATTGACCATATTAACAAATGAGACAAGAAAATGTATCTCTGAGTAGACACAGAAGGAAAACATTTGGTCCAGTTCAATATTCACTTGTGATAACAACTTAAAACAAACTAGGGATAGGAAAGAACTTTCTCAATCCATTTAAACACATCTTGGAGATACATGCATCTAATGCCATTCTTAATGGTAAAGCATTAAACCTCTTCCTACAATCACAGAAAACAGGAGAATATATCATTTGCAATAGCCCAAGAAAATCACGGAGTAAGGAAAGAAATAAAACAATCTTCACAGAAATATATAAATAAATATTCACTGTAGACTTGCAGCAGTGCTGAGAAATTTAAAAACAAATAAATTGAGGGATACACCATTTTTTTGATAGACTCAATTTGTGGTCCATTCTGCTCATGTTTATCTGCAGATTTAACACAATCTGAATAAAAACCAGCAGGCTATTTTGAGAAAATTGACAAACTGTTTCCATAATTTATATGAAAAGTTAAAGTTACTTGGAAAAGTTCAAAACAATCACAAACAATAAGACAAAAGCTGTGGGACTCAACTACCAGTAAACATGGTGAGTTGGGGTTGAGGGTAGAGACAGAAAGGCAGAAACTGATGGATAGGGCAATTTCAGATGGCCCACATAAACCCACACAGATAGTCAGTCAGTTTGATATCACCCCATAAATTCAGTGGAGGAAGCAAGGACATAAACTAGAAAGTCAGACTTAGGTTTATTGTTTGTTTGTTGTCATTTATGGACCACAGTTATGTTTTTTTAATTTTTTCACAGTAACAGTATGTCTGTTACATACTTCAACCTTTGCTCCCACACACCATACCCCTACAGGAACACACTTAAAACCTAGGGAAGCTTCCTGTGCAGGCACAGCATAGGAAAGAAGCAAAGAAAATGATTCTTCTCTCTATAAAGCAGAAAAGGCAGGTCTGCCCCAAGTGTCAAGGAGAAAACACAACCCTGCTGAGTGCCATTAAGACTGAGAGGGAAGAGGGGACCCACATGCCTGCCCAGCACGGTCTGTCCCAGGTGACAAGGAGAAAATAGGGCCTGTCCAGCACCACAAGACACTATTATGGTGAGCAAATATATGGTGGGGTATGGGAGAGAGAGAGAGACAGAATGGTTCATGTGTTGTGGAGAGAGGCAAATTTGAAAAGGTGAGAGTGGTGAGTGGACTGAGGAAGAGTGGCCTGCTTGCTACCAGGTGCCATGGTGATATCTGGGCCTGGGCTGTTGCCAAGGCCAATATCTGGTTCCATGGCCCTGCTGCTGCCAGTCTGTGTTGATGTCCCTGGCTCCCATTACCACCAAAGGTCAAGAGGATAGGGCTGCACAGAGTTGTCCTGCTCCTCATTGGATATAACACTAGCAAGAACTGGCCCAGCCCCTCAATAGCTGCAGCACTCAGGAGATTAGGTCCTACACCTCTCACTGGGCCAGCACAAAAGAGCTGACCCTGTTGACAGAAGCATAGGCAAGCTGGCCCTGAAGGTGTGAGAGTGGAAGAGCTGGTCCCACCCTCTTCATCTGCCATGTAGTGTGGATGAAGGAAAGATGCCCACCCCGCATCATACCTTGCCACCTGCGCCAAGCTGGAGAGCTGACCCAGCCCCTCACCAGCTGCAACACTTGGGACAGCCAGCCCTGTACCTTACCTGGGCAGCACAGTGGAACTGACCCTGTCAACAGAGGCATGGGTGAGCTGGCCCTGAGAATGTGAGCATAGGAGATCTGGTCCCACCCCTCATCTGTCATAAGGTAGCATGGGTGAGGGAGATATGCCCACTCCTGCCCCTCATTACTTGTGGCAGGTAAGAGAGCTGGCCCTGTGGTCATGAGAGCAGGAGAGCTGTCTCTGCTCCTCACCAGCTGCAGCACTCAGGAGAGTTATGGTGATATTTTATTTGTACTGAAATGTGATTTTAATTGTATGTTAATAAATAAAGTTGCCTAGGGGTCAGAGCTACTGAGCTATAGCAAAAGCTATGGTGCACACCTTTGATCCCAGCACTTGGTAGGCAGAGCTAGGTAGATTTCTGTGTGTTCAAGGATACAGCCAACATTGGAGACACACACCTTTAATCTCAATACCATAGAAGATCTGGAGGGCTGTACATACAGGCAGTGATGAGGCAGTCATATGTTTGGATTTACAACCAATGAGAAGGCAGAACAGAAAATCTATATAAAGACAAACAGACAGGAAGTAGTTCTCTTTCAGAGAGGTCTCTTGGCTGAAGAGGCTAGCTGCAGGGTAAGGCTCTTAGCTCTGATCTCTTGGCTTTCTTCTTTGCATTGGTTCTGTGTTTCTTATTTAATAAGAGTTAGTTACATCTACATTTGGTGCCCAATGTGACAAGAATCCATTAAAAACCACTTGACTTGGCTTGGCAGCAGGTCCGGTTTCTTGCTTGGGCGGCTGGCTCCCTAGCCCAGGCCCAGGTCGGCTTGGCCTCAGGCCGGACTGACCATAGCCCCAAGCTGTTAGCTTAAAGCCAGTGCTACAAACAACTCAGGCCTGCCCTGCCAAACAGGGCCCCTGCCTGTAAAGCCAACGCACATGGTCGGAGCTTAAGGAAGCCAGAGCCAAGCCTGGACTCGGCTCAAGAGGGAACACATGGCTGGATTTAAGCTTTAGCTGCTCTCTCTCTCTCTCTCTCACTCTCTCTCTCTCTCTCTCTCATTCTCTCTCTCTCTCTCTCTCTCTGGATTCACACCTCGGACACTAGGTGGCTGTTTTGAAATTCCCTCAGATTTCTACTGTTCTACGCAGACTTGGTAAGTCACATAACATATCAGATATTTTAAAGGAAACTATTTAAAAGAGAAATTTTTTCCACATTTAAAAAAAATGGGTTTTATGTGTACATTGGAAGAAAATTGGGCTTTGTTTGAAATTTTAGGCAGTCTGACAATGGAACAACTATATGAGAAGATTAATATTGATCGAATTATGCAGTTTATTACTATGCTTATCCTCATTTTACTATTTAAAAGGATAGTCAATTTAAGTGCCAGGATAACAGTTTTAGAAAAACTTGTTAAACCTGTAAAAATGAATCATAAAGAAATTCAAATTCAGACAGAAGAAATTAACAATGAAGTTGTTTCAAGATTGGATCACAAGGTTATAGAAAGAAAGCCTGTTTTCACACAGTCACCCTTAATTTATCCAGTAACCATACAGCAGTTGCCTAATCAAATGATTACACAAAATATTTGGGCTCCAATTGAAATGTTAGATTTACGAAGGTTTAAGGAGGCAATAGTATCTTATGGCATGCATTCACCATATGTAAAGCAAATGTTAAACTCTTGGTCAACATATAATAGGATTATACCACAGGACTGGCGGGAGCTGGCACAAGCTGTTCTGGAACCCAGCCAAAGGCTTTAGTGGCTAACTTGGTTCAAGGATGAGGCTAAAAACATAGAAAAACAATGGAGGGATAAAGGAATACAAGTCTGCCAGGATCAGCTTATTGGAGAAGGCCAATATGCTTCACTACAAACACAATGTTTATATGATGTTCAAACCCTAATTTTATATTGAATGGAAGCCTTGAATGCATGGGACAGTGTTGAGGAACCAGGAAAAAAAACTGAGTCATTTACAAAGGTTATACAAGGCCCAAAAGAATCTTTCACAGATTTCTTTCTTTTTTTTTTTTTTTTTTCCGAGACAGGGTTTCTCTGTGTAGTTTTGCGCCTTTCCTGGAACTCACTTGGTAGTCCAGGCTGGCCTCGAACTCATAGAGATCCACCTGGCTCTGCCTCCCGAGTGCTGGGATTAAAGGCGTGTGCCACCACCGCCCGGCTTTTCACAGATTTCTTACAAAGATTGACTTCAGCAGTAGAGAAAATGGTCCCGAATTCAGAGGCTAGTCAGATAATAATTGAATCTTTGGCCTTTGAGAATGCTAATGCAGCATGCAAAAGAATAATCAGGCCGTTAAAGGCAAGATCTGCACCTTTGGAAGATTGGATTAGAGACACGGTTAATGTTGAGGCTCATGACCATGATGATACGTGGGTAGGAGAAACAATTTCAAAAGGTTTGAGGAATGTTAGATGTTTTGGATGTGGAAAGCAAGGACATTTGAAAAGGGACTGTAAACAAGTCATTCCTAGAAACAATGTTTCTTCAAGGAACAATGGCAACAGAATGCCCCTTCCTTCTGGAGTATGCAGAAGGTGTGGAAAGGGAAAACACTGGACCAACGAATATAGATCAACAAGGGGCAGGCAAGGTAATCCTTTGCCTCAGTCTTCAGGAAACTCCCAGAGGGGCCTCATGCAGGCCCCCATAGCAAATCCAGTTCAAACCTTTCCTGCAGTCATAGAGGAAAACCCTACTCAGAGCAATTAAATAATCAAATGCCTATTGGAATAAATCATGCTGCTGCTGCTGAAACATCAGGATGATGAAACAGAGAGAATAGAAAATTCAGGAGAAAACATAAAGAAAATTTTTTGGCAAACATCTATTAATGAACAAAGACCAAAACTAACAATAAAAATAAATGGTGTTTTGTTGTCTGGTCTGGTAGACACAGGTGCTGACATTACCATAATTGCACCAGAATTTTGGCTTCCAACTTGGACTCTTCAGGAGGTAAACGTTCAACTGTTAGGAATTGGGACATTATCTTGAGTGAAACAAAGTGCAAGATGGCTTGAATGTATAGGTCCAGAAGGACAGAAAGGAAAATTAAAACCATATATGGCTAACATAGCTATGAACCTGTGGGGTTGAGACTTGTTACAACAATGGAATACTCAGATTAATATCCCTCCAATCTCAGAGACAAATCATAAACTAGTACATGTTTCTGAGAGAAATATTAGAAGATATTATTCTAATGAGTGCTCACCAGCCATCCATGTCATACAAGAACACGGCACAACAACTGATAATTTTCCAAAAACACCAACAGCTCTACCTTTAAAATGGTCAACAGACAAGCCTGTATGGGTTCAGCAATGGCCTTTAACAACAGAGAAACTCCAGGCTTTAGAAGAGCTGGTAGAAGAACAGTTAAATGCTCATCATATTGGAGAATCAACTAGCCCTTGGAATTCTCCTGTTGTAGCTTGAGTTTTCCTGCCTGGCCCACAGTCAGGACAAATCTCTATCACCTGCCAGTCCCACAACCACTCAGACCCAACCAAGTAAACACAGAGACTTATATTGCTTTCAAACTGTATGGCCGTGGCAGGCTTCTTGCTAACTGTTCTTATAGCTTAAATTAATCCATTTCCATTAATCTATACCTTGCCACATAGCTCGTGGCTTACCGGCATCTTCACAAGCTGTTTCTCATCGTGGTGGCTGGCAGTGTCTCTCTGACTCAGCCTTCCACTTCCCAGCTTTATTCTCCTCCTTGCTCCGCCTATACTTCCTGCCTAGCCAACGGCCAATCAGTGTTTTATTGATTAATCAGCAACACATTTGCCATACATCCCACAGCACTTCCCCCCCCCTTTTTTTTCAAAAAGGAAGGTTTTAACCTTAACAAAGTAAAATTACATATAATTTGGGAATTTGGGCGTAGCTTCTCTTACTACTTCCTGCTGGAAGGGGGCACTGTATCTTAATCTGGAACAAATCCATAGCCTCTGGCTTTCTGTGGGAACAAAAGAGACTCTTTTCCAAAGCAACATATCCTTATATCCAAATTTTGAAGTCAAGGTATCTTTAAAATATACATTTTGGCATAACTCAACAGCTTTTACAATCAAATGTTTTTCTGCAGTTAAAAATCCCAAAGACAACACAATCCAGATTCTCTGTGTAATATCCATTTTTATGTGGCTTATTTTTTATACTACCTTTACTGTCTCTTTAATGACTTTATTTTTTAAAACTATGTATTTGTTTCTATAACTCTATATATCACCTTTTTTGTCTCTTTCAAGCCTACGTATCTTTTACACACATTGTAAACTATTACATCTGAATCTGTCTTATTGTGAATCTCTTGCCTTAAACTGCAGCAGCTGTGGCTGCTGGCTCCACCCACCTCAGCTTCCCAACATGGCTACGTTTACCGCCAGCTCTGGGAGCTATCATGGGTCTATGCTTTTATCCAAGCAGCGTGTAGCCCAGAAACATCTTTTTTTGTTTTGTACTAGCAAAGGCTAAATCCACCACGCAGCTTAATGTGCCACTTGCAGAGGCCTGATTCCCGCCATACTGCAGGTTGAGCATGCACGCCAGGAATCCACCAGTAGCTGAAACCAGCAGCTGCCGCTCATTTGAGAGAGACAATTAGGAAGCTGTTTTTAGCTCCATTTTAGAATCTTTTTTCTCAGTTTTTAGGTGGAAACTCTTGCCACCACGTTGGACGCCATTTGTAGCTAGAATTTTCCTGCCTGGCCCACAGTCAGGGCAAATCTCTTTCACCTGCCAGTCCCACAGCCTCTCAGACCCGACCAAGTAAACACAGAGACTTATGTTGCTTTCAAACTGTATGGCCGTGGCAGGCTTCTTGCTAACTACAGCTCAAATTAATCCATTTCCATTAATCTATACCTTGCCACATGGCTTGTGGCTTACCGGCATCTTCACAAGCTGTTTCTCATCGTGGCGGCTGGCAGTGTCTCTCTGACTCAGCCTTCCACTTCCCAGCTTTATTCTCCTCCTTGCCCCACCTATACTTCCTGCCTAGCCAACGGCCAATCAGTGTTTTATTGATTAATTAGCAACACATTTGCCATACATCCCACAGCACTTCCCCTTTTTTTTTTTTTTTCAAAAAGGAAGGTTTTAACCTTAACAAAGCAAAATTACATATAATTTGGGAATTTGGGCGTAGCTTCTCTTACTACTTCCTGCTGGAGGGGGGCGCTGTATCTTATGGGGAAACAAAGAAAATTTTAGAATTATGGAATAGTCCATTAGGCTGTATCGTCTGAGCCAGATGCCTTCAAACCATTCTGGATATTGGATCATCTGGGCCATGGTGTCATTGGAGACCTTCAGGGGGTCTTGGCTGGTCAAACCTGATGTATCTTAATCTTGAACAAATCCATAGCCTCTGGCTTTCTGTGGAAACAAAAGAGACTCTTTTCCAAAGCAACATATCCTTATATCCAAATTTTGAAGTCAAGGTAACTTTAAAATATACATTTTGGCATAACTCAACAGCTTTTACAATCGAATGTTTTTCTGCAGTTAAAAATCCCAAAGACAACACAATCCAGATTCTCTGTGTAATAGTCATCTTCACATGGCTTATTTTTTATATTAATTTTACTGTCTCTTTAAAGACTTTATTTTTTAAAACTATGTATTTTTTTCTATAACTGTATATATCACCTTTTTTGTCTTTTTCAAGCCTACGTATCTTTTACACACATTGTAAACTATTACATCTGAATCTGTCTTATTGTGAATCTATTGCTTTAAGCTGCAGCAGCTGTGGCTGCTGGCTCCGCCCACAGCTTCTCAACATGGCTACGTTTACCGCCAGCTCTGGGAGCTATCGTGGGTCTATGCTTTTATCCAAGCAGCGTGTAGCCCAAAAACCTCTTTTTTTGTTTTGTACCTGCAAAGGCTAAATCCACCACGCAGCTTAATGTGCCACTTGCAGAGGCCTGATTCCCGCCATACTGCAGGTTGAGCATGCACGCCAGGAATCCACCAGTAGCTGAAACCAGCAGCTGCCGCTCATTTGAGAGAGACAATTAGGAACTGTTTTTAGCTCCGTTTTAGAATCTTTTTTCTCAGTTTTTAGGTGGAAACTCTCACCACCACGTTGGGCGCCATTTGTAGCTTGAGTTTTCCTGCCTGGCCCACAGTCAGGACAAATCTCTATCACCTGCCAGTCCCACAACCACTCAGACCCGACCAAGTAAACACAGAGACTTATATTGCTTTCAAACTGTATGGCCATGGCAGGCTTCTTGCTAACTGTTCTTATAGCTTAAATTAATCCATTTCCATTAATCTATACCTTGCCACATAGCTCATGGCTTACCGGCATCTTCACAAGCTGTTTCTCATCGTGGTGGCTGGCAGTGTCTCTCTGACTCAGCCTTCCACTTCCCAGCTTTATTCTCCTCCTTGCCCCGCCTATACTTCCTGCCTAGCCAATGGCCAATCAGTGTTTTATTGATTAATCAGCAACACATTTGCCATACATCCCACAGCATCCTGTATTTGTTATTAAAAAGAAATCTGGTAAATGGAGAATGGTAACAGACCTTAGAGCAGTTAACAAAGTAATTCAGCCAACGGGGTCTCTACAATCTGGAATTCCTTTGCCTACTCTCTTACCAAAAGGATGGCCTCTCATAGTTATTGATTTAAAAGACTGTTTCTTTTCAATACCCTTACAAGAAAAAGACAGAGAAAGATTTGCTTTCACAGTGCCTACTTATAATAATTCTCAACTGGTTAAAAGATTTCAATGGAGGGTCCTCCCACAGGGAATGTTGAATAGCCCAACTTTGTGCCAATATTTTGTACAACAGCCATTGGAAGTGATATGTAAAAAAATTCCTAAATCTATAATTTATCATTATATGGATGATATTTTAATAGCTGACTCAAATGCAGATACTTTAGAAGGAATGTTTGAAGAAGTAAAGAAAATTTTGACTTGCTGGGGATTACAAATTGCTCCTGAAAAGATACAAAGAGGAGGTTCTATTAATTATTTAGGATATAAAATAGAGCTACAAAAAATTAGACCCCAAAAGGTACAAATTAGGAGAGATAGACTACAGACTCTTAATGACTTTCAAAGACTATTTGGAGATATTTCTCATCTATGAACTATTGTTGGGGTAAAAAAATGATGAACTGAGTAATTTGTTCAAAACCTTAGAAGGTGACAAGGACTTAAATAGTCCAAGAGAATTATCACCTGAAGCTGAGAAATAATTGGCCTTGGTAGAAATGAAAGTATATGAAGGGCATGTGGATTGTATTGATCCAAAGCTGAATTGCATTTTGGTTATTTTACCTTCTAGGCATTCTCCTACAGGAATATTAATGTACAGGGAAGATATTATATTGGAATGGACATTTTTACCAAATAAACCAAATAAAAAATTAAAAACTTATGTGGAAAAAATCTCTGACTTGATTTGGAAAGGAAAATTGAGACTTTGTCAATTAGCAGGAATAGACCCAGCAGAAATTGTCATACCTTTAACTAAGGAGGACATTGAAAAATTATGGACAGAAAGTGAACCTTGGCAAAGAGCTTGCAGTAATTTTTTGGGAGAAATTAACAGCAAATATCCCAAAAGCGATAGAATTGATCTTATAAAGAGAGCTGATTGGATCTTGCCTCGAATTATATGGGAAAAACCCATATCTGGAGTTTGTACATTTTATACAGATGCCAACAAACAAGGAAAGGCAGGTTACAAATCAGAAAATTTAAGTAAAGTGATTTAAAGCCATTATAATTCAGTTCAAAAATCAGAATTGTATGCTATTCTGTTGGTATTAATGGATTTTTCAGAACCTCTCAACATAGTAACTGACTCTCAGTATGATGAAAGAGTAGTATTACATATTGAGACTGCAGAATTTATCCCTGATGCTTCAGAATTAACTTCACTATTTATTCAATTACAAGATACAATCAGGAAAAGGAGTCATCCTTTACATGTAACTCACATCCAATCCCATACTGGTCTGCCAGGCCCTCTAGCACAAGGCAATGATGAGATTGATAAATTATTGATAGGAAATGTGCTGGAGGCCTCAGAATTTCATAAAAAAAATCATGTCAATAGTAAAGGTTTAAAAAAGAATTTTTCCATAACCTGGCAACAAGCCAAAGAAATAGTAAAGAAATGTCCTACTTGTTCCTTCTACAATCAAACGCCATTACCAGCAGGATGTAACCCAAAGGGTACTCAGAGGAATGAAATCTGGCAGATGGACATGTTTCGCTTTGCAGAATTTGGAAAATTGAAATATGTACACCATACCGTTGATACTTATTCAGGATTTCAATGGGCAACTGCTTTGAGTTCTGAAAAAGCTGATTCTGTAATCACTCATTTGCTAGAAGTTATGGCCATCATGGTTATACCTGCACAAATTCAAACTGACAATGCTCCGCCATATGTCTCTGTTAAAATGAAACAGTTTTGAAGCATATTACAGGCATACCACATAATCCTACAGGTCAAGCAGTTATAGAAAGATCAAACAGAACTCTAAAGGATATGCTACATAAACAGAAAGGGGTAACAAAACCCCCCAGAAATAGACTGCATAATGCTCTATTAACTTTGTATTTTCTTAATGCCAATGAGAAAGGAACAACAGCTGCAGAGAGATGTTGGATAATAGAAAAAACTACAGAATTAAATCAGCCTATATACTTTAAGGATGTGCTGACCTCAGAATGGAAACCAGGGTATGTGCTACATTGGGGACGAGGTTTTGCTTTTGTTTCTACAGGAGAAGATAAGTTGTGGGTACCATCAAAATTGATAAAGGTTCGATTTGAACAAGAGAGACCTCTTAAATAGAGGAGGTGATAGTTCATCAACTATCATGAACATCCAATTTAAACTAACTTATACCAGTAACACATGCCTTTTCATTTAATCAGATAATAACTTGCCAAAAAGGAAAATCTCCAAAATTAGTCTTGGGGAAAGGTTTTTGTTTTTGTCTTTCAGGAGAATGAAGGTTAAGGAATCTGAAGAACACAGGACAAATGAGACAATTGAAGAAAAGGGACAAATCATCTATCCCAGGAAACAAAGTGAAATGGCATATGGGTATATCATCTAAAAATTTTTTATAAGTCTTCCTAAATGTTTGTTTCTGCTCTTCTCTAAAGAAATTTAACACTATTGGTCTTCTAATATTCCCAGTTCAATTAAAATTTAAAGCTGACTTTGGAGTTGGAGAATGGCTCTCTCCTTCTTTAAACTTAAGCATGTTGTTAAAAGGAAAATGCAAACTCCCTGTATCATGCCAGAAGAAAAGAGCCATCTTCTGATATGGGACAGGAGAAAAACCAAATTAATTAAGGGACTATTCTATTACTAATCTCAACTCTTTGATTCTATTCTGATTCTTTAAACTTTTTCTTAAAGTATGAATTTTATATCAAAATTTACAAGATTAATATATATATATATATATATATATATATATATATATATACATTTTAAACTTTGTTAAGATATGAATGGTCATATGGAGTACTAACTAATTCTAGAAAAGAGGCTTCAATTAGCTGCATGTATATGTCTTCGTGTTGGAGTCTCTTATCAATTTTCTGCAGGAATTCATGGCCAGGCCTAACATCAACTGAAGTCTCCAGAAAGAAGATGGGGCCCCACAACAACAACAATTCCACGTGGACAATAATAATATCATTAAGCTGACAAACATCATCTGCAGATCAGCTTTGGACTACAAAGTGTTCAGAGCAATTTTGAGAGGGCTAGCTGAGATGATCCAGTCTCCTAGGGTGTCCTCAAACTCGGGATCCTCTTGCCTCTGCCTCCTTCAGTAAATCCTACCAGCGTGCTCCACCACAACTGGCCAACTGTAGCTCGGGCCTGAGCTGGGGCCCACAAGGCCACAGGCAAGAGGCTTTTTTGTGAATTTGTACCACAAAAGTTCTAATATGTGGCCATAAATGTATGTAAAATCACTAAAGCTCATCAGGGCATGTTGGCTCCCAACATCAGGGAAGCTGAGACAAAAGAATCACTGTGAGTTTAAGGCCAGGTTAGACTATAGAGTAAAACTCATCCCAGAAAAACAAAAAGATTTAATATTTGACATTGTATATATTTATTGTAATTTGTAATTCAGTTCTTTGACATAGGTAACATCCACTGAACACAGTGAATCTCAGGCCACTGAGCATTCTCTTTGTGACAGTCCCATTTCTCAGCATCCCAGCTTGACAAATGACCCAACACAGAGGGACTTGAAGCAATGGCATAATTTATTTTGCTCAAGGGAAATATTCATTATAATTATCAAATAAAATATCATTTACTTGAGCCAGAACCAGGCAGGAATAGCTCATGTCCGCTTCACTGAGTATCAGCTGGGGCGTCTCAAAGGTGGGCACAGGGTTCCCTCTAACTCACTGGAGCATCTGACGGGGATGCTGGTGCTGTGGAGGGCAGTGCTTACATATTCTCACTCCACAGAACCTGGGCTTTCTTAGGACATAATACCTGCATTCCTAGAGTGACTGTGCAAGAGGAAAGCAGGTAGAAGCTGTGTCATCGTTTCCAACACAGCCAAGGAATCACACTTGTTTCCTTCAGTCTGTGGCAGTTTCTTCACCTTTGCTTGTCTTCTATCACCTAGGCATGTACTTTATTTTTAAAATAAAGAACCACAAATTTGCTTCCTTAAATGTACAATTACATGTTGTTAGTATGTTCAAACTTTTGGGCAATGTTTTTATTATTATTATTATTATTATTATTATTATTATTATTAGTTTGGTTTTTTGAGACAGGGTTTCTCTGTGTAGTTTTGGTGCCTGTCCTGTATCTCGTTCTGTAGACCAGGCTGGCCTCAAACTCAAAGAGACCCACCTGGTATGCACCACCACCACCTGGCTCACAATTATTTTTAAGGCATTTTAATCAATACAAACTGAAACCCCAAATTCTTTGCACTCATTATTCATTTTCTTCCTTAAAATCTTCCAGTCCTCAAATACTCCTTTTTGTCTCTGAAGTTTTATCTTATGTATGTTTTATAAAAATGAAATTATATAACATGTCCTCTGTGAGTGTATGTGTTTGAGTTGTCTTCCATTTGGTTTATTTCTTCATAATTTACCTAGATTATAACATACATTGACACTGCATCTTTTTAATGCCAAAATTATTTCTTTGCATTGTATTATGGGTTGAATATTAAATGTGTTCTATGGGCTCTTGTGTTGAATGCTTGTGTATTTGGACTTTTTCAGTCAGTCCCACCAATCAGCTCCCAAATAACCATGGGGACACTTCTTATTAATTACAAAAGCTCAGTCATAGCTTAGATTTATTACTAACTCGCTCTTACAACTTAAATTAACACATATCTTTTAATCTACATTCTTCTATGTGGCTCAGTTACCTTTACTTTATATTCCCCATAGTGCTACCTCACCATCTGACTGGCAACTCCCCACATCTCTGCCCTTCTTCCCAGCATCCTGTGTTCCTGAAAATCCTGCCTAGCTATTGGCCATTCAGCTTCTTATTAAACCAATCAGAATGACACATCTTCACAGTGTACAAAAAGATTATTCCACAACAGGCTTGGCTCCAGCTGGTAGTTCTAACTGGTAGATGCTGTGGAACTTTTAGGAGGGATGCCTACCTGGAGGAAAGAAGTGACTAGCATGCCTTTATTGATGTAGCTATTCTCCAAGGCATTCTTCTCTCTTCTTCTTCTTGTTTACCATGAGAAGGGCTAATCTGCCTCATAACATGTTCTAGATCACATTCTCCACACTGATGATCAGCCTCCACCGAGGTGCATAGTGGTGATGACAGCTCACCAATACCTGAAACTGTGAGCCAAAATAAATTCTTCCTCAAGCCTTTTCCCTTCACCACTTATCACAGAGATGAGAAGTCTGATGGAGACATCAAATCTTTCAAGTACATTTATCACTCACCAGTGAATGGACACCTGGAAAATTTTAACTTTTGGTCATTATCAGTAATGCCATTGTAACTATTTGTGTTGAAATTTTTCAACACAATGTTGAATGTGTTAAATGTTGAATGTTTTTATTTATATGCTGTATCAGTAACTTTTGTCACTTTAATAAAATACTATGACCAAGGTAACTAATAGAAGGGAGAATGTATTTGAGATGTGGTTCCAGAGAGAGTGCACAGTGGCAGGGAAGGCATGGGAGTAGGCAGCCTGAGCAGGAGTTGAGCAATCATATCTTCAATTGCATGTAAAGCACACACACACACACACACACACACACACACACACACACACACGGTGGGGGGGATGAATAGGAAATGGAAAATGGCTATATAAACTCTCAAAGCCTGCCCTCAGTTACGTATTTCTTCTAGCAAGGTCCCACCTCCTAAAGGTTCCATAACTTCCCCAGACAGCACCATCAACCATGTTCCAAGCATTCAAGTACCTGAGCCTATGAGGAGAATTTCTCATTCACATCACCACATATACCCTAGAGTAGGGATGTGCATGAGTATGTATACACGTGTATACGGACACTAGAGTCAACGTCAGATGTCTTCTACCACTCTCCATCCTATTTTCTGAGATAGTGTCTCTCACTGAACCTGGAGATCATGGATTCACCTAGGCTGGCCAATGAGCCCTGGAGATATTCTTGGCTCTGCGTCCCCACCTATACCTGACTATTAGGTGGATTCTAGGTGTCTAACTCTGGTCCTCATGCTTGTGTGGCTGAATTTACCCACTAAGCCATCTCTCCAGCTCCAGAGACCATTTTCTGCTTCCTCTACCTTGGACAGTTAGCACTTTCCTCTTGTATTTTACTATAAATAGTTGTAATTGAAAGAACACTGGCCTTTAATACTCTGTTCAGAAATTTCCTGAGTTCTACTATTCAGTTGACTAGGTAAATTTCCTATTTTCTGTGTCAATGCAGATGGCAGTTCTGCTGAATTTCCTGTCACTTCATCTCAAGGTCTGCTTTTCTAAAGCCCCAACACCATTTCCCTCACTGCTTAAAGCCCTCACAGACAGCCTCTTCAGGGCTAGCAAGTCCCAACTTAAGGTTTTGTAGGTTCACCCACTTGTTGTCTATTCTGATCCTATGTAAGGTACTTTGTAAACTACCATGAAAGATACTTTCACCCATGTAGATTTTTGCAATGAAAGCTTTCTACTTTAGATACCCAAACTTTTTCTAGTTACTATGGCTACATAACAAGCCACTCTGAATTTCTTGTAGGTTAGAAAGTTACTATCCTTGTACCACTCATGGATCTTCTAATTACACAAGTCTCAGCAGAGACAACTCATTCTCATAACATAGAATTCATGGGTGCTCTGAGAATTAGAGCTGGAGTCACTGAGGTCTCATGTGCTTGGGTTTATGTTGTCTCTCAGGTGAAGGCTTCACAGCTTTCTCAACCAGAACACACCCAGGCACCTCTGCATAAGGTCTAGTCATCCCACAATGTGGCAACTAGGTTTGAAGGATGACAGCATGAGAAAGGAAGAACTAGACTTGGGGAGATTATGTGGCCTGTTCTAGACTATCTTCAGAGGTCATCAGTGTCAGCCCTACTATGTTCTCTATGTTGACATGGTCAAAAGCCTGCCTACTGTAAGAAGAAGGGAATCATGTTGATTCCCTGATAGAGGCTGGCAGTTGTTGGATGACCAGAGTGCATGGATATGTTGCATTATATGTTCGTTATAACTTGCCACAGGAATCAGGAAGCTTTCCTTATAAAAATGATACATTGATGGTGTTCCTCAAAAATAGAGAGCATTGCCTTTGATAAGCAACATAAATGTGTGTTCATTACAAATATTTCATATAACATACAGACCACAGGCTGACCCACATGACACTTTTCAATGTTCTATTTAGATTAGGTTGAAATCATCTTTCTTGGATTTTAAGGATGTTTATAGGATCTGTGTCCGGTTTCTGTTTCTATATCATTTCTGTGGACCTTCTTTAAAGAAGTAAGAAAGTGGACAGAGGCAAATCTTTGAAGCTGTCAGAGATACTTGAGGCTTGGCGTATTAAAAGAGATTGCTCAAGGCATTGCAATTCTTTTTCCACAGAAATGGGCCTTTTAATACCTGTTCTTGCTTGTGTAGGAGGTTGTGTTTTAGTCAGACCTTTTGTTGCTCTGACAAAATACATGACAGAAAGAACTTAAAAAGAAGAAGGATTTATTTTTAAGCTCACTGTTTCAGGGGTGTCAGTGCACTTGAGTAAAACATTATAGTGACAAGATCAGGTAGTAGAACATGTACTTCATTCAACTCAGGGCAGGCAGGAAGCAGACAGTGACAGAGATGGGCTCAAGCAAGACATGCTTCCAGTGATGACCTTCTTCCATCAAAGCCTGGCTTCCTAAAGGTTCATCTACCTCCCAAAAAGCACCACCAAATGGAGACCAAGCATCCAACATATGAGGCTGTATGGGGATATTTTATATTCAAACCATAACAGCTTTAAATTTATCTATGGCTCTATGGCCAATGACCAGAGGCTCTGTGCTTGCATGCCTCCACTTTGATTAGTCTATACTATCAGGACCAGTGACAGGTACTGCATTCTGTTTCCTAAACCAAATCACAGTAGGAAGGAAATCAGCACACAGTCACTTGTCAGAATTAATCAAGGTGCACTGGCATGCTCCAGGAAAACATGTGTTTGATGGCTACATGCAGAGCAGAGAACAGAAATCAATCTGGTTAATATTATTCTGGACTCTGACAAGAAGAGAGGAGGTAGACTTATCCAACTTTGAAATGCCATGCAAACTTGGAGATCAGGATGACAGACAGAACTAGACAGAGAGATTTTTTCCCTTCTCTGTTGCTCCCTAAAAGAGCCAACATCCCAGCCTGTGGATCAGAGCAACAAGGTTGTATATTGTTTTCATAATGGATGTATTCTTGCTAATGTTGTTGTCACTGTTAGAAAATGGCAGCCATCCCTGAACATGAGTGCCATGATACTATGAATGTCCATCACAGAAGCTAAACCCAAGACAGAGAGAGAGCAACAGATATGGAAACCACATTCAGGGAGAGCTAAGATGACCTCCAAATGACAGTTTCAAAGGTAATGTCCAAAGGCTGCATGTCCCAAGAGAGTATCTTCCTTCTTGGATCAGCAAAATGGCATGGACAATTAAGTAGTGTGTTAGTTATTTATGTATTGATGTGACTACAGTACCAACAGACTATCTGGACCAGTAACATAGAGCTGACATTTCAGGAAAAAAAAGACTCATTTTGACTTATAGTTTCAGAATATGAGTGGGAGTGTATGACAGAGGCTATTCACATCATGGTAGACCAGGAAGCAACTAGCAAGACAGAAAGTAGGCTGGGATAACATATCCCCAAGAATCTATATCTAGGTCCCAACTCCTAAAGATCCTTTCACCATGTCCCCAAATAGCACCACCTACTGGAGAAAAACCAATCAGAACATGAGCCCATGGGGGACATTTCAGTTTCAAACCAAACATATGTACAGAGTAGGACATCAAGATGGAGGTCAGAGAACAGCATTTCTATTTTTGACTCCTTGACTAACTCAGGTATTTGTAGCTGTTAAATGAAGAGGTTGGTTTTCATGCTGCCTGAGCCATTCCCCATCTCCAGTGTTCATTCAAGGTTTCTTCCACAGGGAATGCCTCTGGCTTGGTTCATGCTATGTCATATGAGTTATGCAACTTCTTAACCTTAAAGATTATGATGGGACCTTTAGAAATAGACTCCTTATCAGTCACCCACATGAGCAGACTAATGTCAAAACCATCTGAAGGTTATTCACAGACACTCCTCAACAAAGGAGGGCTCAATTTCACATCACTGAATTCCTGATAGACCACTAGGTAAAGAAATTGGTGACCTGAAATGTTGAGGCCTGATATGAGCCTGCCCTGGGGTTACAGAAACATTCTGGAAATGCAGAACAGTTGGGACAAGGCTCTGGAAGTCCCCTTGCATTGGGGCTTCTGTATTTTCTTATTAATCTTCTCTCCAACTTCACTGAATAGACCTTGTGAGACTATATTGCATCTGTTGGTCAATTCTGCTTTCTTGCCCTCAGTTTTGTTCTTGGCTGGTTTTTTACCTGGAACACACACACTCATATTCAGATACTTATGTAGTTGTAAATTTGTCATAAGTAAGGTAGTTATTGATTGAAAAATAATGCATTAGGGTAGGTGTGTGTGTGTGTGTGTGTGTGTGTGTGTGTGTGTGTGTGTGAATTTTACATTTTTTAAATGAAATCTAGCATATAAAACTCTTTGGAAATGGGATATTGGAAGCATTTCTGGGCTGTGTTACTGCTGAGTTGCTGGGCTTCACTGAGGACTCCTGGAGTCCGATGAATTCTGGGTGCTTTGCAGCTACAAATGAGAGCCTCAGGTAGAGATGGTGACTTCCAGAACAGTATGAGCACTTAGGGATGAATGACTTGAAGCTGGCACCACATAGGAAGCTGCAAAGCAGGGACAGCCCGCAGAGCTAGCCCTTTCAGAGGAAATAATGAGCTGCATGGCTGTCATTCTGTGGGATTTAACTTTTTTTTTCTTTTTGGAAAATGTTAGTTCACCACCACTACTGGAAAATTCTCAGCACTTAACCTGTCTGCTGTAAATTAAGCTGCCATCGAATTCAGAGATGCTGTGATGCTGGAGTCAAGAGAGTTTAAAAACCATGAGCTTCCTCAGCTCCTAATCATATTTCATAGTGGGAGCAGAGCTTCTAACCCAGCCCCCAGAGATGTTCTTTGTGCTCTCAATTGTCCTTCATTTGAGGAGTTAGCTATGCATTCTGGAGCTACTGGGCCTTTGTCCATGGTTGTTTTGGAACCTTCCCCCTGAACAATGCTTGGCTGTTAGTGAAGCACCATGATTCTCAAAACCACTGTCCTAGAAAGTCCACATTGAGAACCTACCCTAATGCATTATTTTTCAATCAGTAACTACCTCACTTGTGACAAATTTACAACTACATAAGTCTCTGAATATGAGTAAATAAACGTTTGAGCATTTTTGAAACTTTCTGAGTTGAACGAGCCTTTAAATAGGAACTCCTCAAATATTCATTTACTGAGGGATATCCTGAAAGGTGATTAAAAGATAAGTGACTCATTCTCTACAGCTTCCTACTGTGATATCCAACCAAGAACAGCCGACAACAATCAGAACATTACCAAAGTTATTCAGTGATGCCAACTCAACTGGTGTCTGCTGTGGGATGTATGGCAAATGTGTTGCTAATTAATCAATAAAACACTGATTGGCCGTTGGCTAGGCAGGAAGTATAGGCGGGGCAAGGAGGAGAATAAAGCTGGGAAGTGGAAGGCTGAGTCAGAGAGACACTGCCAGCCGCCATGACGACAAACAGCATGTGAAGATGCCGGTAAGCCACGAGCCACGTGGCAAGGTACAGATTTATAAAAATGGATTAATTTAAGCTGTAGTTAGCAAGAAGCCTGCCACGGCCATACAGTTTGAAAGCAACATAAGTCTCTGTGTTTACTTGGTCGGGTCTGAGAGGCTGTGGGACTGGCAGGTGAAAGAGATTTGCCCTGACTGTGGGCCAGGCAGGAAAACTCTAGCTACAGGTGTCAGCTTCTTGGAAGGAACTTGGACTCAAAAAGCCACTTGATGCTAGAGGCTGAGTGAGATTGCCCTATAGTCAGGTGAGGAGCCTACACTATACCTGAAGGACCCAGTGACTTCCCTAGTCAGTTCACAAAGATTCTACCTCCTTCTCCCACCAGTCATCATTTCATTTGTACAACTATTTAGAATCTCCAACTTCCAGTAATGTAGAATGGCTCTAGATATCAGAAAAGTCCCTAAGTTGTGGCAGCAGGAAATATATTTTTACATCTGTAAGAGTTTTTAAAATACTCAGACCACATATCCCTCAGAAAAAAAATCATCCTGTGACTTGATGTAGCTGACAAATGCATGGATCGAGTGTGGGTACTCAAGAAAGGAATAAGAGGGCAAAGGCTGTCAGCCTGAGATATTAGTTCACATGAACCAAACTATGGCGAAATATTAATTTGATTATGATAAAATGTGAGTATTAAAGTTAAAACAATCTAGAAAATGACATACAAGAAAATGATATTTTATAATATGTTATAAAGATTGTGTAATGGTAAGCTGAAGGAAGTAAGACCCTACTAATCCTTGTGAATATAGTACCATGTAATCCTCATTACATATCAATACAAATTAGCTCATATAAAAATTAGAATTATGAGGATAAAGAGAACTACTTTTGACAATTTAGAAATATAAAAATAGACACATTTTAAACAATCTAATTAGTGAAAATTAGCAGACTTTATAAATGAGACTTTAATCTGTAAAATTAATCACTTTTAGTTAATCACTGTGAATTTAATATACACTCCCAAGTGTTCATGCAACATTCATAAAAGTTGACCATATGATACTTTAAAAAGAATTCCAGTAAGTTGAAAGACCATTATCCCATGTTCTCACAGCATTTATTCTTTCTTGACAGCCTGTCACCAATTTACTCAAGTAAAACCTAC
Organism: Peromyscus eremicus; assembly: GCF_949786415.1. NCBI lineage: Eukaryota > Metazoa > Chordata > Mammalia > Rodentia > Cricetidae > Peromyscus > Peromyscus eremicus. The sequence goes on from NC_081431.1 coordinate 1,227,555, forward strand.
CTACCGATGTCTTCTAAAACTCTGCGGGCCGTGTTGCCTCATCTCTACATCCACTGGGAGTCTCAACACTATGATTTAAGAGGCTTTGGGAATAGGCTCAGTGTTGTTAAAAGAAAACATCAGAATAATCAGCTTCCACGTAAGATTTAGAAAGCCTGAAAAGATATGGGTCTCAAATTCACAACAAATGGATGGGTAATCTACAAAAACCATTACCTTTCTGAACCCATCAGAGTGGCATCAAATGTCAGCCAGCTTGTCTGATATCTAAGAAAAACAGGCATAGATGCAGCTCTGGTGATGCTTGGGGCGATGAGTTCAGCTGAAATTCATAGCCAGATCCCTTCCAAGATTCTTCTCTCCAATGGAAAAAAAGAAGATCAAAGCAGAAAAGCTCCTGACAGATGGAGGAAGGGCAGAAGACATCATTGTACTGACCACTGAGTCTCCCTACACCCACAGGGGAAAGGTAGGATCATAGAGAAAAAACTACCTTAAAGCCAGAAACATAGGGCTGTTCTAGAACTGAAGTTAAACCAAATTTTTAATTTTTTTAAAAACTATATTTTTTTTACTTGTGTGTATATGTGTATGAGTGTACTCACATAAACACATGTGCCATGACATACACATGGAGGTTGGAGAACAACTTGTCAGAATAAACTACAGTTGTCTCTTTCCTTCTACCACATGGGGTCCCATAGATCAAACTCAGGTTGCTAGGCTTAGTGGAAAGTACCTTCATGTGCTGAGCCATTCCACCACCCTTCCACCTCCACATACAATTTATGGCACAAAGGGATACCACTTTGAAGAGAGAATCTCTCAACTGTAGAGTCATGGAGAAGTCTAACACTCAAAATGACAACACCCAGTGCCAGCTCCAACTTCACCCCCAGTCAGGGCCATGTTAGATGGAGGTAAAGCCATTGATTCACTGAAGAAGACCTCCAGTATCAAAGCAGACCTTGACCAGTTCACTATCTGACCACAGGGACCCAACTCCCCACAGCAAACATTAGATAGAGGTGGTGGGTCCACTTCTAGACGTAGATACTATTTTTCTCAAGGTCAAGTATTCTGCATGAAATATTTGGCCTTTAAGCCACATTGGCAATGCAAAGAAAGACTAAACAGAAACATGTATTCAAGAGGCCCAGCTCTCAGCACAATGGCACCTAGATACAAGACTCATATGGGAGAACTGGGAGGTAGAAAAGGAGAAGGAGAGAAGGAGAATGAGAGAGAAGATAGGAAGAAAAGATGAGAGAGAGTGGAGAAGGAGAAGAGAGGTAGAAGAAAGGAAAAGGAAAGACATAAGACAGAGACATGGATACAGAGGACAGAGAAGGGGGAGAGAGAGAGAGAGAGAGAGAGAGAGAGAGAGAGAGAGAGAGAGAGAGAGAGAGAGAGAGAGAGAGAGAGAGAGAGAGAGAGAGAAAACAGTAGAAATTAAAAAGCTATGGAATGGTATCACATGAGCTAAACATGTAATTGAGCTCAGAAATAGAAAAAGAAAATGGAAGAAAATTTCATAATATAATAACTGAAAACTTTTAAATTGCATTAATCAAACCAAAGATTCAAGGATTTTTCACAGAACACTAATACTATCAAAAGTAAACAAACAAAAAACCTGAAGTGCTTTGGGATCAAATACTGAAAATCAGAGGGAATACTTATGGCAGACAGAAAAAAGTAAGACATGACAGACAGGCCAAGAAAGAGACCAGACAGCTTTTTTAAAAAAAATAAGAAATTACACAAATCAAGTAACAACTATAAAGGCTGAAAAACAAACAATTTTAAAGAAATTACACAGGACTTTGCACCAGATAGAATTATCTTTAGAGAGTAAAATAATAATAAGTTTTCTGGGAAAACAAAAACTGAGAAAATAAATTACCAGTGGTGTCATACAATAAGAAGTATTAAATTAATTTCTTCAGGCAGAAGAAATGCCAGACAGTAAAGTAAATCTATACAAAGAAATGAAGAATGATGGGATTATGAAAGTAACAAATTAGACATTCAAAGACATGAAATTTATTATGTTCAAATCATACTTCCATTTTTTCAAGGATGTTGCTTGTGACTCGTGATATTAACTTTAGTTATTAGGAATAATGGCCAAAATTGCACATTTCTCCAAAACATGTTGAGGTCCGAACAGCCAGTATCCTCGAACGTGACTACCATTATTGATAGCTTCTGTCAAAAAAATTTGTATTTATATAGTTAGTCACTTATTTATTATTAGTGTGGGGTAAAGGGGAGGAGAGAACATGTCTGTCTGGTAGTGTGCAGAGGGGAGAGGAGAACTTGCTGAAGCCAGCTCCCTCCTTGCTCCATGGATTTCCAGAAGCAAGCTTAGGTCATCAGGCTTGCACAAGTGCTTGTCCTTGCTGAACCCTCTCAGGGACCCAGAGATGGCATCTTTTAAAAGGAGACTGCTAAATTGTTCCTGATCTGGACACCTAACTGGTGTCCTTGTGACTTCCAAAAATCAGGACACAGGCCAAGGAAGGGAGATCACAAGCCAAAAGAAAAAGACTAGGCTTTGGGAAGGCAAGCACAGAGTCCCTAGCCAACACTGAGCTGGCTTTGATTATAGATCTCTTGCTTCCGGAATTAAGGGAAGAAACTTTGGCTTTTAAGCCATCCAGTCTCCAGCACAGTCCTCTAGTGAACTAGTGCCCTTGACTAACATGACAGTTTCCAGGTTTCTCTGTTCCTACCACTTTTCTGTGACTTGAAGAATCACACAGAAGGAACTCTTGAAACCATGTAAAAAAATTTTTATTCCATCAGTCTTACTGCCTTGTTTAGTTACTTTTCCTGCTGCTGTGATAAAATACCTTGACAAAAAGCAAACTAAAAGGAATAGAATTTATTTGGGCTCTTGGTTCTCAATCCATCGTGGTGGGAAAGTCCTTGTAGCAGGAACCTGAGGCAACTGGTCACAATGCATTAGGAGTCATGACTCAGAGAGTGACGAGTGCTGGTGCTCAGTTTACCTTCTTGTGATTATATAGGCCAAGATCCCAGCCCAGGAAATGGCGCACCATTCATACTGACTCCCGGGACCCTCTGATAAATTTCTAGTTTTCCTTTACCCTAACTCTTGGCATATTATGTTTCTGGCTTGCATGTTCCTTGTTCTGTCTATGATAAAGCTATTCTTCCCACTACCCCTGCTTTTATTTATTGGAGGAAAATACTTATAAATCAAGATTTGATGTCATTTCCTGTAGTCATGGGGTGTTCATGGGTAGATGATATTGAATACAGCTGGGTAGATGTTGTTGAATACAGCTCTGTAACTTCACCCAAGCTCCCAGACCACATCCGTATCACCACCCCAACTTATATGCTATGTTACCCTCCAGAAGCCCTGAAATGACCAGTCTCCCATCTCTCCCTGTCATCCTCATATCTTCCACATTTCATCTAACATGCATGGTGCTGATCAACTGCACCTTCTAGACCCTCACCTTCTCCTTGATCTTAATCTTGCCAACTAGATTCTTTCAAGGGTTACCTTCTGCCTCTTACTCGCCTATATCCTGTGTCTGAAAAGTGATGGCTATACGTTTTGCTCTCTAGTACCACCCTAGCCATGGGCCTAGATGTTTCCTTATCCTCTTGCCTACTGTGAATGTTCCACATTCTCACTCATCGCTGTCCTCCCTGGAAGATCATTCCCTGTACCTTGAGTTTGATTCACTGTTTATGCTTCTTTGTAGCACGGATTGTTAGAACTTCTTATTAATAAAAACAAACCTGAAGCCTGGTATTGGGGTGAATACTGGAAGATCAGAGAGACAGAACACATGACACAGCTGACCTCACCTCGCCAACTTCTCAGCTTATCCTGTTTCCTCAGACTGGAAGCCTCTGGGTCCTCATCCAAATGGATGTCAGCTGAACTGGTGCTCAAAAGCCTAAAAGCTTAACCGGCCTCTAGTTCCTGGTCCTCACATCTTATATACCTTTCTGCTTCTTGCCATCACTTCCTGGGATTAAAGGCATGTGTCACCATGCCTGGTTGTTCCAGTGTGGCTTTGAACTCACAGAGATCCAGATGGATCTCTGCCTTCGGAATGCTAGGATTAAAGATGTGTGTGCCACCATTTTTTGGGCTCTATATCTAGTGGCTGTTCTGTTCTTTGACCCCAGATAAGTTTATTAGGGTGTACAATATATTGGGGAACACAATATCACCATACTTCTTGTCTTGTTTTCTGTTACCATTGCTAGAGATGGCTGTATCTATTTCCTAACCCCTCAGGGCTCCATCTTTTTTATTCTCTCTCTCTAGCTAACACTTAACTATTCACTTCCTTTTTCAATCCAGAAGCCAGATCCTAGCACACAGTGAATATAGGAAGCAAAACTACCATGGAAAAGCAAAACTCCAACTTCCCTTGTCAATATCTCTACCAACAATTCATTATCAAACAGTTTTTTCTTTATGAGGCTACCTGCCTCTCATATTTCATCATAATGAAAAGCTTACTGATAACCTAGCATTTATCTTATGCTGCTACTTACTATGGTTTTAGTCTATCCTTTATTAGGAAACATTTGTTAAATGGGGTCATTTGCTCTAGAGAGGAAGAAGCTGAGATGCTTTACAAGACATGTGTAAATGACTTCCTTCTCGCTCTTATTTCTGCTTATTTCAAAGCTTTGACTTTTATGATTTTAAAATGTGATAGGGCAATAGGAAGAATGTAACATCATTACAGTAGAACTCCCAGTAAGTTCATAGAGGAAAGCACTCCAGCAGAGAGGATCACAAGCTAGAAATTTGAACACCAGTGTTAATTTCACCTTAACTAATTGTATGGGAAATCATTACACACCTGTAAGCCCTGTGTTCTTACCTACAGAAGAAGAAAAATGATGGCTTTGTTTGGTTTTCTATAAACTGATGGGAGGAGAGGGATCTACTTCATGGGCTACATTATTACAGAGACAAAATTAATATACCAGAGATTTTTGAGAAGCAATTAGAGATCATTCAAACTGAAGTTACCTGTGTTTGCTGTTGCTATTGGGTTATTTAAGTAGAAAGTTGAGACCTGGTCAATGTGTAATCCTGCTAACCTCAGGGCATGGATTCAACTCCTCTGTTTCTTTGATATGAAGACTCTGCATAAGGTAAGAGATACAGGCGCTAAGGAGACCTGCTTCATCTGTTTTCCTGTCCCCTCTCTAGTTCACACCATTGGCAGGCATGTGCCTTCTCCAGGGCACAGTGGGAAAACACAGACAGGGCTCCATCCAGGTTTCTAGGAATAACTCAATTTAGAGTGGATTAATTTTCCCTTTGGTTATTGTGATGGTTTGAATAAGAATTGTCCCACATAGTCTCAGGTATTTGAACACTTGGTCCCCAGTTACTGGCACTGTTTGGGGAAATTTAGTAGGTGAAGCCTTTTGAGAGAAAGTATGTCACTGGGGCTGGGCTTTGAGAGCTCAAGTCTTCATCTTATTTTCAGTTTACTTTCTCTGCTTTGTGTTCACAGTTACAGTGTGATCTCTAATCTTCCTGCTCTAGATGCCATGCCTTCCTATCATGATATACTCACCCTCTGGAACCAAAAGCCTAAATAAACACTTCCTTCTATGAGCTGTCTTGGTCATAGTGTTTTATCACAGCAATATAAAAGTAAATAAAGCCAGGCGGTGGTGGTGCACGCCATTAATCCAAGCAATTGGGAGGCAGAGGCAGGCAGATCTCTGTGAGTTTGAGGCCAGCCTGGTCTACAGAGTGAGATCCAGGACAGGCACCAAAACTACACCGAGAAACCCTGTCTTGGAAAAAAAAAAGTAAATAATACAGAAGTTGGTACTAGTGGGTGGGCTATTGTTATGAAGAGGCTGACCATGTTTTATGTTGTTGTTATTTGAATATGGGAGGCTTTAAACTTTGGGCTAGAAAAGTGGTTGAATGCTGTAAGCAGAGCTTAAAGGACAGTCCTGGTAGGAACCTGAAAAACAGGAATGCTGAGAGCAATGTGGACTGTGGAGGCCCAGATCAAGAGGTCTTAGAGGGAAACAACATTATCAGCTGGGCTAAAGGCCATTCCTATGATGTTTTGGCAAAGAATATGACTGCTTTCTGACCTTGTCCTAAGAACTTTCTTGGAGCTAAATGAAAAAGTAATAGACTAATTTCCTTGGTTGAGGCAATTTCAAGGCAGCATAACATGAATCCATAGCATGGTTATTATTAATGATTGTTATTTAGGTCTACAATGAAAAAGAGCAAGCATGGTTTTTCGAGACAGGGTTTCTCTGTGTAGCTTTGCGCCTTTCCTGGAACTCACTCTGTAGACCAGGCTGGCCTCGAACTCACAAAGATCCACCTGCCTCTGCCTCCCGAGTGCTGGGATTAAAGGCGTGCGCCACTACCGCCCGGCCACAAAAGGTATACTTTAAAGAGAAAAAGAACACCAGGAAAGTTAATGCTGAAGCCAAGGCCTGTACTAAAAGAGATAAGGAGATATGCACCATCAAAGAGAGGTATCTTTCTCTGCCCTGGAGTAAAGGGAAGGATGTCCTGAGGGCATGACCACCCAATCCACTTAAGCTTGCAACTTATGAAAGAGAGCATAATGCAATTTCCACTCCTAGATGAAACTGTTTGGGGAAGTTTAAAGAGTATGGTCTTGCTGGAGAAAGTGTGTTATTGGGAGTAGACTTTAGGAGCTTAAGTATTAGCCCTACTTGCAGTTTGCTCTCTCTGCTTCATGCTCATGGTTGATATGTGAACTCTTATTTTCCTGATCTCATTGCTATGCTGCTTGTTGCCATGGCTGCCCACCATGGTGGACTCTTAACTTTCTGGAACAATGGTTCTCAACTTTCCTAAGAGACCCTTTATACATTTCCTCATGTTGTGGTGACCCCCAACAATAAAATTACTTCATTCCCACTTCATAACTGTAATTTGCTACTGTTATTAATTATAATATAAATATCTAATATGCAGGATATCTGATATGCAACCCCCAAAAGAGTCATGCTCCAGAGGTTGAGAACCTTTGTTCTGGAACCTTAAGGCTAAATAAATTCTTATAAGTTGTCTTGGTCATGGTGTTTCATCAAAGAAACAGAAAAGTAAATAATACAACTATTAAACCTGATGCCACACACACACACACACACACACACACACACACACACACACACACACACACGGGATTAACACACAAGTTAGATTTTAGTAAGATTAAGCCAATTGGTAGGGTTGTAAAACTTACTGCAATTTAAGTGCTCATAGATCTCCCTCTCACCCAGTCCTGTCTGGCTGTGGGTACTACTTAATAAGAGTAGAAGGCTGCCGGGTGGCAGTGGTACATGCCTTTAGTCCTAGCACTAGGGAGACAGAGCCAGGTGGATCTCTGTGAGTTTGAGGCCAGCCTTGTCTATAGAGCAAGATCCAGGACAAGCACCAAAACTACACAGAGAAACCTTGTCAAAAAAAAAAAAAAAAGAGTAGAAGGAAGGATTTTCCTGCTCCTGAACTCTCTCTCGGCCAAGCACAAGACACGTCTTTCAGCTGAGAAGCTCCTGAGTTGCCACAGCTGCTTTGGCTGCTTTGAGAAATGTTATTCTGATAGTTTTACCTTGGAATTGTTAGATATGTTATGTTAAAAATGTTGTAAGAGCAAATTTAAGAAGTCTATAAATCAGTTTTCATTGTGGCACTAAAGATGCTAATTTTTAAGGAGGAAGTAATGGATGGTGTTTTGCTAGAACTCCATGAACATTTTACTGAGCCAGATTGGTAGGAGTCACAAAGAATTGTTGCTCTCTTTGACTCTAACTCTCATTTATGAAGAGAAACACACACATCTTTTTACAAAGGAGATCCATGTTGAGAAAGAGGGTTATTAGCAATTTCACCATAGAAATTAAAGCAGAAATAAAGGCATTTGGGTTATTACAAGATATTAATTTTGAAGGCTAGCCAACTTCAGTGAGAGGTTTCTTTTTGGTACAAGGTACAAACTTATCTGCTGATTTGGTGGATGTATCAAAGCACACACTTCTAGTCTGAGCTGTTATTTCTCATGTGCATAAACTCCCATCATGTATTCAATGTGTTTCTCCCTGTGGTTTTGAAGAGTGTTAGATGGGACAGTGAAATGACCAGATGGTCTGCAGTGTGGGAGATGAACTGGAAGGTAACCGAATTGTGTGTTCTCAGGACACTGCTGCAGTCACCTACATTCAAGTGGTAAGTTATATGACATAAAATTCAGTATCTTTTATTTTCAGGGTGGATTGGGAAGAGAATTTCTGAGAATGAGATGAAAAAAGAGGTGATAAAGATGTGAGAGTAATAGAGAACAAGTTCTGACTGGAAACAGGACTGAATGGCCTTGAGGACCTGATGGTGGCAGACCACTGCAGTGATGTCTACAACACTATAAGATTTTCCCCAAAGCCAGGTATAGTATGCTGCCCACTGCCCCAGGAAGTTTGGCTTTTTGCCTGGAATATACCCTCAAGGATCTGGGAGTAATTTAAAATGAGTGTATTGGCTGGTTTTATGTGTCATCTTGACATAAGTTAGAGTCAGCAGAGGAAGGAGCCTCAGTTGAGGAAATGCCTCCATGAGATCCAGCAATAAGGCATTTTTCTCATTTAATGATTAATGAGGGAGGGCCCAGCCCATGGTGGGTGGTGCTATTCCTGGACTGTTGATTCTGGGTTCTATAAGGTGGGCTGAGCAAGCCATGGGAAGCAAGCCACTAAGCAGCACCCCTCCATGGCCTCTGTATCAGCTCCTGCCTCTGGGATCCTGCTCTGTTTGTGTTCCTGTCCTGATTTCCTTCAGTAATAAACAGCAATGCTGAAGTATAGGCCAAATAAACCTTTTCCTCCCCAACATGCTTTTTGGTCATGGTGTTTCATCACAACAATAGAAACCCTAACTAAGACACCCATCAAAAGGCAGAGTGATGAAGTAAACAGTAAAATTTCAACTGGGAAAGAAAGAAAACACAAATTATGAACAGGGAGGGATAGTAACTGAGGAGGAAGAACAAGGTCCCAAATGCAAAGCCCAAGATCAGATACCCTGTACTGATAACAAAAGTACCAGAGGCAGCAGGTGGAAGTTATTGATCTCTTAATGGTTATGATATCATCAGTGAATTAATTATCACTGGAAAAACATTCTAGATGGAAAAATTTTAGATTCCAGATGCCCGTTAAGGAGATCTTATATTTTGTCTCTTTGTCTGTGACTCAGAAGCACTTCATCACCTAACATTTTATATGATAGAAATCTGGTCTCTGATGTAGTGATATTACAAGATAGTGAAACCTTTAAGAAGTGCAACTTCTTGGCAGATGAGTACATTATTGTTTGATGCTACCATCACAAATGATTACAGTGGTTACCTAGTTAGTTCCTGTGCTGGTTAGTTTTGACTGTGAACTCACTTGACACAACATAGAACCATTTGGGAAGAGAATCTTAATGGGGGATTACCTGGGTCAGACTGGCCTGAAGACATGTCTGTGGGAGATTGTCTTGATTGTTAATTAATATTGAAAGACCTAACCCATTGTGGGTGGCAACATTATCTAGGTTGTAGGTCTTGAACTGTATAATACAAGAGAAAGCTAAATAAAAGCAAGCAAGCATCCATGCAATTAGCTTATTCTCTTTTTGCTCTTGATTATAGATTTGATGCTTTAAGCTCCTGCCTTGACTTCCTTGCATTAAAAGACTGTAACCTGGGATTGTAAGCAAAATAATCTCATCCTCCCTTAAGCTACTCACCAGGATATTTAGCACAGCAATAGAAAGGAGGCCAGATCAGAATTTAATACCAGGAGTGGGGTTGTTTCTATGATGACCCTGACCATATTTGGGGGAAGGATGTGGAATACTTTGGAACTTTGGGCTGAAAAGCCATTGAATGGTATTGGAGGAGCTTTAATGGGTCATTCTAGTGGAAGCTTGGAAGATAGTGATGCTAAAAGAAATGTGGACTATGTAGGCCTGTCTCATGGGGTTTCAGAGGGAAGCAAAGTCTTAATTAAATTTTTGGCATTTTGGCCATCTACATGATGGTCTGACTAAGAATCTGGTTAATTTTTGTTATTAACTTAAAACACCCTAGAAGATCAGGCTATCCTGTGAGCACGTCTATGGAAGATTATCTCGATTATTAATTGACTAAATCTACTATCAGTGGCACCATCCCCTAGTGTGGTGGTTTGGATAGAAACGGCCCCCATAGGCTCATAGATTTGAATGCTAGGTCACCAGAGTGGAACTATTAGAAGGTATTGCCCTGTTGGAGTAGGTGTGGCCTTGTTAGAGGAAGTCTCTCTCTCTCTCTCTCTCTCTCTCTCTCTCTCTCTCTCTCTTTCTCTCTCTCTCTTTTTCTCTCTCTCTCTTTCCTTCCCTCCCTCCCTCCCTCTTCCAACTGCCTGATGATCCAGATGTAGAACTCTCTGCTCCTTCTCTAGCACCATGTCTGCCTATGCACTGTCATGCTTCCCACCATGACAATAATGGACTAAGCCTCTGAAACCATAAGCCAGCCCCAATTACATGTTTTCCTTTATAAGAGAAAGGTCATAGTATCTCTCCACAGCAAAAGAGCACTGACTGAGACACGTAGGCTGGACCCTGAACTATATAAAAGTTAAAAAGCTAGCTGGATCACAAGCAAGCAACATGGATGCATTCATTTCTCCCTGCTCTTGGTTGTGGTACATTGTGACCCAAAATCTTTCTCTGAGTCCCTTCTCACAGGTGATTTGCCCTCTCTCATTCACTTTGTACCACAATGCCACCCACCATGAGTTTCTCACTAGAAGATAAACAAGACCATCTTATCTTGAATGTTTAGCCTTCAAAACCATGAACGCATACATCTGGATTCTTTAATATTACCTACCCCTCATTGACTCAGTTAGAGCAATAAAAAAATAGACTGATAGATCATGTCTCAGCCTTGACAGTTTTGTCTTCTTCAAGATGTTATTATATTTCTATGACTTCTTTAAAGTCGGGGCTTATAGACAAAAGAAAAGTAAGGGAACAGAAAGTCTCATGTGCACCTGTCCTGTAAAAATAGTTTTTGTAAATGAAAACAGTTATGCTCTATGGCCTTGGCCAATACAGATTCTTTCTCTCTAAGTGCTTTGTAGGATTCTTAGATATATCTCTTTCCAAGTACAGCACACTGGTTCACTCTGTCTAGTTCTCTTGGCACAGTGAAATGTGTCTCCTTCTGTTAGCCAGTTACAATTCCTCCCTGAACCTTTTAGCATTCAGAATACACATGCAAGCTTCCATGGCAGAAGTCTTATACTCCAGAGGTCTCCTGGGCAGATCATATGTAACCACAATGATCACAAAGAGTTCAGGCACAAGTTATTTGTTTGGGTTACAATGGCCATGGAAGATTGCACTAGGTTCTTTTGAAGGGGAACTGCTGTGCTGTTATGTGTGTGTGGTGGTGGTGGTGGTGGGGTGCTGGGAGACATAACTGCTGTGACTACAGCTATAGGCCACTAGGCCCCTCTAACAGAGTGATTGATCTCAGAAAGGGTCTTAGAAAGCAGCCAGCAGTGCTGAAGTGAAATCCTCCAGTGGGTAGCTGCAGCTCTACTCCCCAGGAACCTCCCTGAGGCTCTCAGGGTTCACCAGGAGCCTGAGATTCTTCCTGTCTGCCTTTTCCTTTTCTCTCTTCCCACAGCCAAAGACTACATCATGGTGGAAACTCTCTTTGTTTCATCTTGCTCCCTCTTCTTTTGTCATCCACAGATGATTTTCCCAACAATTTTGCACAATCAAGAACAGCTTAGCACCTGCTTCTTAGAAGATCTGAAGTAACAGAGCATGGGCTGCCAAACCAGTCCCTTCTTCTTTAGTGTTTGCAGGCAGACGATCAGCCCACACAGACCCACACTTGATATCTGGTTCTTCAAATGGTCTGTTTTAAGAGAATGGGAGTTGTTTCAAGTAAGAGTTTATAATACAGAGCCATGGAAATGACATGGAAATAAAGGACTGTGTATACTTACAGATTTCTAGGTAGGAGGTGTGGTATGCCATGTAAGGCCACATAGAGAAATATGGTCTTTTGGGAGACCAAGGGCACAAGGAAGAGGTGAGGTTTTATGTGTGTAGTACACACATGAGGGTGGAGATGAAGGTGAGTGAATACAACCCACGTGATAACAAGGATTCTGATAGAGAGGCATATAGTCTTTCAAAATTGGGTTTAGAGATTGATTGATTGATTGATTGATTGACTGTGGTGCTAGAAATCAAGTACACAGTCTTGTGCATAGCAGGTAAGGGCTGTATCCTACTTGATCTTTACCATTTGGAAATGAAAGACAATGACAAGTATAGCTAGAGTTTTCCTGCCTGGCCCACAGTCAGGACAAATCTCTCTCACCTGCCAGTCCCACAGCCTCTCAGACCCGACCAAATAAACACAGAGACTTATATTGTTTACAAACTGAATGGGCATGGCAGGCTTCTTGCTAACTGTTCTTACAGCTTAAATTAATCCATTTTTATAAATCTATACCTTGCCACATGGCTCGTGGCTTACCGTCATCTTCACATGCTGTTTGTCATCGTGGCGGCTGGCAGTGTCTCTCTGACTCAGCCTTCCACTTTTCAGCTTTATTTTCCTCCTTTTCCCGCCTATACTTTCTGCCTGGCCATGGGCCAATCAGTGATTTATTTATTGACCAATCAGCAACACACTTGACATACAGACCATCCCACAGCAGACAAGAAATGCAAGATAGTTATAAGAAGAAACAACATGTAAAAATAGTAGAAGATTCATAAAACCAAAAGTGAAATTGTAGACTTGTCCTAAAAAAATATCCCCCTTCTCTCTCTTTTTCTTTCCCCCTGCCTCTCTCTCCCATCATCCCCACCATTGAATTCTCTGTATAGCAGAGGCTAGCCTTGAACTCCTGGTCCTCCTGCCTCCATGCCCTCACTCCTGGAATTACAGATGTGTACCACCACACACACAGTAAAGTATCAAATATGGGGGGCTGGAGAGATGACTCAGTGATTAAGAGCACTAGCTGCTCATCTAGAGGCCCAAGGTTTGATGCCCAGTGTTCACGTGGCGGCTCACATCCATCTTTAACTCCAGTTTCATGGGATTTGATGTCCTCTTCTGGCCTCCATGGGCACCAGGCATGCATGCAGTGAATATACATAAATTCAGGCAAACCACCCATACACATAAAATAAAAATAAGTCAGTCTTTTAAAACAAACAAAAAGATGCCCAATCCATTGTTAAGGAAAGTTAGGTGGTGCAATAAGAGCACTGGGCTACAAAAGTCAATGAGGTAGTATGGGAAGCTGAGAGAAATCTAAATTGAAAGACCTAAAAAGTGAGGGTTGAGAAAGACCTAGATAGCTGAGGGGCATTTACATCTGATTAGAAAGGCATAAAAGATCAGCTGGGATTAAAACGATGCCAAAGTCATTGTATTTTCATGTATGTGGAGAATAAAATAAAATTAGATTCCTTTTATAAGCAAAGTACAAAACAACTTGCAAATATCTTAAAGATCTAAATGTGAGCTAATCCTTTAAAAACTAGTTTATGTCTAATACAAAAAGAAACAGTAAAATGTTGCAATAGGAAGACATTTTCAAACTATATCAACAAAAACAGAAATCTCCAAAATGAGAAATGTCTGTGCAACCAGAGATAGCATAAACGAAATTAAGATAAACCACAAAATGAAGCATTATTGTGCATGTAACAAGCAAAACACTGAGAGTAAACAATAAGAAAACTCTTACAAATCAATTTAGAAACAGAAATAGAAAAATGAATGGAAGGTGCAAGATAGAAATTCCAAGATGAAATTAAAGGTAATATGAATATGAAAACATTGTTCTTCCTGCTTGTAATCCGGAGAATTCAAACAACACTACTATGACATATTCTTTAACCCCACCAGACTAGCAGAGATCTTTTAGTCAGAGGGTACTAAATTGCAGTGGGAAAAAGGGAAAGTAAAAGCTCTGAAATACTGCTAGTGAAAATACAAATTGTCACAAGTATTTTGAAGATCGATTTGGCAATATCTAGTAAAAAATCATGTGTGTACACCCTGACAATTCTGCATGTTAGCACAGAACTGAGAGTAGTTCTCTCTCAAGTGCACACAGGCATCAGCAAGTGTTTGTGTTCTTAAGAAGAAAAAACTGCAAAAGATAAGAGGGACAACAGCCCACCAAGGAGAGTTGAAGAAGAGAGGAGGGAGAAGCAGGCTGAGAAATAGGGTCAGATAGCACCACATGGTAAGAATTCAAGCCCGAGTGTCTCCAACACCTTGCTGTAGCTCCCAATTATTTCAAGTGGAGTTGGTTATCTGTAGAGTGGGTTCCTCCGGATGTGGCCTGTGACCCAAACTGTCATCCATACCAACTAGTGCAAAGATTTACCATGAAAACTGTTCCTTAGAAGCATGTTGACTGTGGCATAAATGGCATTCTCCTTACACTTCTCAAAGGGGAAAACAGAATTTTGCCAGCCATGTAGAGGATTATTGGCAGTCTAGAAAAGAGAAAGATAACCAAGTGGCCTGGAAGGGCTAGTTTATCCACAATGTGTCAAGACGTCCCAACTGCCTGCATGACATCTGCTCACACAATGGATCCTGCAGACAAACAAAAAGTATTAGCAAATGGGTAAAGGGCCAAGCACTTTCCATTGAGAGGCACGGAGAAGACATCACTCTAAGTCCTCTAGTAAGAAAGTCTGCTCTCACCCACAGCCGGGTGGAAAGGACCATCAACATTCATTTGGACTCTGAGTACCCTGGCAGGAAAAACAGAAGGCCATCCTGTTAAATCATTTAATCAGCCAAGGTGGGCAGCTGCCTCACAGATAATGCTGGTAGGGGACAATGAAAGACAGATGATTTACCAATTAAATGCATCAGGCTTCCCAAACGCTGGGCCCGAGGACTGGAGTGCCATGTGTTTCTGCCAGACGCAGATCTGTCTTCATAAGCAAATTAGGCTTCAAGTTTGTAACTCATATGTCCACCCCCCTCTTTTACCTCCCACCCCCATGCACACACAAAGAGGATCGCGTGTTAATGAACAAAGCTCAGACTTTTTCCATTTCTCCACTTGTCAAAAATCTCTTTCACCTTCACGACTAACAGTAAATCACACGTTCTGCTTGAGCAGGTGCTCGGGGAAAGAAAAAAAAAAAAACCTCCAAATGGCCATCCTAGGAAAGAGGCCTTTTCAGAGGCTAGGCATTCACTGTGCTGTAAAGCAGGAACGATAGTCTGTGTGGAAACGGGGAAGCTCATTCTGGTCATTCTTCTATAAATGCAGCGTCTGGTGCAGACCAGAATTCAAAAGCAAGCCCAAGCACCAGCTCCCCAGACAGAGCCACGCTGACAGAAGACTGGGAAACAGTAACAGCCAACGTTTAGAGAGGAGCTTGCAATGGGGTTTTGTGCAGGCAGAAGCATTTATTATTCTTTATGTTTGTATAATTATTATACCATTTTATATTTTTAATATTATTTTTATTTGACAGATGGGAATCAGAGAAGTTGAATATTTTTTCTAAGTTCATACAAAGAAGACTTGTTTCCCTGTTATTAAAAAGAAAGGTAAGTATCAGATGGGGGAGATTAAGGATCAAAAATGAAAAAAAAAAAAAGACAGATAAATGAAAAGTAGAACCAGGAAAAAATTGAAGAGGAAAGAGTGCATTAAAAGAAAAATATATTCAGAGGTTTAGAGTAGGGGCATTTGTTCACTTCAGTTTTGCTCAGAAAGCAGGCCACATTCCACTTTGTCTGATTGATTGATTGATTGATTGATTGATTGATTGATTGATTACAGGAAAGAAGACATACAGTCATAGAATGGACATTGAAATGTCAGCTGATGAACCAGACAAAAGACGATCCCTGTCTAGCAAATGTTCCCAAACATAAGATAGTACATGTGAACAAATGATTCCTAGAAGCAATTGATCTCAAAGACACAGTTTTATCAACAAGCAATGGAGTGAAGAGAGTTTCCTCCTCTTTGTTGGTAGGATTAGCCTTTGGTCCTCTCAGCACCACAGGTACTGTTTGGAGCAACAGGAAGAACACAGGGGAAAAAAGAGGCCACTGGGTTTCCAGTGCTGTGCTGGGTACCCCTCAGGAAGCTCCTGGGGTGGTCTTGTCAAGATCTGCCTTAGGCACCTGGAAGACTATGTCCTGCAGGGAAAGCTCCCTGAATACATGTAGCCTTTATTATCCCATCATGTCCGTCTTCTAGAGGTGCTGCCAGTGTCTTGGTAAATACACAAGCATGGAAACTGATGGGCATATTTTCTATAAAACTTCCTGTCATCTTTATCAGTTTTCTAAAGGAATTTTAGGCCAGTTTTTGAGTTAGGAAGGACAGAGAACGATGACATTAATGTTGTTTAGGTTCTAGCATGAAGACAAGAATCAAGGGTGAATCAAAAGAAGTACAACAGTCTCCATGTGCCCTGGTAGTAACAGGCAAATCATCAGGCTATTGATGCTGGAATATATATGAGATTATTTTTTAAGGAAATATTTTGAAAATAGCACAGAAGGAAGTTCTCAGGTAAGTCTGAGCCAGTGAGCCTGTGAGAAAATCACAGGCGGTGAGGACAAGCAGAAGTCTCTCTTACTAACTTTATGTGAGCTTGTGTAAGGAAAGGAATGCACTTAAAAAATAAACACAGATGATGTCTGTACAATGGTAGATTCATTGGTGTGTACTGTCTGGAATAGGGGAATAGGAGCCCTGTATCAGTCCTTTGAAGCATTTTCCCTGCATGATGATATTTCTACCAAATGGCCAGAGATTGTCTGATGTGATCAGAACAGAGGCTGGGAACACAGACAATGTTCTCCTGCTGTGTACAAAAGGTGGTGTTGCTGCTTCTGGGGTATGGCATTGCCTTAGTGCATAGGACATATATGTGAGAAAGACTCAGAGGTATTCTGCAGAAAAGCCTGAAGAGCCTCCAGGAAGATAAAAAAGTGAATGTGGAGTTAATGGTCTGTCTGTAAACACAAAGGGTGCAGAGTTCTTTCGTACAACGTGGTGCATGAAAGGGGATAAGTACTGAGGCACACACAGGCACTCTCTAGTAAAGTCTGAAGTTGAAGGAAAGAATCTTAAGAGTATAAAGGTACTGGTTCTGAATCTGCTGCTAAGTAGCTGCTTGACTGTGAGTAGTCCTTATAATCTGTACTGAACCTCTCAAATAGAGATTGGGGTACACTGGCTTTCACTGAGACAGTACTATGAACTCCATGAAAGTGAGAAAGCAGGGAAACAATCTGTATCTTAAAACCTTATAAACCAGTCACAGGCTGGGTGGTGGTGGTGCACACCTTTGATCCCAGCACTTGGGAGGCAGAGCCAGGCAGATCTCTGTGAGTTTGAGGCCAGCCTGGTCTACAGGGTGAGGTCCAGGGCAGGCACCAAAACTACAATGAGAAACACTATCACGAAAAAACAACCAACCAAACAAACAAACAAACCAAAAACCAAAAAACAAACCAGTCACAAGACAAAATATGATGCTGTTTCTTTTTAAAAATACCAATCAGGGTGAGGCAAACACAGAATTTGGACATAAAAACTTAGAGAAAGAAATTTACCAAATGAAATAAACTCATTAGCCACCGAGAAGGGTGAGTGTGTGTGTTTTTATTTACAATATCAATGTCATTGATGTCTTCTTAGAAAGAAGCCAGGGAATAACTTTTGACTGTAAAAGACAGCATTTAACATTGAACAATTGAATAATAAATAAAATTCTTTCTCTCACCTTCCCAGAGCCATTTGCCCTAGACAGGGAGAAGAAATCACAAGAAGCCTGTTCAGCACCCTGAAAACCTTGCAAGCTGAGATGGACACATACTCACCTGCCCAAAGCAATTTGTCCTGGGCAGAGAGAAGAAACCACAGGCCCACCCCATGCCTTGAGGCACCGGGTGGTCAGGTGCCATTATGGTGAGCAAATATATGGTAGTTTATGGGGGAGAGAGAGGCAGAATGATTCATATCCTGTGTAGAGAGGCAGACTTGAAAAGGGGAAGGTGGTGAGGAACAGGCTGATGTGAGAAGCCTATTTGCCACCCAGGGCTATGGTAAAGTCCAGTCCTGGGCTGCTGCCAAGGGCCATGTCTGGGTCCATGGTCTTGCCACAGCCTTGGTCTGTGTTGATGTCCATGGCTCCTGTTACCACCACAGGCAGTGAGGCTGTCCAGTGTCTGGGCCACCACATGAGGCCATGTTGGTGCCCAAAGGCCATGCCACCACAGGGACCATCCCGATCTGAGTGGCCTAAGCGACTACCTGGGGTCATGGAGAAGTCCAGGCTTGAGCTGCAACTGAGGGCCATTTCTGGGTCCATGGACTTACTACAGCCTTGATCTGTGTAGATGTCCCTGGCTCCTGCTGCCATCGAAGGTTGTATGGATGCCCTGAGTCTGAGCTACCACTTGTGGCCATGTTGGGGTCTGGGGATATGCTGCTGCTGGGGCCATACTGACGTGAGTGTGACCTGCTCTGCCACCCACAGCCATGCTGTTACCTGGGCCCGAGCTGCTGCCAAGGGCCTTATCTGCATCAATGGCCCTACTACAGCCAGGGTCTGCATTGATGTCAATGGCTTTAGTCACCACCAAAGGCAATGCAGATGCCTGGGTTCTGGGCCAATACCTAAGACCATGTTGAAGCCAAAGGTCATGCTGTCACAAGGGCCATACAGATAGGGGTGGCCTCCACAGCCACAGGGAGTCATATTGACCCCTGGGCCAGAGCTGTGGCCAGAAGCCATGTCTGGGTCTGTGGCCATACCACAGCCAGGGACTGTAGTTGAGTTTTCTCCAGCCCCACCCAGGCCCACAGCTGCACAGACCCAAATAAACACACGGAGGCTTATATTAATTAAAACTGTATGGCCTAAAGGCTCAGGCTTCTTGCTAGCTAGATCCTACATCTTAAATTAACCCATTTTTATAAATCTATACCTTGCCATGTGGCTCATGGCTTACTGGTATCTTTATATCTTGCTTCTCATGGTGGAGGCAGCTGACAGCATCTCTTGACTCAGCCTTCCACTTCCCACAATTCTCCTTTCTGCTTATCCCACCGATACTATACTTCCTGCCTGGCTACTGGCCAATCAGCATTTTATTTATCAATCAATCAGAGCAACACATTCACAGCATACAGAAAGACATCCCCAGCAAGGGACTATGCTAAGGTCCATGGTTCCTGTTACCATCACAGGCCATGTGACTGCCTGGCATCTGGGCTGCCATCTGGGGCCATGCTGGAATTCAGGGACCAGACTGCTACTGGGCCCATGTTGATCTGAGAGGCCTGCACTGCCACCCAGAGCCATCTTGACATCCAGGCCTAAGCTACTGCTTATGGCAGTGTCTGAGTCCATGGTCCTGCTACAGCTGGGGTCTGTATTGATGCCCTTTGCCTATGTTACCACAGGGGCCCATTCAAACCATGTATTGGACCATGTATTGAAGTACGAGGGCCTTGCTGAGCTGGTCTCACCCTTCACTGGCTCAGGGAGAACCACCCCCATTTCACTAGAGAGCTGACCCTGCCCTTCACAGGCCCTGGGATAATAGACCTCACTGCTACCACACAGACCACATCCAAGGCTTTATGTGGGCACTCCCCAATATCTACCCAACTATGACCTACTGAAGCATGTAAAGGGACTAGTCCTATGGAACCATAGCCACAGGCTCTCCATGACTTGGGGCAAAAGCAGGATATCTGAGAGGAGTTTCAGTCAGGGTCCAGTATTGATGGTGTACCAGAAGTCAGAGGCCTTGAACCTGATCAACAACATATTAAACAATGAACATTTGCAATTAAAGTTGTATGGACAAAGAGTATACTGCATATACAAAGAGTATACAGCAGTTCCCAATGCCACCAAGAATAATGAATCACCTGATGGAGGTGACAGAGGTGGAAAAAATGGAGATACATGGTATGGTTTTTTTTTTTTTGTTTGCTTTTTTGTTTTTTTCATTTGTTTTGTTTGTTTTTAATTTAATGTTCTTATTTGCATTTTTATTTTCTATTTTATCTTATATTTATTTGCTGTGGGATGGTCTGTATGTCAAGTGTGTTGCTGATTGGTCAATAAATAAAACACTGATTGGCCAGTGGCTAGGCAGGAAGTATAGGCAGGACAAGGAGGAGAATAAAGCTGGGAAGTGGAAGGCTGAGAGAGAGACACTGCCAGCCGCCACGATGACAAACAGCATGTGAAGATGACGGTAAGCCACGAGCCACGTGGCAAGGTATAGATTTATAAAAATGGATTAATTTAAGCTGTAAGAACAGTTAGCAAGAAGCCTGCCATGGCCATACAGTTTGTAAGCAATATAAGTCTCTGTGTTTACTTGGTCGGGTCTGAGAGGCTGTGGGACTGGCAGGTGAGAGAAATTTGCCCTGACCGTGGGCCAGGCAGGAAAACTTTAGCAACATTTATTATTATTATTTTCAGTTTTTCTTTGTTGGGGGGACACTACAAGGGTAAAGGGTGGATATGGATGGACTAGGAAATGAATAGGATTGGGGCACATGATATGAAATTCCAAAGTAATCAATAAAAATTATTAATAAAAGAGAAACAAAAGTCTTTCATGGATCTAGGAAAATCATTTGCTTGACAGTTTCACAACAGCACATGTTTTTAAAAAAGTGTAACATTTGTGATAGAAGGAGTGTGACAGGTAGACTTAAGGAAAGAGATTTTAAGAGAGGACTGTTGATGGAACCCATGCAAGAGGGGCCTGATCTTAAATTTGGATCCATTTCATATTTCTAGTCAGAAGGCTTGCTGGATTGTTGTCTATCTTTTTTCTTTTAAGGATTGTCCTGAAGATGGATTAGAAAGAATTAGAATAAAGAGGCTGTTTCAATGGCCATGCTAATAAAATGCTAGAGCTGCCATGAAAGAAGAGGTGAGTGGGGAGAAGGGAAGTTCAGCATTTCATTCCTAAAGTGAAGAAGACAGGCAGCCAAATACTTAGCCAAATTTCTCAAGCAGCATGCTTGAGTGGGAGAGGATCTCAAAGACAGCATTTTTCTGGAGACAAGGACACTGCTGACCTTGCAAAGCTTCATCTAGGAGCTGGTTGGGGGTTCTGCTGGAGAAGGCTCAGGCTTGGCCTCCATACTCCTCTCAGTTTATTTTTTCTCCTCTGTGGTTAGCACCCAAGCCACATTTTAAAGAAACATTGGGTAAGTACAATTTCCATTCCAAAGATGAAAACATGAAATTATCTAATTCAGGGACCATTCCAATGACCAAATCAAATCAATACCTGGTTTATCTGATCAACTGCATGGAAACTGGCCATTATGATGGCAGAGGGAAGAGGAACATTCAATAAAAAATGATTGATTCATTGTTCCCTATAAAGGGAACATAGATGTGGATTTTATTTCAAATGATCTGGGTGAGAAAATAAAAGCCGTGTAAGCTCCGAGGAAATGAGTGTTTTTTCTTTCTTGAAATAACTCAATTTCCATACGTGATTTCATAAGTTGAGCACAGCACACAGGGTGGGTATTCCATCTCAGTTTCTCTTGCAGGTTGCTTTGATCTTCCTGCTCTCCTGGCTCAGAAGAACTGGAGGAACATGGAGGGATTCCCAGTTCTCCTTGGTCCCACACTCCCCTGCACTTCCTGATTGCTGCTGAAAATTGAAATAAGGAAATGACACTGGGACAAATATTGGGGCATTTTCAATCTGTTAGGACAAGAAAATATTTGAATTCTTGCTCATGAAAATGTCTCCTTTCCTCGTTTAACTAAAAAAGGTTGATTTGTTGTTGTTGCTTTTGTTGTTGTTGTTGTTTGTTTTCTGTTTTGTTTGGTTTGGTTTTGTTTTTACAAAAACATGTAAAGATTCCCCCCACCCCCCAGTGTTTGGTCTTTAAAATTGAGCCCTTGAGGTGCAATTGTTGACATATTCACTTTACCCCAGAACATCCCATATATAGGACACCAATTGTAAATGTAGAAACATTCTAGACCCTTCTCTGCCTTGCACAGAATTAGTAATTCAGGGAAACATTTTAATGCTTCTGAGATTGTAGGAGATTCTGAACTGGAGGATTCTGGGAATAAATAGGGATAATACTTCGTCTAATTCTTCTATTATACAGCTGATAGACAAAGGGCTGGTCAGAGCAATTGCTTCCAAAGTCTCGTGGTTGATGGTAACCTGCTGGGACTGAGACCCTGGAACTTGACACCTCAATACATGCCCTGCTCCATGTACCTTGAAGCCTTGGGGGAGGCAATGAGAAAGCATGGCAACTTCTCTTCCAGAAACAATGAAGCAAAGCAAGTCCTCAGAGAAGCTAACAACCTCACTGGCATTCTCAGACTAATTCCGGCACCCAACAAACACTGACAGCTGCTGTGGAACACTCCGGCACAAGCAGAGCATTCCCACGAGGTGCACTCACTGATTCTCCATGTCAGAACTCTCTCCTTTTACATTAAATGTGTGGAAAGGATTCTACAACCTGTGGATGTGCTTATTAGTCTCAGAATTCTAAAGTGATGTAGCCAGAACTCAACCAGTGTCCAGTGACACCCGCTGAGTGTTTACTCACAATAAAACATATCACATTCCCTCAAGTAATCACATCACTGAGAGGACTAGTATCTCTTGCCACAATCACAAAGGAAACCTCAGGAGATGATTAGTGAAATGAAAATTCAAACCACACTGGAATTTCTAGATTGGGTTTTATTTCTTCTAGAAGAACAATTTCTCCATATTTGGCAGCCCCTGAACCATACGCATGCACTTGGAGCTTGCACAGAGTTTACAGGGGATCCAGTACACTTCATGCCTTCCAGTGGAGATGGATACAAGATGGTATCCAGTGGTAGAAGAGGAAGAGATTGGAAGGGTGTGTCTTGGGATTCAAAAGCTGGTTGAGAACCTGCTGCCTCCCACTCTTTATTCCCTTCATAACTCAAGCTTTGGCATGCAAAGTGATTTAAATAAATAATAAAATGATGGGAAGTTTACCCCCTCTGAGAGAAATTAGTAGAAAACATTGACATGTTGATCCAGTCAGTGAAATTTGAGAGAAATTTGGAAATATCCCAAGTTTTCTGGAGGTGGTGGACTTCTCAAGTTCTAGTTTTTAGACTTCATTATTAAGCCCAGGGAAGTACTTGAGGTAATCACCAAGTTTTAAATTTTTCATGCATCTTTAATTTCTGGCTAAATACAAGGAGCCCCATTGTCACAGTCTGCCCTCCACTGCTTGTGTGTGCATGGACATATATGCATATGTGTGTGGGGGCACGTAGAGACCATAAGACAACCATCCTCTTGTTTTTGGAGATGGGTTTCTCATTGGCTTAGAGATCACCAAGTAGGCTAGGCTGGCTGGCCAGCAAACCCCAGGGATTCATCTGTCTCCACCTACCTAGTATTTGGATTACAGATATGCAATGCCACATCAGACATTTTATTTTAGTAATGGGGGTCAAACTTAGGTCTCTGTGCTTGTGTGTCAAGTTCTTTAGCTACTGAGCTATCTCCCCAGCCCTTCAAATTCATTACTTATTTACTTACATATAGAATGGCCCTTTTAGCCAAATATAACTTTGTAATACCAAATATTGGCATTTGGAAAAAAATTGCTCTTAAATAATACAGCTCTTCCAAATGCTAGCATGTCTCACTATTCAGTGTTAGAAGCTCCCCCATTGATATTGCCATTAATCTCATCACAGAAGTTGTGCTATGTAGTTTTATGTTGACACAAGGCTAGAGTCATTTGGGAAGAGGGACACTGAATTTAAAAAAAAAAAGTCTCCATAAGATTGACCTATAGGCAAGTCTTTCAGGCATTTTCTTGATTAACGGTTAATGTGGAATGGTCCAGCTCACTGTGTATGGTGCCACCCATGGTTCTTCATTGTATAGAAAGCAGGCTGAGCAAGCCATGTAGAGCAAGCTAATGAGCAGCATTCCTCCATGGTTTTTGCTTCAGTTCCTGCCTCTGGGTTCCTGCCTTGAGTTCCTGTCCTGACTTTCTTTGATGATGGATTGTGATGCAGAAGTATGAGATGACACCAATGCTTTCATCCCCACAATGCTTTTGGTTATTGTGTTTTATCACAGCAACAGAAACCATTACTAAGGCAGAAGTCTTTAGGTATCATAGGCTATCGAGCTTTGGTAGGAAATGTATGTTTTTTGCTAGAATTCTACCTTTGCTTAAAGGCACAAATATTATCACTAGCAAAAAAAAATTTGTTTTATTCTTTGAAGTATGAGGGTAATTTCATTCATTTTCATAGATGTGTCTACAAATACCTAAGTCTCAGTCACAACCATGACAACACACAAAAAGAGACTGATTTGGCTCATAGCTCAGCACATTGCAGTTGCTTGTGTCTACGAAAGCCATTGTGGTTTGATATGTATGTGTGCCTTTTATAGATATTTCCATTTTGTCAAACAAACTGACCACTAAACATAAATATACCACTGGTTTCAAATGTAATAACATTTTTAATTTTACATTTTCAACAAAAAACATTATGAAATTAAACTGAATTTTGTCTTCTATAACTCTTCTATTTTTTTCTGTCCTTTCTCACTGCTTCTTTGAGTACAAGGCAGGGAAGAATCTCATGACTAATAATATATTTCGGTGGGTTTCCTTTAATAAGTATTAGAGTGATTATATTTGAGCCATAATTTTTGTGCACTGCCAACATAGTGAAAAATAGTTTTATCATCATGCAAAGAGTTTTGAGAATAAAATAAAAGTGCTTTAAACACCTATATGTAAAGTGAATGAAATAAGAAATAAACTCACAGGCTTCATAAAAACTAACTCAATATGAATAAGAGAGTCAAGTGTGTGCTGAAGACAACATGAGGAGGCATCTAGATGATACCTGAACATGACCTATGAGTGAGAGAATTAAGGTCACTGCATTAAAATTAAAATCTCCTGCTCTGTGAAGAACTGTCAGGAAGATGAATAGGACAAGTGCTATACTAGATATTTAAAAATATAAATTTAGTAAAGAGAGATCTGAGAAGGAACTATTGAGAACTCTGGAAACTTAATGAGGAAACAGACAAGTTAGTTAAAACTTGGCCAAAGATCTTCATAGACAGCTTGTCAAAAATCCATGGGTGACACAAGAATATGTTGAGATGCTCTGCAGCATGTGTCCCAGGGAAATGCTGTAGGCTCAAAGGACAAAGACATTCTGCTACACATCTGTGAGAATGGTCAAGATCCACAGCACTGACAGCACCAAAAATAGGAGGAGGCAGAGCACAGCCATGTACACACATGGATGGTGGGGAGGTGGAATGATACAGCTTTTTAGGAAACTGCAATAATAACAATCAAATCTGCTCTCAGTGATACCGTAATTACTCACCATATCCATACATACATATCCATACATACTATACACACAGGGAAGGCCTCCTGACATTCTTCCCTCTAATTAAATTTTATATCCTTTGACTAACATCCCACAACTGCCCACTCCCCAGCCTCTGGTCACCATTCTCTGCCTCCTATTCTGGCTTTTTCAGATCCACACAGATATGTAATCAGTCTGTGCTTCTTTCTATATGTCAGTCCTCTATCCTTCAACATAACACCCTTCAGGTTCATCCAGGTCATCATGAAGGTTAATATTTTATTTTTTCTTAAGGCTAAATCACATCCCACTGTGGATACTGACATATTGTCTTAATCCATTTATCAGCTGATGGACACTACTGTGATTTCAGTTACTGTTAGTAATACCACTATGAAAGTAGGCATTCAGACCTCCTTCAGCATTCTAGTACCAAGTAGGGGACTATTATATTATATGTGTGCTGTGAATGTATTTCTGTATGCTGTGAATATGTGTTGCTCTGGCTGGTTGATAAATAAAGTTGTTTGGCCAATGGCAAGGCAGCTTAGAGGCAGACAGGAAATCCAAACAGATAGACAAGGAAGAGAAAGGGGAGCAGGGAGGATGCTGCTGGCCGCTGCCAGGTGAAGCAAGATGTAGAAGTATCAGTAAGCCACAAGCCATGTGGCAAAGTATAGATTTATAGAAATGAGTTAGTTTAAGAGCTAGCTAGTGAGTAGCCATTAGGCCATATAATCTGTAAATAATATATGACCCTGTGTGTTTATTTGGGTCTGAGTGGGACAAAGGAAAAGCTTCAGTTACATATGTGTGTTCTGTTTCATTTTTTAAAGACTTCCTGAGTTGGTCTCCATGAAAAGTTTCAACAGCTGTGAAGGAGAGACAGACTGGGAGAGAGAGAAGTTACACCTCTCTAGGGCACTGGGCATGTGTGGCATGTGTTGGGCATTCTTCAGCTCTGCTAAACACAGTTAAGTGACTGTTAATGTCAACAGCAAGTTCTTATTATAGCATTCCTGATATTTGTTTTACTATAAATAATCAAAAACATCAGGAATGGGGTAATCTGGATCCCTAATTGCTGTTAGATTCTTCCCTGATGTCCTGGTTGTGTTGACTGTTAGTGGAGACACTGACAGAGTACCCTCAAGCCAGCACTGACTGTACTGAATACAGCAGTGGTTCTCAACCTTCCCAATGCTGCAATCCTTTAATACAGTACCTCATGTTGTGGTGACTCTCCAACCATAAAATTATTTTCATTGCTACTTCATAACTGTAATTTTGCTACTGATTATGTTATGAATCATAATATAAATGTCTCTGTTTTCCAATGGTCTTAGTTGACCCCTGTAAAAGGGTCATTCGACCCTAGGGGGTTGTGACCCACTGGTTGAGAACTGCTGCTCTATAGACACCATGTGAGAGCTACGAAATACTGCAACTGCTTGGTGCTGAAGCGCAATGCGAGCTCACTGCCATCATTTTCCAGCTGTCATCAGAAGCCTAGCCCTAGGAGTCTGCTCATGACTCTTGTGGAAGAGCCTCTCCTGGCTGAACCCAGATTCCTTTCTGGGTAGAGAATGAGGACCTCTCACTGACTGGCCTGTGTGCCTTGGACTTGTATTTCCATTGTGGTTAATGGAGCTGAGTAGCAAGGCTGTACATTTGTGGGTCTCCTGTCTTTGGTGTGTTTATTCGCTTTCTCGCTGTTAACATTTTGTATTCTTTATCTATTTTATTTGCATATATTTTCTCTATTCTTGGGTTGTTTCTTCATTTTGCTCATTTACCATGCAGTGCAGAAGCCTTATATTTTGAACAATCCATTAGTTTCCTTTAGGCTTTGTTGCCAATGCTTTTGAGTCATATTAAAAAGTATCAATTCGAAGAATAATGTCATAGAGCATGCCCCATGTTTGCTTGCAGTACTTTTATAGTTTCTGGCTAGTGTTTAAGTCCTCAACATATCTTGAATTGACTTAAGTTTATCTTAATTTATTTTGATTTTTGCATGTGAAGTAAATAGAAGTCTAATTTCATTCTTTTGCATGAAAATTATGTTCAGTTTTCTCAGCAACATTTATTGAAGGGACCAACCTTTTCTCCAATCCATATTGTTGGCATTTCCATCCAAAATAAACTGATCACAAAATTATAAATTTATCTTATGTTCTTGAATCTGCACATGTTTTATATCATGCTGTTTTGGTGACTGGAGCTTTTTAGTATATTTTGAACTCAGGTTATGTGAAACCTCCAGGTTTGTCCTTTTTGCTCAAGGTTGTTTTAATCATTTGAATTTTTTGTGAGTCTACATAAAACTGTGGGTTGATTTCTTCCAGCATCTCTGGAAAATGTCACTAGAATTTTTATAGCTATTGTATTGAAACTGCAGGTCTCTTTTTGGAAAATGTAGATATTTTAACAACATGAATTCTTCCAACCTATGAGCACAGTTTCTTTTTTCATTTAGTTGTTTTTCCTTCAGTTTATTCCTTTAAAACCTTATAGATTTTCAGGTATATGTCTTTTATTTACTTGATGAAGTTTACTGGGATGTATTTATTTGATGTCTTCCTAACTATGATAAGTGAGATTGTTTTCTTAATTTCCTTTCCATTGTTAGTATGCTTCGATATTTGTGGATTGCCTATGCCTTCTGCAACTGAATTCCTTTGTTACTTCTGACAGTTTTTTGTTGTCCTTGTTTGTTTTTTGGTGGAGTTTCAGATTTTTTTCCAATATGATATCATGTAATCTGCAAACAAAGACAAATTGTTTTCTTTCCAATTTGCTTGGCTTTTTTTTTCTCTTAGACTAATTGCTAGGACTTTCAGTGCGCATTGAATAGAAGTAGCCAAGTAGCTACCCTTGTCCTACTTAGAGAAAAAAGTTTTCCTCTTTTACCCCACAACATAGCATTAGTGCTGAACTTGCCACACACTGGCCTTCCTAGATTGAGATCCCTCCTTTTATAACTCTTGTTTAGAGATTTATCATGGAAGAAGGGTGTTAAAATTTATCAAATACTTTTCTGCGTAGATTAAATGTTATCTTTATTTCTTAATTACATACCCCTAACCTGTGAAGATGTGGGTTCACGGTGGTATGAATTAACTCAGAAGAGGGTAGTACTCCAGAGCTTGTAACAGGAAGCAAGCATGGGTTCTTGTTCCTACTCCATCTTTATGCTGACAAGAAAATAAAGAGCAGGTATTCTCCCCTCTCTGCATCCGTTTTCTTTTGTGTAGGGTGAAATCTTGCAGGTGAACAGCATCTTTTAAATTTTTGTAAAAAAAAAAAAAAAAAAAAAAAAAAACCAGAAATCTGTGAAACTGACTTCCCGGTTAAACTGATGCAGGTTAAGGCACTGATGTGAACAGAGAGTCTGAGACTCCTTTTCCCAAGGCAGCTGAGAGGTTTTTGTTTTGTTTTGTTTTATCTGGAAGGTACTAGAAACAAGTACTTTTTTAAAAAATGAAGTACAGTAGCTGAGTTTCCCTTCTAGACCAAATAATTCATGAGCTCAGAGTGTAGGACATGACACAAAAGAACCAACAGATCTAGAATAAAGGAAGGAATATTTGGGCACTCTGACACAAGATGTAGGCACATCTATATACTGTTCAGATGATAGAAATAGGGTGTTGATGAGACTCCAAAAAGAAAAGGGCAATTCAATTTGTCTTAAGTCACAGGGAATAAGAAGGAACAGCAGATGGAAACTGCATGAAGGAATGGAGGGACAGACCAGGAAAGAGACTAAATGTGTGGTTTTCTTGGACATGTAACCTAAGAGAGGAGCCCCCGAGGAACCTGCTAGAGATGGTCTGTGGTTCCTTCCAAACACAGAAGCATCTTTTCAGTGCATGAAGATAAAGCAGTGGGAACCTGCTGATAATCTAAACCCTAGTTTTCATCCTGGAAGCTAGGAAGTCTGGGGAGCTCAATCAACGCATCACTCAAACTTGAGGAAACTCACGTCCTTCTTCAGAGAGCCTGTTTCAGTTTTAAATTCTGTTCTCAATGTCACTGTCTGGTCCTTGGCACAATCCACCATGTCAATGAGAATTTCTCTTCTGTCTCCTTCCCTCCTCTCCACTCCCTACCCCCTCCTCACCTCCTCTCTCCTCCCCTCCCCTCTCCTCCTCCCCCCTCCTCTCCTCTCCGCACACCTCTTCCTCTTGTCTTCCTTCCTACCCCCCTCCTTCTCCCATCATATAATATACAAGAGAGATGGATGTATATAGATTACAATTTTAGAAAGAGTGCTTTGCTGATCTTTTAAGGAAACAACAACAATGGATAACAAGTTAAATAGTTAAAGCTGCTAAGATCTTTCATATTTCAAAGGCCTTTTAAATGTGTGTCATCTTTGGTCAACAGCTTTAGAATGCTAACAAGCAACTTTCACAAAGTGTTATTAGGGGTCCTAAGTTTTATTCTCTTTTAATTCTTTTTTTTTATTTTTAAATTTGGTTCCTCTGTGGTGAGGAGGGACAGAGACTATGTATCTTTAAATAATAAAAAAATTCATTGTAATATTCTCATAAACATCATCCTTGGCCCTGCCATTGCAAACTTTAACAGCCTAGCAGCTAGAGAAGCAAGCAGGGCAAACAATACAAGAGTCATTATTGTAACTAAATTAGACCGTTTGTTTTCTTTCCCTCAAATCAAATTGTGTAGGAGCTGCTTTATTGCAAAACAGACATTAAAATTCCAGCAAGACCTCAGAGAGAAAGTAATTTCTATTTTATCAGTGCTGTAAAGCTGTCTTTATGTTCTGAAGCAGGAAATACTGCGAAGATATTTATAGCTTCAGCTCCAAAGCCAGTTTGAATAGAAATGTTAGTGGTCGCCAGGCTGTCATGCCGCTCGGCAGAGCAGGGAATTTCAGAGAATTTGTGAATTACTGCTTCGGTCTTGACAAGTCTCTCAGTGAGGCTGGTGTGTGTGTCTGGAGCTGTGTGGTGTTAGTGGAGATAATGATTAAATCCTTGGATTGGCTTAAATGGGAGATTTAAATGATATTCTAGAGCTAATCGCTTGCACTCACCAAGTTGTCCTGGAACAAAGATGAGGTTTCTAACTTTGCCACTCTTTGCTCTTGGAGTCCAAGATGGACGTTTTCCTCCTCCTCCTGCTCCCTCCTCCACCTCTGAGCCTTGACCAGTCCACCCAGCCCAGGGCTCCTTAGCTGTCAGCATTGTTCACTGGGTTTTGACAGTTACTTCTTCCCTGGGGTCTGTTGAGTTGATTCCTCCTTATAACTTATGTTTACCTCAGATGTTCCTGTGGAATGGGCTGGGATTCCATCAACATTATCACCTACACTGTGGAGGAGTGTCCTTGCTTTACTAGGGGGAAGAACTGAAGCCTCTGGAGATGGACTGGAGGACTGTCGGGGTTCCCTCATGTTCACCAGGAACAAGAGAAGCTTCATGAAGGAGGTCTAGCCAGCCTTTAGAGCTAATTCTTACAAAAGTCTAACAACAGATAGAGACTTTATATAGCTCTCCAGGGTGACCCTGTGCTAGCAGGAGGCTAAGTCATGCTGAGCCTGAATACTTCTCTGTCCTGAAAGCAGTGTGGGTGAGGACAGTCGCTCAGAATCTCCACCTGTCTTCAGAATGAAGGGGACTGTGGAAGTGTGCAGTATTCTCTTTAATAAAGCTGTTCAAATATAATCCAAAGGGTTTTACTTTCTTCTCATGGATCAAGGGTTTGATTTATTCCATGCTGCTCATCACCTGACTGTTCAGGTCAAAGACAAAATTTAATTCCCCATGGAGCAATTACACACTGTGGATTACCCAGAAACACACCACGAGAAGCCTTATTAAATGAGGAGCCTGCTTCTGCTCATAAGCAGCATTTGGTAAGAGATGGAGATACTTTTAAAACCTAAGTTGAGATAGAACTCCCTGCTTTGGGGAGTGTCCAACCACATGGGAATGTATCCATGTTCTGCACTCACTACCAAATCCCAGAAATCCGGCTGAATCCTGGAGATCTCTGGTGCAATCCCCCATTGCAAACTCAGGTCCTTCCCCTCAGGCTCTGTTCTCTTGGCTCTTCTTTTTTATCAGTCCAAATGTAGCCAGGAGCCCCTCTGGCTATTCTGCACTCAGATGTGTCTAGTCCAAGATCAGTGGCACAGAACATGCACTAGATTCCAAACACATATTAGCAAAAAGTAAGAACTAACTCAAAAGGTTTTTTTTTAGATAGATTATATAGTGAAGGCATAATCTATATTGAATCACTAGATATTTTAACAATAATTTAGTGGGTTTAAAAAAATCTGGTCATGAGAAGTTTTTTAAGGGGACACATAGATTGGTGGACATATTAAGCATCTAAATAAGGCAGAAAAGAGATAAGGTTGTATCTGTGAATAAGGACATGACTTCTACCTACTGTCTACTTAGATGGGCTGCTCTTATGTTTGGGGGAGCAATATGAATTAAGGATAAAATCTAAGCAGGAGGTACTAGGCTGGGGAGCGGTGCAGTTGTCAAAGTGCTTGCCTTGCGATCATGAAGAACTGAGTTCGATCTCAGCACCTATGTAAAAACACCTGTGCATGGTGATGTATTCACAGCACAGGGCAAGTGAAGACAGGCTGAATCCTGGGGCTCAGTGTCTAACCAATATAGCCTAACTGCTGAGCCCCAGATTTCAAAAATAAGGTGAAGATAAACTGAGGAAGACACCTGGCCTACACATGCATACATGTACATACACACCCCTCCACATGCAATTGTACACCCACACATACACACAGGATGTACTATTAAATGCCACTGTTTACAGAAATGATTTTCAACCCCTTGAGCTGGTCTTTGGAGTTGCACTGCTTGCTTGTGAAAAACCCGTCTACACCATGAATTTAATAGTTCCCTTAGGTGATTGTCCACACTTGGATTTGTCCTCACTGCAGTCCTCTGAGACTTCAGAAGCAGGGTACTGCTTGACTGAGTAATAGCCACTGAGGACAGGTGTACCTCCAAAAGAAGTTTGAAGGGTGATAGGACAACCAGCTGGAGATTATTACACCAGGGCATGGACTGAACTGCTAGCCCAGGGCAAACATAGACAAGTCAGGTCATTGTGGGGTCATGGTGGAGTTTTTGATTCCAACTTAGCTTAGTTGTCACTGAACTTCTCTGGATTCCCTTTTGAACTCAAATGCAAAACAGAACCCTACATTAGTTACCTTCATGTGGTCTTAGTGAGACATTATACTTTCTATCATGTTCTATGACAGTTCCCACCAATCTTAGTAATGATGGGTAAGGGACACTCAGGAAAAAATGGTAAGTTCATAAATGGTGGACTTTTTCTGATGCAATACTAAGCAAATTCATTAAGGCTAATGTAGATGTAACCAACCTTCTTATTAAATAAGAAACACAGAACCAATGCAAAGAAGAAAGCCAAGAGGTCAGAGCTAAGAGCAAAAACCTTACCCTTCCTCCTGCAGTGGTCCTACCTCTCCAAACCAGAGCTACCCCTGTGTTAAAGTCTTTACATAGAGTTCCTGTTCTGCCTTCTCATTGGTTGTAAACCCAACCACATGACCGCCTCGTCACGGCCTGTCTGTATAGGCCTCCAGGTTTTCCATGATTAGTATTGAGATTAAAGGCATGTGTATCCAATAATGGCTGTATCCCTGAACACACAGAGACTTACCCAGCTCTGCCTACCAAGTGCTGGGATTACCAGCGTATGCCACCACTGCCCTGCTTTCCTATGGCTTGCTAATAGCTCTGACCCCCGGGGAACTTTATTTATTAACATACAAATAACATTTTAATACAAATAAAATATCACCATAGGCTAATCAGGGTTACAACACTGAGCAGGTTTCTGCAGCTAGTGTGACAACATGAACCCAGATCCTTCTGACTCATGGACTGATGCTCCTCGAGAGACTGTAATACCAGCCAAAACTGTGAAGTGCACGCTAAGAGCAAGGTCATGTGACTGAAGTTAAGACACAGAAACAGGCAGCTGTGGGTCTCTATAAAGAGATACTCAAGAGTTATTCTGCTGGTTTCCATTCTCCATTTTTATTTTGCAATTGTGTCCTATCACACACACACACACAGGATTCAAAACTTATGTTCTGTGTTTACAGATATTTATGAGTTCTTTCGTGGTTCATGAGCTATCAAGTTTTTGAGTATTGATACATTTCCTCCTGAGGCATAGGAACATTTCATTGGGGAACCAAAAGAAACAGTCTGTTGAGTGAATATATTGAGCTAACAGTTGCACATCCTCTCACAACATCATGACATTATACAGGCTGCAAGGCAGGAGTTCTGTTGTGTTTCATGCCCACCCACTCTTATATGTATTAAATTCTTATTTAATTCCAGTCTTTCACTATTTAAATATTTTTAATTTCCCTCACCATGTCTGCCCACACACCATGATGTCCCACCATGATGATAATGGACTGAACTTCTGAACTGTAAGCCACCAAATTAAATATTTTCCTTTATAAGAGTTGCCATGGTCATGGTGTTTCTTCACAGCAATAGAAACCTTAACTAATACAACAGTGATTAAAAAAATTATGCACTTAGAAAAACCCAAATTCTGTTTGAATTTTTAGTTAATAATAATCTGAGAAACTAAAAAACCATAGAATTTTTCTAAAATAGCAAGATGTTAGTATTTTGAAAATTACATCTTGATTTTTTTCTTCCATTGATGATACTCGTGAACTCATGATACTGGTTGAGTACTCTAGATTGGTCTGGCTAAGAAATGAACTTAAGGAGACTTAATTATACCAGGAGGCCAGCATGTGCTTTCTGAAAAATCTCATGACATGGTTACACCCAACTATAATGCTCCTGTCTTTAGGTCAGCACAGGGTTGGTCCTTCTCTGAGTGTCATTGCTCACATGCTGGTGTACCTGCTTTGTTATTCCTCCTTATGTAATATATGGTGGGACTAAGCATTAGCTCCGTGCTCTTCAAAGCACCTCATGGACGTGTGTACAAGGAAGAGAGACAATCTCTCTCCCACCTGGCATATCCTTGGCTAGTGGGTATCATGGAGGATAAGATGCTCTTATTCCTGTGGAGATTTTCTTTATATATTCTCTGCTGCACTGTGGTGGGCCTGGATGCCATGAGCTAGCAGTCCTAAGTCCCCAGCTCTGTAGTCAACCACTATGGACACATGTAGTGGCCACTGGAGGGCTTTTTAGTCTGGGTCTTAGCCACAAGGTGGATTAAATATGCATACTCCCTAGCTAACCTGGAGCTCTATCCATTTCTGTCAGCACAGAATTACTAATAACTAGGAGAATGCAGAAAATATAATGCTGAGGCCCCAGTGACAGGGAGAATGAAAGGAATGGCTCTGTATGCTGGGAAGCCATGGCCTTGATTAGAATGCTTCTGCAGTATTTATTTTTGCCTAGGACCTATAAATAAGGCCAGCACCAGGCTATTACTAATGTCTGCCGTCATTTCACAGGGCCTCTGTTTTGATGGAGCACCCATTGCTACAAAATAATATTTCCTTCCACCTTTGTCTGCATCTGCTCTTGAGTGGAAAACCTCCTGAGGGTTCCAGGACTGTGGCTGCAGATGGAAAAGGTAGGGCTAGGATACTGCAGCCTTCTAGGGATCTGAGTGGGGACTGGCATCCTTGCCTCTGACTTGTAGTAGGAGTTCATGAGATGCAGAAAGGACCTTTCAGGATCAAAAGTCAATGTTCTGATGCAAAACATGGCCTTTGTTACCATTGCTATGGGCATTTCCATCGCTTGCCTAGGTGTTTGCTGTGTTCCTGTGCACTGTCTTCCTCCAGTCAGCCAGATCCACATTGGAGACACAGGGTTTCCACTTCCTCACATTACCTTCCTTTTCTCTGACACTCCCCACCCCCACCTCACCTTTCTCTCTGACTAGGTCTTACTATGTTTCCCAGGCTGTCTTCAAACTGGAGAGCTTCCTGCCTTAGCGCTAGGAGTACTGAAACTTTCTTCTTAATACTGGACACAGCCTCTCTATCTACCTCTGTTGACTGAAGTACACAAACCTCAAATGGAAATTGTTTCAGTTGTCCCAAGTACTCTTCTGGTTCTCTTATGTATCCTGAGTTTTTACATAGTCCATAAAAATGATCACAAGAAGAATTTATATTATAATTTTGCAGCAGTTCTTCTAGATTTCTTTCCTCACTGCAGAAATATTTAGAAAGAGTCTGTTGCATATTTTAAAAGTCACATAGAATGATGCTGATAATTTTCTGTGACACTAAAAGTATATGTGTATATTATGTATGCTTTCCAAGAACTATTATCTATAAAGCAAAAGTTCATGAGACTCCATAATCCATGGAAGGTGATGTGAAAGTTACAATGCAGGGCCACCTCCTGACTGCACCAAAGATTTAATGAAAATAGCTATTGTTGATGTAAAGAACAAACAATAATGAGTAGAATCAGGGTTTTTGTTGATGGTTATTATGGCTAGTTCAGTACTTTACAGTTGATAATCATAGTAGGATTTGTACAATCAGTCACAATTTAACTAAGGTAGATGTGCATTCTTACTCACAAGGCTTATGTCTTTTTGGAACAAGTACTCTGTTTTCTAGTTTATTGTGTCCATGTGTGAGGTTAAGGCAAACTAAGAAGAAGGCATGGGATGCTTCCAGAAAGCATCTTCAGGTACATGCTTATTCAGAAAGTAGTGACCTCAATCCACCTCTCAGCTTCTTGGTCCTGGAAAACAATATTCTTCCTTGGAATGTGTTTCAGTTTCCTTCCATCCAGACTACTTTACAATGATCAGCCATTCTCAAGTTCCTTCCCACAAAGATAAGGTAAGTAAAAACCAACTGGCCCACCAGAGACCCCCAGTCTTCCACTTGTTCTGTGTGGTCTCTCATTTCTGGATGTTTCCTTGAATACTGGCTGGTACTAGCCTTGCCCCCAACCTGGGTAGTAGTTCTGTAGAACTGAGGAGGAATAGATTTTCCTTTTCTACTTCATTGCAGAGGTGGTAGAAAGGACCCTTTACTCGTATAAATGAAGCTGTAGATACATGCCTATCTACAAGCTGGGACAGAAGAGTGATAGAGAATTCTCAGGAAAAACTACAAATATGACAATGAAAAATAAGTATGTATAAGAAGAATATTCCACAGGAGACACAACATGCGGTGTCTTCGAACTAGCAGATGACAGTCAATGTTTATTCTGGGTGCTAAAATGTCAAACTGCAATGTTCAAACTTCAGAAGGCCTTCAGAGGTAGCTCTAGTGTAATATAAATATTTGGACATAACATCCATGTAAGATCTTGGTTAATTGACTAGCTAGGTGCTCTTGAGACGAGGTCTGACCATATACCTGAGGTTCGTCTCTTGAGCTACAAAATGAGGCATTTAATACTGACTCAGGGTGAGTAGGCAGCAACTGGAGCACGTCCACACCTCCAGAACATTCTGAAGCTTGTGCACTGGAGGTGTGAGCCAAGACCAGCTTTCCTGGAGGATGAGCAAGTCACCCATGATGGGTGGGCATAGGCTGAAAGCTGAAGCACTGTGGGATAGGCAGAGGGTCTGCAATGATGTAAGATGATGGCTAGTTGCAAACCAACTTTCCCCAAGCCATCCTGTTACTTCTAGAATGTTTTGTCTTGGGTCAGTATTGCATTTAACTGTCTTCTGTTGAAGAATGGAAAGAGAAAGGGAAAGAGGGCAGAGATGGAATGTGTAAGCCTTCCCCTGTCATACATACAAGGTGGTTACTAACACAGATAGACAAGTAGACAGACATACACTCACTCACAAAGACACAAGAGAAACTGAGAGAGGGAGAGAGAAACAATATACTTGAATACAAAGAGAGACTTTGTATATGTGTCTGAATATATACACAGACATATGCATATATACATAACAGAGAGATGTTATGTATATACTTATGTATATACACACACATATACACACATGAGAGACAGAGAGGGAGAGAGGGAGCAAAAGAGAGGAAGGGAGGGAGGGAAAGAGAGAAGGGGGATGGGAGAAAGGGAAAGAGGGAGGGAGGGAGGGAAGGAGGGAGGGAGGGAGGGAGGGAGATCCTGTGATTATCTACATACCTTTCACTGAGAACACAGCAATAGTTAGGAAAGTTCCTACTTGTTGGAACTCCTAGAATTTCCA
Organism: Peromyscus eremicus; assembly: GCF_949786415.1. Lineage (NCBI taxonomy): Eukaryota > Metazoa > Chordata > Mammalia > Rodentia > Cricetidae > Peromyscus > Peromyscus eremicus. The sequence continues at coordinate 1,265,287 of NC_081431.1, forward strand.
GTACTCACGTTGGCACTACTGTTCCACACAGTGAATGAATCATGGAAAACTTATTTACTCATTCACTTTATTGATTGCTTGCTTTCTTGTCTGATTGCCAGTAATCTATTACAGACTGAACACAGTAAAAATTCAGAATTGTACAGAGAAATTCATGAATTAAATGTCTATTCTAAGTTACCCAGAAGACTGAATAAAAATCACCCAGAAGACCCCCAATATCAAGAAAAGTTCCCCCAAACTGATTACTAACTAGACCCTTAGACTCTTCTATTATTGTGAGAGGTAAGTCCACTTCTCATACTCTGATCAAAGGCTTCCTAGTGAAGGATTTTGAAAAGGAACTAGACCAGAGCAGAGCAGAGTAGCATCCAGAGCCTGTGTCCACAGCTGCCTGTGGACCACTAACATTTGCAATAAGACTTGAGATCAAGTTACAGATCAGGAATGGATCAGTATGTGTGAAGTGTAAATATAAGATACCAACTCAAAGCAGGAAAGTTGAAAAGGATCTGGATGAAGCATGAACATGGAAATAAATGCCAGGGTGGGGTTTTCAGACTGAGTGCCCAGAATGGATCATAATGACCTATCTTAGTATAACTTTATTTCTGTTGTATACAACAGATTAGGAGCTGAGCCTATGGCTTTGCAAATGGTTGGCAGATGTTCCATCACTGAGTGACATATTATCAGTCCCCTCTTTACCTTTTATTTTGAGATTTCCTTGCTAGGCATCCCAGGCTGTCCTTTAACTTACTCTGTAACCCAGGCAGACACTGAACTTGAGATTCTTCTGCCTTAGCCTCCCAAGTAGTAGCTGTGATTATAGGCCTGAGACATCATGCCTGGCTTAAGTATAAAAGCTTTAATAGAATCAAATCAGGCATGTAGCTAAGAAAGACAAGAAGATCCCTGAGTGTGTTGTGCAGTCACATCTCTGCGCATATCATTAAGGCAATGAGGCTCTCTTTTAACGGCATGGGTGGCAGGGGTCTAGGTGGCTGGAGAGAGAGAGAGAAAGCAGATCCTGCTATGGAAGAGAAGGCTGAAAGAGTGCACAGACCTGGGTATGCTTGATGCCTGGTGCTGTTTTCCATGTTTTGGAAGAAACCCTTACAGGTCACAGGACTTGGAATTACACAGACTGGCTAGGTTTAGGAAGGACTGAATTCATTCTTGCCACCAGCACTTGCTACATGCATAATCTCACACAAATCACTTGCTCTAACCAAGCCTTAAATTTCCTTGTTTGTGAAATGGGGAAATAGTAGCAGGATCATCTCGAAGGTCATAATGAGATAACATGTACACACTGAGGTGGGGGAACCAGTGAAACACAAGCCTGTAAAACACTTTACCACCTAGTGGTATCTGCATCATGTACAAAAAGTGGCTGCTTTGGGCCACTTAAGGTGTCCCCTTTTGTCCTATTTGGGGATAGGAAGATGAATAAGGCACTCTTCTCTCCTTCAGGAGTCCATTAGGGAAGAGACACCTGTGCATGAATCATTGTAACTCAAGGAACCAAAACGATTGTCAGGAAGAAAGTCTATGCTAGCGCTGGTGCTGCATGAGGGGAGAGATGCTAGACCACCTCTACCTACACAACCATAGTACCATGTCACCTGGTTCACTGTAGGCAGTTCTGGATGACCCCTCTCAGGATCAGAGAGGGCTGGAGGAGGTCTGCTCTTTCCACCTGTGGAGCTGAAGCAGAATGAAATTGGGATCTGAGTCCATGAGACTAGGACAGGTAGGTAGCTACCTTCACTTATTTCAATAATACAATGCTATAGACAGACAGTCTGGGAAATCCCTCTGTGTACCTGCATAGTAGCACTTGATTTTAGTGAGGAAGATTGGCCTAGTGAGATTAAAATAATAATAATAATAATAATAATAATAATAATAATAATAATAATCCAGGTTCTAAGGCTGAATTGAAGCAAGGAGGTCCTTTGGGGAAGGAGGAGGGCCAGAAGAAGCTTCTCTCCTGACTGCCTTAAAGGCAGATTGGGATCTCAGTGGGAAAGACAGGAAGGACACTTGAAGGTGAGAGTACATCACCATAGTGCAGTGTGGCTGGGGACACAGTGCAGGTTCCTCTCACTCTCTCCACCCTATTAGGCTTCCACACTGAGATCACCCTATATTGTCTTCTGCGTTCTGCCCAGAGTCTCTTCCAGTGAACACTGTTTACCAGTTAACTAGTAGACACTATAAGTTCGTGCAGGTATCAATATCAGAGACAACCCTTGGCCAGCAGAAACCATGTGATATGCTTTGGCCTCCTCTGCTGGTAGACAGCCCGACAGTTCATTCTCTGAGCTTCCAGGAAGGAGAGAAGTACTGAGCCCTTGGTGCCCACAGTGGATAAACCTTTTTCTTAGCTCTCTCTCTATCCCCAGTCCCATTTGCCTTAATTTTTTATTTCACTTACAAATACAAGGTATATAGCCAGCTCAGGCTCTACATTTTAGAGAATCCTAAACTAAGAAAAGAGCTGAATAGAGCATTGTTAAAGAGAAATTGTCATTTTGGGGGTTGGTGAGATGGCCCAGCCATTACGAGAGCATGTTCTTACAGAAGACCTGAGTTCAGTTCCCAGCACCCACATGGAAGCATGCAGCTACTCATAACTCTAGTTCCAGGGGACCCAATGCCCTTTTCTGGTCTCTGTGTATACTAGGTACATACATGGCACACATACATATAGAAAGACAAAACACTCGTGCACATAAATTAAAACCAATAAATCTAAAAACAATTTTAAAGGATAAATTGTCTTTAACAATTTTTGAATTCCGAATTTGTAATAACAGCTCACCATTTCCATGGTCTGGCTTGTGAGAGAAACTTCTAAATATCATTGTGCCAATTGCTGCTTCTGTAACCCTTGGAAGCATTAATCACTGTGAGACTCAGTTTCTTAATTTACTTCTGTCTCTTAAAGATGAACAATGAAGCCATGTATTTAACATATTTAACCTGCACCGAGCAAGTTAGATGCTGTTACTGCCAACAACAGCAATCAATTAAATTTGTTGGTGGCAGCTGTGTGAACTTCTAGTACCCACCAGTGTAGCCTGAGTATCCTCCTCAATCTCAAGGAGACTGTGATGGCCTAGGGGTGAGCAAGTCACACAATAGCTTTCCAGCCTTGGGACCATGAACATAAAATGTGTTTCTAGATTCACACATCCGAAATGCAGCTTTAAAAGACTTTAAAATGTGACAGGACTATTTTGATTCCACCCAACACACACCAATATGTCTGATCAAGAAAAGAACATGTGTCTCTTCAGAACTTGAATTCATCATATGAGTGGTTTTTTGCAGTTAAGTCAGCAGCTCACATGACACTCGGAAAAAGATTATTTTACTAGTTTATGGTCTTGGCAGGCTTATGTTCAAGGGAACCTAATGTCAACAACAAGGAAATGAGGATGGAAGTACAAGGGGGACAGAAGAAAGTTTCCAAAAGTTCTTTAAACTTGAATTACAGAAGCCAAGATACATGTGATTTTAGGGCTATCAGGGATGTGAGAGACCATCAACCTCCCAATTATAAGTGAGAAAACCAAGCATGGAAAGGACATATGATTTGGTGGAGGATAGACTGATACAAGGAGTGGGATCAAACTAATGCCTAATCACCCCAGATAGAACACAGCATTATTCTAATTTTGCCACATACTAAGAATCGTTCAGAGGAAAAATACTTAGATTTTCTAAGTGACTACTCAGAAAGGAGGATGCCCATTTGGAATGAAAGGTCTTAACTTAGAAATAGGTTGAAGGAGAATTTAGGCAAAGTTGTCACAGGTAAAACCATATCCAGCTGTGCCCAAGGCTAATGAATATCGTTCCTTTAAGACTGAAACCAAGCATAACAATGCCTCATTCCCACAGTGCATCCCCAGGGTAAAGGCAGGTATGAGACAAGAAGGGGAAGGTGCCAAAGCTCTATTTTATTACAGAAATTCTCTAATCCTGATATTAATTAACACAGATGCTCTTGCTTGCACACACAGACACACAGGCTCACACAGAGAGAAATAAATGAGAGGGAGAGGGAGAGAGAGAGAGAGAGAGAGAGAGAGAGAGAGAGAGAGAGAGAGAGAGAGAGAGAGAGAGAGATTACAGCCACCACCACACACATAGGCACACAAAGAGACCTTGCAAATGGGTCTGTGTCCTCTCAGTTGGGAACTCTTATCTTTGTTTCCACAGGGAAGGAAAGAACAGTCGTTCCAGTATTAAGCTGTAGATTTATCTGCCAGGAAGTGCAACCTCTGATTCCCATAATCAGTAACAACTGTCTGAAGAGCGCCAACACATGGGAGTCCCCCATACCCTATCCAGGCTTGAACATGTACAAAACTCATGTGTGTCTTACTCAAGCTCGAACATGTACACACAAACACATGCCCTCCTTACCTAGGCTTAAACACATGCACACAGACATATGTGTGCCCTGCATGTTGTAGCCAGGCTTTTACATGTTCATATACCCTCCTTACCCACGTTTGAACACATACATACACCAATACACATAAGCCTTGCCCAGACTTGAATACAGACACATGCAAACACATGTGTGAAGCTTGAACACTTGTACACATAAATATTCATGCCTTACCCAGGCTTAAACTTGGAACATGCAAATACATATGCCCTCCTTACCCAGGCTTGAACATATATGTACACATGTGTGAGGCTTGAACATCCATGCCTTACCTTGGCTTGAACATAGACACATGTAAACATACATGCCCTCCTGACACAATCTCACTCACAGAAGAAACTTTAGTCCCATTTGTAAGGATCTAGAGAAGGAATTATTTTAATTTTGATAACTTTTGTTGCTAATACACAGATTATAAAACAAATAGATGAGGTGTGATTCTTTAGGAGAAAAAAAGAAAGTGTTTTGTAAAAAAGTAGAGATAGTTGCCAATTAATGATTACAGGTCTGATTCTAGCCATTTCTATTTCTAACTGACCAGATTAATCCTGTCACCACTTCATTTCCACGCTTTCTGTTTCTCAGACACAAATCTTTTCTTTCAGGTAACAATTCCTACTTACTTGGGCCTCATTTAAGTTTATCAAAAATCATATTATCAATTCAATTCAAATCCATTTGGTTTGAAAATAATCAAAAGTACATAACATAAAATATTTACATAATGACATAAATACAAATCATAAACATATGGCACATAATGTATATTACAATATTTATGTAATTAGGAGTAACTCTTCTACTAAGGCATCACAACAGGTGTCTAAGACACAGAATGGAAACACCCTGACTTACTGTTTGAGTTGAAAAGCATAGCTATGACTGGATTTGTGGGTCCCCACATCTCTGAAAACGAGGGGCCATCAAGAAAGGATGTCCCTGTCTCCACTGTATGCCCTTCTGTAGACGAAAGTCTAAACGGTCTTATTAAATAAGAGACACAGAGCCAAATACAGAGTTAAAGCCAAAGAGATCAGAGCACTAGCAAAGAGCCAAAACTACCTTTAGCTTACCACCTGTCCTTCCCCAGAGAGAGCTTCTCCCTGTGTGACTTGTCTTTTATCGCTTTCCTGTTCTGCCTTCTCAGTGGCTCTAAGCCCGGCCACATGACTTTCTCATCACTGCCTGTCAATACAGACCTCTTGGTCTCTATAGTTGGTACTGGGATTAAAGACTTGGGTCACCAAGCTTGGCTGTGTCCTTGACCACACAGACTCTGCCTGCCATGTGATCGGATTAAGGGCGTGTGCTACCACCGCTGGACTTCTGCTTAATGGCTGGCTTTTACCTCTGATCTCCAGGCAACTTTATTTATTAACATACAAATAAAATCACATTTCAGCATAAATAAAATATCACCATACCTTTCCTGGTACCTACCCTCCTGAAGCCATGGGTCTCATTGAGTCTCATGGAGCTGTTTATGAAATAACAGTCCTTCTTGATTTCCATGCCAGCACATGTATACTTGCTCAGCTGCTTATCTGTTCTCTGCCTGGTGCAAGGCATTGGAAAAAAAAACAAAGGAAAGAGGATGCAGGTGCATGTGTTTGTTGGTCTGTCTACCTCTCTGCATGTTGATGGTCATCTCTGACTCTCTACCTCTCTGTGTGTCTGTCCATGGTGATTTATTAATGTCTGGGTATGTTTGTGGCAATGTCTGTCTTTTTCTCCACCTTTGTGTGTTCATGGAGGTGTTCATGTGTGCATGTGTTATCTGTCCAATCCCTCTGTGCATGTCCATGGAGATGTGTATCTATCTTGTCTGTCTATCTCTGTATGTCCATGAGGTGTTATCTGTCTGTCCACTTCTGTGTGTACAAGGAGGTGTGAGTCTATCTGTCTGTCTATCTCTGGGTGTATCTATGGAGATGTGCACATGTGTAATGTGTTTGTACATCTCTGTATGTGTGAACATAGAGATGTGTGCATATATACACATGTCTGTCAATCTATGTGTATCCAGGAAGGTATTTGTACATGGATCTGACTTTCCATCTCTCTGTGTTTCCTCAGAGGGGTGTGTGTGTGTGTGTGTGTGTGTGTGTGTGTGTACCTGTCTATCTCTGTGGATCTGCTGATTGCACATATAAAGATGGTGTTAACAGTGAGATGGGTATTGTAATCCCATCTTCTTGGTAGGAGAGATAGGAATCTTCAGAGTTGCCAAAGGGTAAATGCAATTGCTTCTTGCTTGAGGTTAATGAGAGCCAGAGGGAGCTCCACAGAGTTTGCTAGACTGATGGCCAAGAGACTGCTCTCCTGGGGTGCTACTGGCCTGCATAGTCACCTTGGTGAGACAGACTGGGTTTCACCATCATTTTCTTTATCTACAATACAAGTTGAAGGCCCCCTCCTTTCCACTTCATTTAAAAGTGTTAGAGTCATAGAGGTTCTTGAGCAATTGTGAATCAATGTATACTTACTTGACTTGGTTTTATGGGCTACCTGAGTTGGTAGAGGAAGGTGCCAAGTTCTACACTGCATGCTGGGACTGCCATAATCATGATGTTCATTCAGTTTTCTTTGACCTCCGACCTGAGTTATCCTAAGTGATGGCCTTCCTTCTAAGGCAACTACTACTCTCATAGGCTGTTTATTTTACATTAGTCCCTGGAAGCTTTTTACTTCTGGCATCATCCATAGACACCATTTCTCCAAAAGGCTTTGAAGAATGATCTATGAAGGAAGCTACAAAACATCTCAAGATCAATTGCTGTAATTATCTTCTGAATAATTTTCTACCATTATTTAGGCTGTACATATTGTACATGAAAGGCTATGTTCAGCCAAACCAGAGCTTGCTGGGTCTGGGATTTACAGCTCACTGTGCAAGAAGATTTAGAAGGCAACCCCTAGGAAATCCATCTGGGGATGGTTGAGAGGATAAAGGAAAATATAAGTTCTTTTAATCTTAATATTCTTTATGCTCTGCTCATTATGATTAGATATATCTTCTAGTTAAGCCCTCAACAAAAATAGAACTGGCAATGAAAAGACGATTTATTTTCTTTCTATTGCTAAGGGAAAATAGCACACATAAAAATAATAATAACACTATAAATGCGGCGATGCTTAGCTATTTAGAGAGCCATCCAACATCTCTCATTTGCAGAATTTGAAGAATAAAGGAAAGAATCCCTCTTCAGACCATGACTGAAGAACAGAAAACACTAGCTGACTTCTTGTCCTTTCTTGGGCTTTGTAGGCGCTCAAATATCCCCTTTATCTTTAACATGTAACAGAGTGAAAAGCATCACCATTTCCATTCCTGCCTCCCTCTAACTCTCAAGGGACAATATCTAAAAGGAGGAGCATGAGAGTACTGAGGAAGATGAGGAGAGCTTCCTTTCTCATTAAGATTATTACTGAGGCAGAGTTAGAAGGAAAATAAAACCCAATACATTTGCTGTTGCATTGATTATTAATAGAAATGAGCTTTGGCTCATATGAGCAGTAAATGCTTCTGCTCTAGACCTCAGCACCTGAGTGAGAGGCCATCAGTGGCTGGACAATAGTACATTTAGCAGCAAATTTCTTCTGAGTCAAAGTGGATGCTTCTCCCCCAGGAATGGATCCTAAGGAGGCAGGAGTTCTTTCTGGTTTAAAAAAGAAAATCAGCTTCCAAATTGCTTAGGCAATAACAAACCATGGTAAGTTTCTCTTACAGGACAATTCATTCTGAGGATTACATTAGGCACAAGTTATTTACCTGACAACATTGACTTGGGCAAAGTTGCTGAACTGCCTTGAAATCAACTGGCTGAGATGCCGCAGTGGAGGGTGACAGCTCTGTAGCTGGGTTTGTATGCTCTTGGCCCAATGCAGCTGGGTGCCCTGCTGAGATAAGAGGAAGGACCAGATATGTACCCAGAAAAAGACAGAAGGTATGATCAGCACACATGGTTCCTCTTTCCAGCACAGGATGGATGTAGTTATGAGTGATATTGGGAAGGTTAGGAAAAGGAAGCCACAATGAAGGCTCCCCTGTCTCCTAAAGGACTCCAGGGTTGAAGCATCCTGATAGTGCTTTGCTTCCCAGTGTGTGTTCACCCCACATCCTTAGAAGGAAGTATGAGAAGACAAGAATGGTTTTTGATAGAGTCACAGGCTGCTGCATCTGAAAGGATCTTAGAAGTCGGCCAGTCCGACCTGGTGGGACAGCAAACTCAGCAGCTGAGTCCTCTTGCTCTCAGCCTTGTTTACAGGCCCAGTTCACAGTGGAAGTTTAATGCAAGCTAACTAAATGGTCTTTCTCATTCTACAGATCTATCCTCCGAGTATTATACAAGCTACTTCTGTGTGGCTGTGACCAAAATACGTGACAGAACAGCTTCAAGGAAGAGGACTATTCTGGTTAGAGACTTGACGAGTTCAGTACAAGTTTTCATGTGTCTGTATGCACTTGAGCAGAATATCCTGATAGGGATGGCCTTGAAAGAGAGCTGCTCTCTCGTGAGACAAGAAGCAGAGAGTAAGACAGGAAGTGGTTAAGGACAAAATATCCCTCCAAGAACATGTCCCTTTGACACCATTTCCTAAAGCTTCTCCTACCACCAAAAGTAGTGCCATCAGCTGGGGACAAAATGTTTAATAAATGAGCCCAAGGAAGACATAGTCACAACACAACCAAGTATCAATGGGTTTAAATGTCAGAAGGTTAGACTGTGGCAGAAATGAGACTGGAGCTCACACCTCACATTCTTATATATGAAAGAACGGATCTTTAAAGAATTAAAGATTAACCAACATGTAACATAATATCCATTGTGCTATAGCTTTCTCCCTCATGGATTGTTTTCCTTTTCTTTCTAGTGTGATATGTTCAGCTGAATCCTGTTTGGAGTTTTTAATCACAAAACTACAGACTCATGCCTTTAGCCAATTTGTGAAGTTCTGGAAGTAATTCCAGATTTCATTTCATTGGGCTGCGTATGTGCATATGTGTACATGTATGTGTATATATGTGTATGTATGTACATATGTGTATATGTGTATATATGTGCATATGTATGTATATGTGTGTGCATATGCATGTATATATGAATATGTGTATGTATGCATGTATGTGTGTGTGTATGTGTGTGTGTGTGTGTGTACACGTGTGTGTGCACTTGAGAAATTTCTGGAAGTGCAAGTGTTCTTAACAGGTACAGTTCAGATAATCCCATTGTGGGGTAGGCTTTCATGATATGAAAACATTTGGGAATTTTACTCAATCTCTGCAATGGCCATGGCTCTCCAAAGCATGAAATACATACCAATGCTGTCAAAGTGGAAAAGAGCCCTAAAATCTGAGGATAATTACACACATCACACTAATTACCCAGAAGCACTATTAGCTAATGAGATTAGCCAGAAGCCCTGTCCAGCATTGATTAATCAAAGAATAATGCCAACACACCTGCAGTGAAGAGGCTCCTGATCCCCAACAAAAGAGCGGCAAGCCACTGTTTGGAAATAGTGAGCATTTGTACGACTGCCATCCTCCAGCTTTACAGGAAGCAAAAGTCATCTTAGATTAATGCTCAGCAGCGGCAGAGGGGAGGGGGGGTGTTAAATAGATGGTACATCCAATAGTTATGTCACTCTAGACAAAAGAAACTCAGTCTGCAGTTCAATTCCTTCATTTAAAAAATGGAAACACTCATATTGTCTGTCCATTTATTTCATAAGACTGTGAGAAATTATTTTTAGGGCCATGCATAATCTTAGCTCCAAGCAAGCCTTTTGGTGCTTAAAAATAGCAAGCTACTCAAAAGACCCAATTGTGAAATATCTTGCTTGGGACTCCCTTGTCTGTCACTGGGAGAAAAGATCACAGTAAGAAGACTTGCTGACAGTTTACAAAATGCAGGCAACCAAAAAGAAGATCACATAACTGAGTATGAAAAATAATGGGAGCACGGCTGGAGATAAGAGCCCTTATGCTCCTGCAGAGGACTGGAGTTTGGTTCCCAGAACCCACTTGAGAGACTTACAACCCTCTGCTACTCCATATCCAAGGATTTGACATCCTATTCTGGCCTCTGTGGGCAGCAGGCACATATTCATACATGCAGGCAAACATGTATACACATAAAATTAAAAAATATATTTAAAAGATATACAAGTAGTCTTATAGCAAATAATCACACATAGATTTCACTTTATTCATAATTAAAATAAATCAAAACTATACAAATCTTGTCTTGCTGTTACAGAAAGACTCAATCATTTGGCTGCTCCCTAATCCCATTGGCACCATAAAGACAGAGTGTTCATGCTTTTTCTTAGGAAAATTGCTGAAGAATCACCATATAATTTAAAGATTCCTACAGTAGATATATTGTAGTTTGTTTTTCTGGATGATTCTGTTGGTCTTGGAACACATACAGGGGCTTTTTGATGCATATTCAAAAGTATCATTAGGAAGACTGTCTTTTGGATTTGTGATGTACCAGCTAAAAGAATTCCAGTTGGTAAAAGGCTGGGAGAAAGAATTTATATCACCAGACACTGGGGAGAAATCTAAATGCTTTGAACTTCAAAGACTCTTAGTAGGGAGAAATTAGCCAAGTCTCCTTTCAGCTGAATGAAGGATTTAATTTTCCAGTGTGAGGAGTCTAAAGAAAAGGATCGAGCATGAACAGTCTATGATGAGATCCTCAGGCAGAGGTCTCTTAAGTGGTCCAGAAGATGCTGTGATAGGGACCAAGCTTCTCTTTTTGCATCAGGAAAGTAGACTTAATATTTCAGACATGTTTTCCTTCTTTTTAAAAGACAATTATTATGGCTGAATAGCTGCTTTTTTTAAGGTCCCTTATATAATAAATTTCATCCTTGGTGGAGAAACTATAGGAAAGTTTTATTATTGTTACTATTACTTTTACATTTATTTGTGTGTGTGTAAGAGAGAAAGTGTGTGTATGTGTGTGGGTGTGTGAGTGTGTGTGTTTACACACATGTATATTCCTGGAGGTCAGAGGACAACTTGTTGGAAATAATTCTCTCTTTCCACCTAAGTGCTGGGAAGTAAGGAGAGACAGTTAGGGACAAAAGAATATAAGAAAAATATGAGGCTGGAAAGATGGCTCAGTTGGCAAAGGACTTGCCACATAAGCATAAAGACCTGTGTTTGGGTTCCCAGCACTCCTGAAAAGTCATGTTCCATGGCATGTACATGTGACTCCAGTACTGGAAATGAAGAGACAGGCAGATCCCTTGGAGCTTGTTGGTCAAGTAGTCTAGTTGAGACCAGGAGGCCCTGGTTCACTGAGAGATCCTGTCTCAAAAAACAAGGTGAAGAGTACTTGAGGAAGATACCCAATGTTGACCTTTGGCTTCCATATGTACTTATACCTGCACACACAGGTACACACACAAATATACACACAAAGAATAGAGAAAAATAAAGTTGTAGTATCATTGTGTGAAATGAAGTAAGGAATGAATACCTCCTGGGCTTTATTAGCCTTTATTTTTTTTAATTTTTTTTAAAAAATATTTTTATTTTATAATTAATTTAATTTTACATATCAGCCACAGATTCCCCTGTCTTCCCTCCTCCCATTCCCCAGCCTTCCCCCCAATCCACTCCCCCATTCCCATCTCCTCCAAGGCAAGGTCTCCCTTGGGGAGTCAGCCCAGCCTGGTAGATTCAGTTGAGGCAGGTCCAGTCCCCTCCTCCCTGCACCAAGGCTGAGCAAAGTGTCTCAGTATAGGCCCTAGTTTCCAAAGGCCAGCTCATGAACCAAGGACAGGTCCCGGTTGCACGCCCTGGGGGTCTCCTAAACAGTTCAAGCTAATCAACGGTCTCACTTATCCAGAGGGTCTGGTCCAGTTCCATGGGGGCTCCTCAGCTATTGGTCCACATGTGTTTCCGCTAGTTTAGCTATTTGTCCCTGTGCTTTTTCCAATCATGGTCTTGATATCTTTTGCTCATAAAAATCCCTCCTCTCTCATGGATTGGACTCCTAGAGCTCCACCTGGGGCTTGGCCGTGGATCTCTGCATCTGCTTCCATCAGTCACTGGATGAGAGTTCTACCAAAACAGTTAGGGTGTTTGGCCATCTGATCACCAGAGTAGGTCAGCTCAGGCACTCTCTTGACCATTGCCAGTAGTGTATAGTGGAGATATCTTTGTGGATTCCTGGGGACCTCCCTAGCACTCTGCTTCTTCCTATTCCCATGGAGTCTTCATTTATCATGGTATCTCTTTCCTTGTTCTCCCACTCTGTTCCTGATCTAGCTGGAACCTGCTCTCCTAAGCTCTTTCCCCTGACCCTTGCCCTCCATTACCCCTCACCCCTAGTTTGCTCATGTAGATCTTATCCATTTCTCTGTTGCTAGGCGATCCCTGTGTCTTTCTTAGGGTCCTCTTTACTAGCCCACTCTGTTCCTGATCTAGCTGGAACCTGCTCTCCTAAGCTCTTTCCCCTGACCCTTGCCCTCCATTACCCCTCACCCCTAGTTTGCTCATGTAGATCTTATCCATTTCTCTGTTGCTAGGCGATCCCTGTGTCTTTCTTAGGGTCCTCTTTACTAGGTAGCCTCCCTGGAGTTGTGAGTTGCAGTCTGGTTATCCTTTGCTTTACATCTAGTATCCACTTATGAGTGAGTTTTTGGTTTTTTGAGACAGGGTTTCTCTGTGTAGCTTTGTGCCTTTCCTGGAACTCACTATAGCCCAGGCTGGCCTTGAACTCACAGATATCTGCCTGCTTCTGCCTCCCGAGGGCTGGGATTAAAGGCGTGCACCACCACCACCCAGCATTATTAGCCTTTAATAGACTAAAAAAGATTGACCATTCAGATGGAAAAACTGAAGTCTGAGTTAGAAATAAATTCAGATCTGTAATTAAGGAAGTAGCCAAGTAGAAAGATAAGACCAATAGGGCATAATGTTACTAATTTTTGTTTGTTTTATCAAGGTCACAAATATCTGAGAGAAATAATTTTAAAAGAGGAAAGACTTATTTATTAAAAAGGGTTCAGCCTGCCAGGCAATGGTGGCGCAAGCCTTTAATCCCAGCACTCTGGAGGCAGAGGCAGGCAGATCTCTGTGAGTTCAAGGCCAGCCTGGGCTACAGAGTGAGTTCCAGGAAAGGCTCCAAAACTACAGAGAGAAACCCTGTCTTGAAAAACCAAAAAAAAAAAAAAAAAGGAGGAGGAGGGGTTCAGCCCATGGTCAGTTAGCTCCATTGTTTCTGGGCCATGGTGAGGCAGAAGACCATGGCAGAAGGGCCTAGTAGAGCAGAGATGCTCACCTTGTGGCAGCCAGGAAGCAGAAGGAGAATGAAGTAGGAAGGGATCAGAGACAAGATTCAACAAAACACTTCCTGTGACCTACATGTAAGCCTGTGGAGGCATATTTGAATCAGAAGCTTCCACCACTGAGCTCCAAAGGCTCATGTCCACCCATAATGCAAAGCACATTTAGTCCATCTCCATGGTCTTCAGGGTCTTAGCATTTCCAGCATCTTTCAAAAAATGCAAGTTCAAAGTCTGTTTTAACAACCAAAGGAACTTTTAGCTCTGAAACTGTAAACATCAAAGTGAAAAATCACATACATCTGATACTCAGTGGCTAGACAGCAGCATAGAAAGGAGGGCTGTAACCAAAGCAAGACCGAAGGCCAGCAGAACAAAGGGCGACTCATATAGCTCTGTAGCTGGCATCCAGGGCACCTGGTTGCAAGCACAACAGCTGTAGTCTACAGTCATTAATACCCCAAGAAGCATCCCAGATATCAGACTCCCTTATGTTACAAGTTGGGTTTTATGCATTTGAGTTTGTGTATTTCCTGTTCCCTCAAGAATACTGCTGTTTTGTGCTCACACAACAACACCAGCTGAGCTCACAGCACACTGTTTTGCTCCTCAGGAGGGCAAGGTCTACAGTGCCATTTCTAACATGTTCCATCTTACTAGATGGCATCTACCCTCCTTTGGGACACAGATAGTCTCATTTTTTTCTTAGGTATGAAATTAAGTTGGGAAGTTCAGTATGCACTGTCATCTGTAGGCTAAAATTCACATACTAGCCCTCTTCACAAGTGATTGGAGCTACAGTAGGAGTACGAACTCTCCATAGAGAAAGCTAAGCAACCTAATGACCATCTTGGCTGACATGGATGCTGAGGCCTGGCTCCACCACGGAAAATGGATGGTTTTGCTTTTTTTTTTCTTCTGCTTTCCACCCTTCCATTGTCTTTTGTAATTCTAAGGGCTGAATCTAGGGACTTGTGCAACAATCCTCTTTTTGCTTTTTTATTTTGAGACAGTCTCATTAAGTTGCCTAGGCTGGCCTTGAATTCACTGTAGCCTGGGCAGCTTTTCAACTTGAGATTCTCCTGCCTCAGCCTCCCAAATAGCTGAGATGATAGAATGACAGCCTATACAACAGGGTCTGGCCTAATGATTTCTATAAATTCTTCCTAATGAGGCAAACAAGATGCCGATTGTAACTTGCACCTCATGGCCCTCGTTTCAGTCACTTGTCTCATTACTGTAACAAAATGCCTGACAAAAGCAACTTAAGGAAAGAAGGGTTGGCTTTGGTTCAGGAATAGAATCTATCATGGCAGGGAAGTCATGGCAGCAGGGATATAAGACAACTGGGTACATTGCATGCAAACCCAAGAAGTACAGAGAGGGAAAGGCTAGCACTCAGCCCACTTTTTCCTTCTTCAGTCTGGAACTTCCAGGCCGTGGAATGGTGCCTCTCATATTTGAAGTGGGTCTACTCTCCTCAATTAACCTGATCTAGATAGTCATTCACAAATACACCCTGAGACTTGTTCCACAGCAATTCTCAACCCCATCAGGCTGACAACCTAGAGTCCCCACCACAGCCCTATTTATATCTTAAGAATATGTTCTTAGGCTAAGGAAGTTTATGTTGGTGAGTTTTCACAGTTGAGAAGATGATTCTCATGGATTATATAATCTTTTTGTATATCTAAGGTTTTACAACAATCTGTGATAACAATTATAAACAGAAAACTAAGTTGTGTTTTTTTATTTGACTCCATCTGTCAGCTTTCTTCAGATATTTCACAAGAAATGAATTGTTGTGTGTTTTCCTTCAGTCAGTCTCTCCACCCTCTAACATCTGCATTTACTGTATTTGAGGAAGAGGTTAAGAGAGCAGAAATGTGGAAATTAACCTGCCAAGAACGTAGGAGAGAAGATCAGAGCTGGTGAGAGAAAGCAGGAAAAGTCAGACAGCGAGAAAAGAACTTACTATACTGGGCTTTTGTTTCTGCCTTAGAAAGTTTAGAATTCCTATTTGGAAATGTCTTCAACCAGGGCAATAAAAACATGTCAGAAATGTAAAATATCAGCCCGCTCCCCATACCTGCTTTTAAAAATTGTTCTTTGATTGAATCCACAGGGAAGAGCTGAAGCAAGGCAATGGGCCTTACACAATGAAATACTTAAATATGGTGGGGG